>NC_044556.1:76598058-76916303 GCF_007565055.1 Rhinopithecus roxellana | reverse complement strand
AGAGGACGATGTGACAGATAGGGGCTGGGGAGCCACCTTTGGACTTGTGCTGAATTCTATCTGAAGATGCCTTCACTAAGAGAGAGGGGCTGTCTCCATGGCTTTTGAGGCCCTCCCCTCCAGTGGTGAGATTTTAACAATCTCCCCATCTGACAGGTTCTCATGCAGGAATGAAAGACATGGAGGGGAAGAGGGGGGCCAGCTCCCTGAGTCCTGTGTCCACCAGCTGCTGCTAAATACCTCTCAGAAACTCTGCTTCTAGCTAAGGGGACCTACTTCTCTTGGGAATCTCAATACGTGGAACAAGAACCTCGTGGATGGACCCTTTGGCAAAATGAATTGGACCAACCACAGGTTCCAGGACTGGAGAGCCAGCAATGCCTCCCTAGACAATTACTCTGCTCAGGTAAGACCAACTGAAAACCAGATCAATACAAATGGTTGCTATTCCTGTTTTTTGTTTGTTTGTTTGTTTGTTTTTGTGACAGGGTCTTGCTCTGTCATCCAGGTTGGAGTACAATGGTGTGATCATGGCTCACTACAGCCTTGACTTCCCTAGCTTAAGTGATTCTTCTATCTCAGCCTCTCAAGAAGCTGGGACTACAGGCATGCAGCAGCACACCCAGCTAATTTTTGGAATTTTTTTTTTTTTTTTTTTTTTTTTTTTTTTTTTAAGTAGAGGCAAGGTCTAGTCTAATATTGCCCAGGCTGGTCTCAAACTCCTGAGCTCAGGCGGTCCTCCTGCCTCGACTTCCCAAAGTGCTGGGATTATAAGCGTGAGCCACTGCGCCTGGCTTGTTGTTACTGTTAAATAATAGTCTGATCACTGAGTTCTTAAACAACTCCATGAGGTAGGTATTCATATTCTGTCCATTTCACAGATGAGGCTCAGAAAGGTTAAGTGTTTGTCCTAAGATCACTGTTAGGAAGTGTCTGAGACCTAGGTCACTGAACTTTAAATCTCAGGCACTTTCAATGACATCCTCCTTTGTTCTTCTCGCCCCTACCCACCTCCTCTGCCTGCCCAGGATAGGTACTTGCCTTTCTAGCCCTGCATAGACACCCTCATGCTGTCTCCCCCTTGCTGTAAACAGGTGTGCTCCACTCCCACCAGCCTCCCCCAGCTGGTGACCCAAGTTCCCCTCTCATTGCTCAGGGCTTATGTGTGTCATCTGCCCCACCCCACTCCCCCATACATCATGCCCTGTGACTTGGTGCCTCATCTTGTGTGATTCATGGCTCGTGCCCTGGGCACTGGGAAGGTCTGGTTTCCAAGACCCCTTCCTACCCTCCAGGAGCTGTCAAAGGGAAACTTGGTGAGGTCAGCTATGTCACTCAGAAGGGAGACAGGGAAAAAGGCAGAAAGGAAGGGAGCTGTTAGGATACCCAACAGTATCCCATCTGGCCTTGGTGCCCCCAAAGACTGTAAAACTTGGTATTTGTGTTCCCAGATGCAATTTATCCAAGGTGGCTAATAAATTGCCCTAGTGATCCAATGAGTTCCCCCACCCCACCTTGGCTACAGTCTCTGCATTGCGCAGCCAGCTCCCCAAGACATGTGGTCTGAGAGGTGCTATCTGCTATTATTGTAACCAAGTGAGTTATAGAGAAACGCCACACTCTGAGATGAATTCAGGAGTCCTTTATTAGTTGGCGACCGAGAGATGGCTAGTGCTTAAAATTTTCTTGGCTCTGAAGAAGGGGCTAGACTTTCTTTTATACTTTGGTTTAGAAAGGGGAGGCTAGTTAAAACAATCTTACAGAAGTAAGCAAAAAGTTAAAAGGATAAATGGTTACAGGAAAGCAAACAGTTCCAGGTGCAGGTGCAGGGGTTTTAAATCTATCACAAGGTGATAGATGCTGGGCTTTGGTTGCTATCAACCGGACACAAACGCAGGGGCTCCGGGTGCTATTAACTGGGTGAATTCCTGGGAACTGCGGATATAGCTTGCCACAGTATCTTATCAGTTAATTGCATTTTGGATGTGCTGGGAGTCAGCTTGCACAAGTTAAGTCCTTGAGGAAGGAGGTTGGGTAAGGGGCTGCAAGTGAAGGAGCCAAGATGGAGTCTGTCTGGCTATCTTAGCTAAGGAAGAGTCAATTCAGGTTAAAACAAGGTAGGGTATCACACTATAAGGGCTGAATCAGGCAACTTTACTTTATGGGGAATAAACAGGAAGGAGCCTGGATGCAGGTAAAGAGAGCTTTGGGTTTGGAGTCAAAATGCGGACTCCAGTCCTGGCTACAGTACTTGCCTCAGGCAAGTGCCTTCCCCTGAGATTCCTCACCTATACAATGGGAGAGTTTAAGATTCCTTCTAGCTCTGAGAATCTACAGATGGAATGTGGCTGGAGTGGGAATGGGCTTTGTGTCTCCATCCCTAGAGGCAGGAGAAATTCTTTCCCTGTGTGAATAATTCTCCCCTTCCCCACCAGAGCATGGGCACTCTCTCACGCCTGCCACCTTTTCCTAGTGGTAGCTCTACTGGCCTTGCCTATGTCCTGATCCTGTCAACCCTTTCACGTGCCCCTCCCAAAATGCTGGGATTACAGGCGTGAACCACTGCCCCTCTCCCAGGTACCTAGCACTGCACCATCCTGGCTATCTCTTTTTCTGGACCTCCTATCGTATCTGCTAACCCTTGGTAAGAACGGTAGAGCTCTGGAGTGAACCAATCACATGGAGGCAGCAGAATGTACTGTGTATGAACACACGATTTAAAGTCAGAGAGATGGAGGTTTATGTCCGAACTCTGCCACTTATCAGCCCTATAACTCTGAGCAAGTGTGATCCCCGAGAGCTGTTTTTCTTTACTATATAATAGGAATAATGATTGTTCCTATCTCAAGTCTATTTATGAAGATTAAACAAGATAATGAATGTGCCCAGTATATATTAAGTTCACAATAAACAGTAGCTAATATTACCATTTAGGATTCTGTAGAGCTCGTTTGCATAGGTGTGCAAGAATTACCTTCATATCTCCTTCATATTACTTTCCTCTCCTTTCCCTTACGCAGAGAACATCACCACCCTGAAGCCAGAGACTAACCCTGAAGGACTCAGCAGGTGGGTGAGAGAAGGGCTGGACCCATGAAGGAGGAAGGTGGGCTCCTGGGGAAGGGACCTGTGGGGATTGGTGTGAGTGGGGCCACGGCTATGGAGGCTAGAGCTGAAGAGAGGGGCTAAAATGGAGGCAGGAGATGGTTGGCCACTAAGGAGGTGGAAGCCTGGAAGTGGGAGAGCTCCTACAGGGGTGAGGAGACCCCAGGGCACTTTTGTGGAGGGTCACCAAAGCCAGCCAGAGCAGCTGGATGGTCCTGTCTCTTCGTTGCTTCCTTCAGCCTAAGCACAGCAGCCACAGGCCTTTCTGGCTCCATTGCTGCGGTGGCCCTCATCTTGCTCCTGGTGGGTCTCTTGTCCATGACCCTGAAGAAATGGAGGCATGAGAGTGAGTTGAACAAGTTGACCCTGGAACTGGGAATGAAGAGAAGAGAAACTGGGGGCAGAGACTGGGGTGTCTTTCCTATGGGCAGCCTTGTCGGAGTAGGGGGCAGGTAGTGGGAGGGTAATATGAAGGAGATACGAAGATAAGACCTCTTCTGTAGAGTTGTTGGGGACTCTGTGCACAGCAATAAGACTTACTCATCACACAAGTTCTTCACACTGAAAGCGATATACAGTATAAGCCGTCTGCATATATGATTATGGTCTATATGCCTCAGCTAAAAAAAATATTGATGCCAAATAATCTCTTCTAAATAATAAACAAAATTATAAATTATAAAGTTTACTCATTTCCCCTGTGTCTTCCTGGGAATTTAACTTAGTCTCAGAGGCCCAATAGGCTGAGTGAGGTGGATTTTGCATTTTGAAGTTAAGCCCTAAATCCAGCAAACAACCAAGTAAAGATGGTTATTAACCCAACACAGACTGACTCTGAGTTTATCAATTTTTCCAGCACTATTTAAGAAACAACTGAGGCATCAGACCAACTTTCCCCACAAGTCCTCGGTAAGGAGCTAGTCCAGTCACACGTAGTGGGGGCTCCTGGCCTCCTTGCTGCTTCCTACCTAGACCCCACACAGAGGGTGGTGGGAGGAGGCAGGGGGCAGATCTGGACAAAATGTTTCTGAAAACAGATCTAGGGCTTGTGCAGCAAGAACTCAGCATTCTACTTGCTGTCCTGTAGGGACAGCCTAGTGCCTGATTTTGTCTTTGGGAGTCCCTGGGGCCCAGCGGTCTGCCTCTAACCAGGGTTCTGTCTCTAAAGGATCTTTCCTGCCATGCTGATGCCATATATTCTAACGTAATCAACCTGGCCCCCCAGAAGGAGGACGCCTTTGCTGTCTATGCCAACATGCCCCCTTTTCATCACCCCAGGAGGACATCGCCAGACCAAGTGGAATATGCCTCCATTGTATTCCACTGATGGGAAGCCAACGAGATGCTCAGAGTGGGGGTCAGACCTGGCCCCAGCTGGATCTTGGCATACCCTTTGCTTTAGATTTATGTGTGTGTTAAAAAAAAATACATAGGCCGGGAGCAGTGGCTCACACCTGTATCCCAGCACTTTGGGAGGCTGAGGCAGGCAGATCACGAGGTCAAGATATCAAGACCATCCTGGCCAACATGGTGAAACCCTGTCTCTACTAAAGACACAAAAATTCACCAGGCATGGTGGCACACACCTGTAATCCCAGCTACTTGGGAGGCTGAGGCAGGAGAATCACTTGAACCCAGGGGGCGGAAGTTGCAGTGAGCCAAGATCACACCGCTGCACTCCAGCCTGGCAACAGAGTGAGACTCCATCTCTAAAACCAACCAACCAACCAAACAAACAAAAAAACATAAAAACATATTCTGATGGAGGTGGATGGTCGGACATTTCTTCTAATTTATTAAAATCAAAGTACAGTTCTAATAGAAAGGAGTGACATACAAGAGACACCGGACATGCTCGTCCAGACCACCCCCAGCCCCAGACGCAGGGGGTGAGACAGACTGGCCAATAAGGGAACCCTCTGAGCTCCTGCCCCTGCTGGGGCCAAAGGGCCGAGGAGGGGGATTCAGACCATTTCAGGCCCAGCTGCTTTTGTCTCTCCAGTCCTGCCCTGTCAGGAGTTAACACCCCGTGGGAGTCAACTTAGGAGTCATGCTCATGTCTGTGATCAAGTGCGTGGCTGACTGCCTGGTGTGTCTGCACAGTACAATTGCTGGACAATATGCCAGGTGTAGGGGAGAAGGCACAGCGGGGCTGCAGGTGCCTGGGAAGTGCTTCTTACTGAGGAATTGGTGAGTTCCCAGGAAGCATGGGGGCCACCTGAGAAAGAGGGCAGGGAAGGAGTGCCAAGCGGGAAGTGGGCTGTGTGTCATCACTGGCCAGAGATAGCTCCTGTGGGAGCTGTGGTAGATGACTGGAACTTTACAATTGATTCACTCCTTCTTTTCATCATTCACAAATACTCATTAAGCACTTCCGTGATCTAGGTCCTGGGAATACAGCAGTGAACCCAACAGACAAAGCCTTGTCCTCACAGAGCTTACCTTGTAGAATGAACAAAGAAACACACAAACACACAGAATGTCAGATGGTGGGATGTGCTATGGGGAAATAAAGCAAGCATTCTCTACCCTACACTTCCTTGTAGGAGGTGAGAGTGGGTTGTTAGTTTGTATCAGGTGTTCAGGGAAGGCCTCACTGACATCTGACCTGAAAAAAAGGTAAGAATGTGACACCTGATGATAAATAGGGAAAGAGTATTTCAGACAGGAGGAAAGGCAGTGCAAAGGCCCTGAGGTAGACGTGTACCTGACATGGTCAAAGAAAAGCGAGGAGGTGAACGTGTCTGGAGTGGAGTTGGGGAGTGGCAGGGGTCGGAACAACGATGTGGAGACAGTCAGAGTTCTTCACTATTAGGAGGGGGCTTGGAAAATGGAAAGTTTCAAGCATGGCTTGTGTTTTGAAAAGATTTTTCTGTATTGAGCCACACTGTAGGGGCAAGAGTAGAAGTAGAGAAGGTAGTAATGCAGGAATGCCCAGTGGTTAAACCCTCAAAACAAAAAGACTTGCATGCTTCTCTGGAGACAGCTAGAAGGCAGGACACCAGGCAGAAGAGAGAAATCCATATTGAGGTCAGTCTCTGGATGGCAGGGACCCCACAGACTGGACCAACGGTGGCAGTGGGAAAGGTGCCTGGGGAGGTTGGTCAAAGATTAACAAGGCCAGAAGTCTTCTACCTTGAGTCTTGCTCTGGCAACCCCACCTCTTCTTTCATCTTCTTCCACCTAGGGAGAAGTCTAATGGGCTTGATAGTTAGAGGTGGTGAGAGGACAGGGACAGGCAAGTCCTGCCTGTGGGACAACAGGGATCCGGGACTCAACAAATCTTAGGCCTCTCGCCAGGACCAGCATGTTGGGAACACGCCTCTCCATCCACATTCGGTCTCAGAATGGGCAGCTGCTTGTCCTGTACCCTCAGCTTGGCCTGGTCTTGGTGATAGGGTGGGGAGCATGGGACATTGCACAGAAGGGGTGCAGAAGGCAGTGGGGACCCAACCATCAATGTTTCGGTTTTTTAGTGGCCTGTATCTGCTTTGGCCAGGACTGGGCTTGGCCCAGGACCAGAGGGACCCAAAAGAAGAACCACCGTTTAGACTGCCACAACACAGAGGGCCCTGGAAGACCGCTGGCTGGATGTGTTCAGCACCTTTGGTCCCTCCAGGGATTTCTGAAGATTCTCATTCAAATCAGTACCTGAGTTTGGGAATCAGTGACTGGAGGCAGTGTTTCCCAGCATATTCCATGAAGAATCCATCCAGAGCCCTGGTCTTTAGAGGCATATGCCTCTGGTTCTACCACTCTCTACAATCTCGTTGCTCTTATCTACGAATCTCTTATCTGCTAACGAGATATTCCCCTAATTTATAGGGGTGTCTACTTAAAATTATTGATATCTGTAAATTTTAAAAAAGGAGAACTTTCTTTCTGATAAAGGGTTACAACCTGGGCCAGGCGCATTGGCTCACGCCTGTAATCCCAGCATTTTGGGAGCCCGAGGTGCACGGATCACTTGAGGCCAGGAGTTTGCGACCAGCCTGACCAACATGAGGAAACCCTGTCTCTACTAAAAATACAAAAATAAGCCGGGCATGGTGGCATACTCCTGTAATCCCAGCTACTCGGGAGGCTGAGAAAGGAGAATCGCTTGAACCTGGGAGGTCAAGGTTGCAGTGAGCTGAGATGACACCACTGCACTCCAGCCTGGGCAACAAGAGCGAGACTCTATCTCAAAAAAAAAGGTTACAACCTGCAGGCAGGGAAGTGAAGCCTCTGGCTGGAACTGAAAGCAGACACTTCAGAGACAGAAGGAAGAGGCTGAGATTTATGCCTAGTGAGACTGGCTGTACGTACGTATTCGGTAGGTTATAGGACAATCTTATAAATATTTTTGAGGGGTCCTAATGCATGTGCAGTGCATAAAAATATATGTTACATATGACCCATGTTTGTAGAGACAGTGTTAAAATGCAGTAAATTTAGGCGCTGTATGTCAAAAGGTGAAACATAAGGCACAAAGCCACTTTGCACTTAATCTCTGTAAACCAGCCAGAGCCAGTCAGTGGTTGGTGGTCAGTTATCAGGACAGGATGGAATTCTTTGTCAGGCTGCTCAGTTTACATGGTGAACCCGTGATAAGGGAGTGGAGTCGGGCCATGGTGTCAGGTGATCTGCTGAAATCCATGGAAGGATCTTCCAGTTTTTGTTTTTCAGGTGTTGGTTTCTGTTTATCTCTTAGAAAGCCTGGTAACAACAAAAAGAGGGGGTACTGAGGCTTGTCTAACCTCCTATCTCATCAAAGCCAGGGAAACTTAAAGTTTTTCTGGGGAATCTGGGCCAAGAGGGATCCATTCAGTCTGTCAGAGGCATCAGATTTTATTCTGGTTCCACAGGGGACTCTAGAACATGATTCCTGATCTCTCCACCCTAATCCTGTCTTCATCCAAGGAGATTTTAGTGGCAATGTAGACAGTTCTTCCTAGCTCTGAGCTCAAAGTTTCCCAAAGCGTATTTTTCTAGTTATGAGAGACGTTATGAGAGATATTAATGGGGGTAGGGATAGAGAGATTAAATGAGACCTATGATCAAATAAGTTTGGGAAATGATGAATAAGCAAAGGGTAATGTAGAAGAAGAAATTTTCATTTAAAACCAAAGCTGATGATATGGATTCCTAATAAGATAAGTGAGCAACAACCTGGAGGGGGCCTCAGGTGGGGAGAGCAATTGTTCTGCCGGACAGCTAATCACTGACAACCCACTGGCACGACATCCTGTTTCCAAATACCTCGCTCTACACATAGCCCCAACAGCACGACCTCATTCTGCACATAGCCTCTCCAGTACAACCCTAGAAAACCTCCCTCCAGTCCCTGCCTCTTTGTAGACAGCCCCTTCTCTGCTGTGTTGCCCATTGCCTCCTTGCAACATATTCTCCCTGTAATAAGCTTGCTTTCTTTAACTCACTACCGTCTTGGTAAATTCTTTTTACCATCTTTTTCCACCCCCAGCCAGTTGCACCTGCAACAGATGACAGCTACTTTTGTCTTCTAAGGAGGGTGGAATGGTTCACACCGATAAGAAAATACATACTCCGTGGTTCCATTCCACTTACGGGGACTGGAGAGGGGAGGAGAAGGTAGAAAGGAAACTAACATTTCTGTGCTTCTGTGCATTTTCTGTGTTGATAACCTGCAAGTGCAGGGCAGACAGCCCATGTGACCTGATTGCCTAAGACTTTCCTGCTGTACACCTGTCGACCAGCGAAGTTATTACTAGGCCCACTTTCACTCTCAAAAGTGTCATAGTTTGGACAACGAATTATATGGCTACCTGTTAACAAGGCTTTGAAAATGTAAAAGTAGTTTCAAGACCAAATAAGGAGAGGAAAGCAAAGTTGTTTTGTACAATAAAGTGAGAAGAGTTGAGTTGGGGTGGGGTGGAGGGGGTGAGGGAGATAAAAGGAAAGTTTTGAGGGGGAAAAGAGGCGAAAATCATGGCGATGTAAAAGGCTTTCATCACCACAAACCTCCGTAAAGCCACTGAACACAGACATGCCTTATAGGGTATTTTGGGGAAGGGAAATTCATGAAGAGGGGACTGAAATCCACAACTCAATCAGCATAGAGCAGAAATAAGGCAGAAGTGGTAAGAGGTGCACTATGAATGAGCTGGAGAATTTAAGGGGAGGCTGAACTCAGAGTCGAAGTGACCTTGAGAAGATACACCCTCTGGAAATTCTCAGAATCTCAGGGTGGGTCCCAGAGTATCTGAAGATGCCACAGTTCAAGGGATTGAGCCAATTGTATGTAAATCTTAATGGATCGGTTGACTTCAGCGTAAAACTTGGTGGAAATTTTAAACAGGTTTCTTTATTTCGGCACTTCTCAAAGCGTTCATTGTATAAGGTACTTTGTGAATGTCCGTATAGTATTCTTCAAATTCTCTTTTATTTCCCCAGGGGACATCCCACAGGACAAGAAGTATTCTTTGTGACTCCCCTGTGGGAAGAACTGGTTTAAAGGGGTACCTGTCTGGGCAACACTGTCCCACGGGGGCCCCCATGACCAAACTAACTCTGCTTCTACCCAGAAAGGGTGCAGAGCAGCCACTAGACTTTTATGTGGCAAATAGGATGGTTATGCCCAGGCTGAAGCCAGGATGCGCTTTCTGACTGCCTTGATTTGTGTTCAACAGCTCCAAATGCTTAATGAGGTAGCAAGAAATGTCTCTCTTGGGCAGTACTTCCCAACTGGGGGTAAGTTTGCCACTCTTACCCCCATCCCAGTGAATATTTGCAATTCCTAAAGATGTGTTTTGATTGTCACACCTGGGTGGGGAATATGCTACTGGCATCTAATGCATAGAGGGCAGTAATGCTGCTAAATATCTTTCAACGCACAGGACAGAGCCCCACAAAAAAGCATTATCCAGCCCCAAATGTCCATCACACTGCTGCTGAGAAAACCTACCGCAGGATCTTCCTAGGCTTCATAGGTAAGCTTGCCTTTGTTCTGGCTTCTGTAGATATCTAAAATAAAGATACTGCCCAGGCCCCCAATGTCCCAAGCCAGGGCTCAAGGCAATGCCAATAACAGTAGAATGAACAGTAAATATTGATTTCAAAATCTCAGCAACTAGAAGAATGACCAACCCTCCTGGTTGACCTGGGACCATCCTACTTTTAGCATTGAAAGTTTCAGGTTCCAGGAAAGCCCTCAGGCCTGGGCTGCTGGTCACCCTAGCAGTTGAGGGACTCTTCACTACAGAATTAGTCTTTGTGGGTTTTGGGCAAGCAACTGCCCTTCTCAGTTAGGATGGGGGAATTCTGGACATTTCCAGCTAAAGCCAGGGGGTCGGGGAATGATAAACTCCTCGGTCTTAAGCATTGAGAGAAATTCTACCAGCTCATCCTCAGTAGAAGGGTCCATACCCCTGACCGTCACCCACCTGGCAGGGAGAACTGCCTTTCTCTCCTGCTATCCCCCTATATACACACTTCTCTCAGAGGAGCTGCTGAGTGCATTTTGCAGAATAAGAAACCGGGTGCTGCTTTTCCAGAAGATTCTCAGGAAATTCTGTTCAGTAGGCAAAAGCACTGCTAGATGTTTGGCTACGTGACTGTTGTTATTTCTCCTGGGAAAGCATAATTCTGGAAAGCTCTGAACATCCCCAAAGAAAAAAAAATACATCTATGTTTTAACAAAGGCAGGGACTTGGAACATGAAATGCTTTGCACAGTCCTGAGAGAAATCACCTACATTATCTGGAAATGAGGCTTGCTTGCTCTCTTAATGTTTCTACTGTACTGGGGAATAGGAGAAGCCAACTTCTCATGTCCACTGAGGAGGAGTATTTTATCACTGAAATTTAGAATTGCTGGTGCCTGGTGATCATAAAAAGCAGACTGCCTTTAGTTGGTTTTATTATTTTTAAATCCTCCATAGACAATGCGCCCCTTGAACGCCAGATTGCCCTCCCCACCACTGGTTCACCCCTGTCCTATCAGCCATCAGTCTTGGCCCAACTGTGTACCACACTTGGCAAGGTAACTAATTTCTGTGAGTCCAGGCTTTCTCACCTGTAAAATGGAAATAATAATGACACTGATAGGTACTGGCTGATTTTATTAGTCAGGGTTCTCTAGAGGACAGAACTAATAAGACAGACGTATATATAAAGGGGAGTTTATTAAGGAGTATTGGCTCACACCATCACAAGGTGAAGTCTCACTATGGAACAAGGAAGCCAGTCGGAGTCCCAAAACCTCATAAGCAGGGAAGCTGACAGTGCAGCCTTCAGTCTGTGGTTGAAGGTCCGAGAGCCCCTGGCACACCACTGGTACAAGTCCAAGAGTCCAAAAGTTGAAGAACTTGGAGTCTGATACTCAAGGGCAGGAAGAATCCAGCACGAGAGAAAGAGGAAGGCTGGAAGACTCAGGACAGTCTAGTCCTTCACGATTCCTCTGCCTGCTTTTATCCTAGCCACGCTGGCAGCAGATTAGCTGGTGTCCACTCAGATTGAGGGTGGGTCTGCCTCTCCCAGTCCACTGACTCAAATGTTAATCTCCTTTGGCAACATCCTCACAGACATACCCAGGAACAATACTTTGTGTCCTTCAATCCAATCAAATTGACGCTCAATATTAGCCATCACACTGATGACATTATATGATAATATTCTCTAAACTATAAGACGCTGTCAAAAATGCCAAAAAAAAAAAAAGAAAAAAAAAAAGGCGTTGAGCAGTGAGTCACATTTGTCATCCCAACGCTTTGGAAGGGCAAGGTGAGAGGATCACTTAAGGCCAGGAGTTCAAGACCAGTCTGGGCAACACGGCAAGACCACGTCTCTACAAAAAAATAATAAGTAGCCAGGCCTGGTGGTGCATGCCTGTGGTCCTAGCTACTAGGGAAGCTGAGGCAGGAGGATCCCTTGAGCCCAGGAGGCCGAGACTGCAGTGAGCTATGATCATGCCACTGCACTCCAGCCTCGGGAACAAAGTGAGATGCCCCCTGACCACCAACTCAAAAAAAAAAAAAAAAAAAAAGAAAGAAAAAAAAAGAAAAGAAAAAGAAAAAAGTGGAAAAAATGAACAACTGATTAGATTGATCATAACTGCTTATGTTATAAAGGATTATTTCCCATTGGTCAATTGAACTAAATCAGTTACCATTTTGCCATCATTAGATGGAAGAAGCCATTGTGAGTTAATACCTTTTTCTTTTTTCAGAACCTGTCTCAGGTACCATTTAGCAACAGATCCTCACAAACAGGAACTCAACAAATAAGTATTTCATGCTCTCCCTAATTTTTCATTTCCTTAAGGAGCTGATGATCTAGGTGGGAATTTAAAACTGGCACGAAACAGTGGAAGAAAGTCTAGCCCAGAAGGAGGAAAGGACAGATACAATGTACAAAGGGCCAAACACACAAAACTGATGGATGTAGAAACATGGCCCTTATTCCAAGAGGATTTTTGTTTTTACAAGAGAACGGGCCGGGCACAGTGGCTCACACCTCTAATCCCAGCACTTTGGGAGGCCGAGGTGACTGGATCACAAGATCAGGAGATCGAGAGCATCCTGGCTAACACGGTGAAACCCTGTCTCTACTAAAAATACAAAAAATTAGCCAGACGTGGTGGTGAGAGCCTCTCAGCTACTTGGGAGGCTGAGGCAGGAGAATAGCTTGAACCCGGGAGGCAGAGGTTGCAGTGAGCCAAGATCGTGCCACTGCACTCCAGCCTGGGCAACACAGTGGGACTCCGTCTCAAAAACAAAACAAAAAAACAGGATGTATTTCTGACTTTGTAAAAATATCATACTCCTCTAATATACTCTGAAAATATGTTTCTGGGCATAGATATTAAAAACTCAATTTACTGAATTTCAGCACGTCCCCTGGAAACACCACAACTGGTCTTGACTGCCCGAGGAAAGTAGGGTGACAACCAGAAGCCCTAACATTTCATGAATGCTCCTCATGGCTCAGCATCCATAGTCAGCATCTGATACACCCACTGCATTCCTCCTGTGTCTTTTTTTTTTTTTTTTTGAGGCAGGGTCTCGCTCTGTCACCCAGGCTGGAGTGCAGTGGTGTGATCACAGCTCACTGCAACCTCAACTTTCTGGGCTCAAGCAATCCCCCCCACCATGCCTCAACCCCCAAGTAGCTGGGGCTATAAGCGTGCTCTACCACGGGCAGCTAATTTTTGTATTTTCGGTAGAGACAGGGTTTCGCCATATTCCCCAGGCTGTTCACAAACTCCTGGATTCAAGCAATCCACCTGCCTTAGCCTCCCAAGGTGCTGAGATTACGGGCATGAGCCACCATGCCTGGCTCCTCCTGTGTCTTTAGCAGGCCTTTAGGATCTCCTTGGCAGGCTCCACCTGTCTCTCTGATGTGGGAGCGCCTCAGAGGTCTATCCTGGCCCTTTGCCCTCTCACTCTACTCCCAAGGCTTCAAATGCCATCTGCTTGCTGATGCCACTAAAGTCTACATTGCCAGCAGCAGACTGGTGCATACATCTGTTTCCTGGACCTCATATTTTGGGCATATCATAGCAACAATCATGATGATGATGATAAAGACTTGTGTAGTCTTTAAGTGGGCCAGATACATTGAAAGCATTTCACATATATTAACTCACGATTCTCACGACAGCACTTCAGAAAGCTATTATTATTATTATTATTATTATTATTATTATTACTATTATCATCATCTCTAAGAAGTGGAGTCACAGACAGCTTAGGTAACTTCTCCAAGATCACACAGCAATAAGGTGGAAGAGCCTGTTGGGCTTCGGAGTATGAGTTTTTGTCACTATGCATACTGGGCCCCGTGTTCTCAAACTCAACACATCTGAAACGAAAGTATCCCGCTGCTCCTGCATGAATCCCTGTCTTGCCGCCACCCACCCACTTGCCCAAACTGGAAATCTGTGAGTTGCCCTGGAATTCTCTCCCTGCCATTTCCATTCAAAGAAGTTTAATCACCTACATATCACCTATCGTTTCTACCACCTACATATTTAAAACATCTGTTTAACGGCCTCTTTATCTCCTCCAGTCTATTCTCCACATTGCAACCAGAGGGTTCCTCTAAAAAGAACTTGATCTTGCCTCCTTTTGACTGAACAACTAGCTACCATTGTCTGTTGGTTAAATCCAAACTCCTTAACACAGCCTACAAGGGCCTCCATAGTCCGGCCCATTCCCACCTCTGCAGCTTCGTCATTCCTCACTGCCTCTTACCCGCTCCCCTCTATCTTGGCTGGCTCTCAGTTTTTCAAATGCACTGGGCACTTTCTCTCTCATGGGACTTTATGGCCTTTCCTCTGCCCAGAATCCTCCCTCCACTCCCTAGATCAGAGCTGGGACCTTCTCTGACCAAAGACTATGATGGGACCCTCTGCTGTATGTTCCTTGTCTCCTTTTAACTTTCCCTAATACAAAATTCATCACACCTCAGTGCATTTTTTTTTATCTAAAGTCTATGTTTCCAGTTGCCTGAGGATAGGGACAGTGTCTATCTTCTTCAGCTCTGTATCCCAAGTGCTTAGCACAGAGCCACATGTATAATGAACTATCAAGAAATATCTGCGGAATGAATGAATGAATGGATGAATGAATGAATGAACATCAGAGTCACTTGGAGGGATGGCATACTGGCCATAGTAGCAAAGCAAATGTTTTATATGATTCTTTTTAATATCAGCCTTATGAGATAGAATTCACATACCACACAATTCACCAATTAAAAGTGCACAATTCCATGGTTTTTAGTGTATTCACAGAGTTATGCAACTACCCATTGTTGTATGCCACAATCATTTTCAGGCCATTTTCATCACTTCCAAAGGAAACCCGGCACTCAGGAGTCATCCCCCATTTCCTTTACATTATTATAGGTTGGGTACCTCTACTCTGAAAATCTGAAATCTGAAATGTTCCAAAAGCTGGAACTTTTTGAGTGCCAACACGATGCCGTAAGCAGAAAACTTCAATTTGACCTCACGTGACAGGTCTCAGTCAAAATGTAGGCAGAGAACACACAGTTTATTCAACATTCCCAAAGGAAAAAGACCTTCTCAGCCCCCTCAGCGGTGATGTATTTTTTTCTGCACGTGCCCAGATTCCCTTCACACAGGCACACCCACAAAGGGTAATAACAGGGTCAGATAGGCCAACAGCCTGTTCCCACAATGCCCTACGGGGGGCCAAAATTGCGTGCATTACTCACTGTGTGTGTTTTTTTTTTTTGCTCATTCTCTGCCTATGGTGTAAACATATTGTTGAAAATGTCCAGAAGGCCTGCAGATATCTCTACGGGTAACAGTGATAAGAAAAAGAGGAAGCATTCATCCTTATCTATAGCACAGAACATCAAGCTGCTGGAGAAACCGGACAGCAGTGGAAGTGTGTGGCGTCTTGCTGGAGAGCATGGTGTTGGAATGGCCAACATACATAACATGAAGAAACGAGAATAAACTGTTAGAGTCCTGTGCTGAAAGTGATGAGCAGAAGTTAATGAAAAATAGAAAAACACTGCATAAAGCTAAAAATGACGACCTCAATCGTGTATGAAAAGAGTGAATCATCAGCAGTGGACATATGCCATTAATGGTATGCTGACCATGAAACAAGCACAGATCTATTGTGATGGACTGAAAATTGAAGAGACCCGTGAAAACTCAACAGGCTGGTGGCAGAAATTTAAGTAAAGATACAGCATTAAATTTTTAAACAATTGTGGTGACAAAGCATCTGTTGGTTATAAAGCAGCAGAGAAATTCATTGATGAGTTTGCCAAGGTCATGGCTGATGAAATCGGATGCCAGAACAAGTCTTTTTTTTTTTTTTTTTTTTTTTTGAGACAGAGTCTTGCTCTGTCGCCCAGGTGGGAGATCTCTGCTCACTGCAACCTCCACCTCCTGGATTCAAGCAATTCTCCTGCCTCAGCCTCCCAGTAGCTGGGATTACAGGTGCCCATCACTACGCCCGGCTAACATTTTTATACTTTTATAGAGACAGGGTTTCACCATGTTGGCCAGGCTGGTTTTGAACTCCTGACCTCAAGTGATCCACCCGCCTTGGCCTCCCAAAGTGCTAGGATTACAGGCATAAACCACCGTGCACGGCCAGAACAAGTCTTTAATGCTGACGAAACATCACTGTCTTGGCATTATTGCCCCAGAAAGCCACTGACTACAGCTGATGAGACAGCACTTATAGGAATTAAGGATGCCAAGGAGAGGATGACTGTGCTTAGATGTGCTAATGCAACAGGCGTGCATAAGTGTACACTTGCTGTGAGAGGCAAAAGCTTGTTGTTTTCTATAAGTGAATGTCTTACCAGTCCAATATTATGCTAACAGAAAAACATGGATCACCAGGGAGTCTTTTTTTTTTTTTTTTTTAAATGAGACAGGGTTTTGCTCTGTCACCCAGGTTGGAGTGCTGTGGCATGATCACAGCTCACTGCAGCCTCGAATTCCTGGGGTCAAGCCATCCTTCCGCCTCAGCTTCCCAAGTAGTTAGGACTACAGGCATGCACAGGCATGTGCCACCACCCTTGGCTAATTTTTGTATGTTTCTGTAAAGACGGGGTTTTGCCATGTTGCCCAGGTTGGTCTCAAACTCCTGGGCTCAAGAGATCCACCCTCCTTGATCTCCCAAAGTGCTGGAATTGCAGGCATGAGCCACTGCACCCAGCCCAGGGACATCTTTTATGGTTTCGTAAACCTTTTGTACCAGAGGTTCACGCCAATGGCAGGGAAGTTGGACTGGATGACAACTGCAAGATTTTGTTATTCCTTCACAACTGTTGTGCTCATCTTCCAGCTGAAATTCTCATCAAAAATGTTTATGCCATGTACTTCCCCCAAGTGTGACTTCATTAATTCAGCCACGTGACCAGCATATCCTTAGACCAGGAAAGAATAAATATAAAAACACTTTCTTGAACAGCATCCTGGAAGCAGTGAACAGAAGTGTGGGTGTGGAAGGTTTTCAAAAGGAATTTAGCTGAAGGATGGCTTATATGGACTACGTTTTTCTTATACCTCATTATAAGAATTTTTTATTAGATCATTTCCAGCATCCTTTCTGCTCTAAAATCTCATGGTTTTGTGTATTACATGTCATCCACAATTCTGCTTTAAATAGCAAAGTCAGAATTATCGAAGTCCGTGTCTTATTCTCTGTATCCCCACGAGGCGGGATTGTGCCTGTACCTAGTATGTGCTCGACACATGTTTGTGGCATGGATAAATGAGTGAATTAAGGTGCTGTGTTACATATGCATGGTGTATACATGCATCGTGTCCAGTCCCTACTACACGCAAACATTTGCTGATGATGAGAAGAGGTTGTTGCCAGGGCTTGGAAAACAATGACACAAAAACACAGCTGTGCATGCCTGGCATGAACTCTGGCCTGCAACTATGTTCAGTGAGGATGATGAACAGGTGATGACTTGGAAGGATTCCTTATGTCAAGTGAAAAAAAAAATAGATGTCTAAGCTCTTTACATATGCAAAATATATACCTTCAGAGTCTGGAAGAAGTGTATGTCAAAGAACTTTTTAACATTCATGGGTCTACGGTTTTTCATTCATCGACCAATGGTGAAATAGCTGAAATTCACCTGATATCAATTCTGATTCAAGGTGATTGTGATAATAGTGACCATCAAGTGACATTAATACTGCAGAAAAAGTGCCTATAAAGAACACGGTGAGGCTGGGTGCGGTGGCTCACATCTATAATCCCAGAACTTTGGGATGGGAAGGAGGGAGGATGGCTTGAGGGTAGGAGGTCGAGACCAGCTTGGTTAACATAGTAAGACCTTGTCTCTACAAAAAAATTCAGAAGTTAGCAGGGCATGGTGGTGAGTGCCTGTAGGCCTAGCCACATGAGGCAGGAAGATTGCTTGAGCCTGGGAACTTGAGGCTACAACATCATAAGTGAAGACTGAAAGCCTGGGGATGCTTGTTACTGCTGTTGTCTAACAGCTGGTACAGGTATTATAGGGATGCTATGTAGTTACTTAGTTACCCTGAACACATTGTTTTTTCACTGCATTAAGGGCACATTATATTTTTTTCTGTTAAGTACTTATGTGTGAATAAGTGGAAGAAAATGATTGCTTATCAGTAGCAAGTAAATTCAGAGCCATGATTGATGGTGATGCCAAATAGCCAGATTGTCCACATGGGTGCTGAGATAGTGACGCCTTTGCTTTCTGAGGTTTCGCTGTACACAGACTTTGTTTCATGCACAAAATTATTCAAAATATTACATAAAATTACCTCCAGGCTATGTATATAAGGTACATAAGAAACAAAAGTGAATTTCCTGTTTAGGCTTGGGTTCCATCCCCAGGATATCTCATTATGTATATGAAAATATTCCAAAATTCAACCCTCCCCCGCCGACCAAATCTGAAATATTTCTGGTCATAAGCATCTTGGGTAAGGGATAGTTAACCCATATTTAAAGTTACGTAACAGGCTGGGTGCAGTGGCTCATGTCTGTAATCCCAGCATTTTGGCAGGCTGAGACAGGAGGATCCCTTGAACCTGGGACTTTGAGACCAGCTTAGGCAACACAGTGAGACCCTGTAGCTACAAAATATTTTTTAAATGTTTTTAAGCATTAAAAATTAGCCAAGCTTGGTGGTATGGGCCTATAGTCCCAGCTACTCAGGAGGCTGAGGCAGGAGGATGGCTTGAGCCCAGGAGGTCGAAGCTGCAGCGAGCCATGATCATGCAACTGCACTCCAGTCTGGGCAACAGAGTGAGACCCTGTCTCCAAAAAAAATAAATAAATAAAATAAAGTTATATAACAAAGCCTGATATTTGTAGTGTTTTCTAGTTAACAGAGTACTTCATATAAGTTCTTTGAATCTTAAACAACTCTGTAAGGTGGACGTTTTAATACACCTGTCATTAGGGTTAAACTTCAGTGTATGGAGTGAGGCCTTCAATCAATGAAAAGTTTATTCTGAAAGGCAGGGGAAGGGTGGTAGAGGTGCCTGGGGGTCAGGAAGCGACTGTCTATAGAATGCTGTCCTAAAGACACACATGAAGCCATGTCGTCATTGTCTAGACCTGCTGGACTGCACCCTAAGCCATGACATGTTGACTGTGCAACAAGCCAATTAGCTGGGGGGATGCAGAAGGCAGACAAATATTGCATAAAGCAAATGGCTTTTGAAGTAATAATAACAATAATAAATGATCTGAATTCAAATCCTGATTCTGCTACTTGCACAACTCTGTGACATTGAGCAAGTTAACCTCCCCAGTCTTGAGTTTCTTCATCTTAAAATAGTGTTCATGATATATTCCTTGTAAGGTTGTTCTGAGGATTAAAGAAGTATATATATAAAGCAGCTGATATAGTGGCTGGTGCTGAAAAATAGTAAAATATTTTATTGCTAATAATAGATTTTTAAAAATACATTTAAAAACTGGTGGAGATATAACTACTGAAAAATGATAATTCATTGCTGTCTAGGTTGCAGTGAAATAGATACACTCAAATGCTGCTAGTGGTGTAGTAAAACGGACTTGAAATGAAAGCAGAAGGTCAATATGTTGCAAGAGCCATAAAGATGTTTCCTTTAACTTCAATATCTGCTCCTGGAACTTTAAGGAAATAATCTAAAATAAACCAGAAAAGTAGTAGGTACAAAGGTATCCATCACAGTGTAGTTGCCAATAGTAAAACCCTGGGAATGACTGAATGATGACCCAAAGGAATGGTTAGGAATTTAGGGTTATATCAGCAAGGCAATTTTTTTTTTCTTTTTTTTAAGATGGAGTCTCTCTCTATCACCCAGGTTGGAGTGCAGTGGTGCAATCTCGGCTCACTGCAACCTCCGCCTCCTAGGTTCAAGCGATTCTCCTGCCTCAGCCTGCTGAGTAGCTGGGATTACAGGCGTGCGCTACCATGCCCGGCTAATTTTTGAATTTTTAGTAGAGACGGGGCTTCACCATGTTGGTCATGCTGGTCTCAAACTCCTGACCTCGTGATCTGCCTCCTTGGCCTCCCAAAGTGCTGGGATTACAGGCCTGAGCCACTGCGCTCTGCCAGCAAGGCAAAATATTTAGCAGCCATTACAGGTACTATGAAAACTGTTTGGACGCAGAGGCACCCACATTTGCAAACATCCTGAAAGCCTGGTAGAGTGTGAAGACAGAAAAGAAAGCAAAGTGGCAGAAATACAGTTAAAAGGGCACACGACTATCAGAGGGGACAAGCCTTATAGACCTTGTTCAGGACCATGGGTTTCATCCTAATTGCAAAGGGAAGCCACTGGAGAATTCTGAGCAGAGGGTGACATAACCAGAATGGTGGGTTTTAAATGATCCTTCCTTATAATGTGGAAATCTATTCTTTTAAATGCAAGTATGCAGGCAAGGCATTACGCAAAAATGTATTAGGGTGATTGCACAGAGGGTAGCGTTTTTTCTTCCTTGTCAAAAATTCCCCAATCCTATTTCTGACACCTCATATGAAAGCTGGACATGCAGTCTTATTATTATTTTGCAAGCCTGGGGCTTGGGTAAAAAAAGAAAAAAAAATCCCCAATCCTGTTGACATAACATTCCCTACTTTAAAATAGAGAAAACAGCTATCCTACAGACAGCAGCTGTGTTTTCTGTGAAACATTGTGTCCCACAAATGTAGGAGACTATGCACAGAGTGGGGAGGCTTGGAAAGGAGGCATTATCTTACAAAATGGGCTAGTGGGTGGGGTAGGAGGTGAAAGTGTGTTATCAACCTCCATCAGAAGTTCTTTTTCCAGTGGGTGAAAAGAGCTTCCTGTTGATGTTACAGATGTTATAACTTCACTTATCACTGTTTGATCTCTCCTAGCATGTTACCCTCAGGGCAGGAGTCTGTCAGCTCAAAGCAGAGATAAGGGGGCCACATGTCCCAGGGCTTGGCAGATGGAGCCCTGAACCCAGACCTCAGTAGGAAGCATCAGCATGAATCCATTCCCAGTAGCCTCTGAGCAGGAGCAGGCAAAGTGCCTTCTCTTTGAAATAGGGCCTCACTGTGTCACCCAGGTTGGAGTGCAGTGGCGTGATATGGCCCACTGCAATCTCTGCCTCTCGGGCTCAAACGATTTTTTCACCTCAGCCTCCCGAGTAGCTGGGACTACAGGCACATGCCACCACATCCAGCTAATTTATATACACACACACACACACACACACACACACACATATATACACACACACAATTTATATATATACACACACATATATATAAAATACATACACACACACACACGCATGCATATACACAACATAGCAAAATCTTGTCTCTATATGTATGTTGCCCAGGCTGGTCTCAAACTCCTGGGCTCAAGCGTATGTCTGCCTTGGCCTTCCAATATGCTGGAACTACAGGCTGAAGAGTCGTTTTGAGCAAATTATCTTCTCATGATCAGCAAGCATTTGCATGTAGTAAGCACTGGACACGATGCATGTATACACCATGCATATGTAATACAGCACCTTAAATCACTCATTTATCCATGCCACAAACATGTATCAAGCACGTACTAGGTACAGGCATAATCCTGGCTGGTGGGGAAACAGAGAATAAGGCACAGACTTCAATTATTCTGACTTTGCTATTTAAAGCAGAGTTGTGGATGACATGTAATACACAAAACCGTGAGATTTTAGAGCAGAAAGGATGCTGGAAATGATCCAATCCAAAATTCTTATAATGAGATATAAGAAAAATGTAGTCCAGAGAGGATAAATGCCTCAGATCTTTAGGTCATTGAAGTTCAAGTCAGGTGGATTTTCTAATACATTCTGATGTGTCTTATAAAGATGGAAGCATATTGCTGCAATGCAGTCCTAGCAAGAGTGTTCACAAAAGTGTAGCTTAAATAAAGGAATCATTATCTCTGACATGTGATAAAAATGCCCCATCACTGTCCTTAATCAAATGAGGATCTCTAAAATGACACTGAAATACGTCGTGTTCAAAGATCTTTAACAATCCTATGATCTTGTGAATCTTGGAGTAGCATGATGGAAGGTTCTGGTCCGAGAGTGGTCCACACAGAGGCTAGAGCTGCATGCATGTTATGCGACATTGGGTGCCGCCATATCTACACTGGGTTCCTGTGAATGGATAATAGAAATAGCAAGCATCTTAGCATCACCTCAGTTAGCTGTAGCTAGAATGGATTACTTAGTGTCCATGGCTGAGTCAGGAGCAGAGCGAAGTGTGTATTGACACTGGCAGGGCAAACCTAGAGCCGGTGGAGAGCCCAGTTAGGAAATCACTCCACATGGCTACCAGTGTTCTTCTGCTTTCCTTAAATCACGAGTGATAAAGGGGCTTCATGTTTTTGACGTGAACTCTGCAAAGGGAAGCAAACTGCAGCTATAGACGTAATTCCACAGTGAGCTGTGATACATCAATGGGTCATAAAACACTGAAACGGACTCAGCCCAAGGGGTGGCTTTCTGACTTGCATTTAGAGAATAAAAATGTTAATAGCAGCTGAGCACTGTGGCTCACGCCTGTAATCCCAGCATTTTGGGAGGCCGAGGCGGGTGGATCACGATGTCAGGAGTTCAAGACCAGCCCCTGACCAGCATGGCGAAACCCCGTCTCTACTACAAATACAAAAATTAGCCAGGCATGGTGGTGCGCACCTGTAATCTCAGCTACTCAGGAGGCTGAGGCAGGAGAATCGCTTGAACCCGGGAGGCAGAGGTTGCAGTGAACTGAGATTGCACCGTGGCACTCCAGCCTGGGCAACAGAGGGAGACTCCATTTCAAAAAAAAAAAAAATGTTAATAGCTACCATCTGTTGTTCACTACAGAAAGGATATTCTGTTAAGTGCTTTGCCTACTTATTTATATTATTTAACCTTAAACAACCTTATGAGATTTTAAAAAATATCAGGTATTTATTATTAACCCAATTTTACAGATGAAAAAACTGACAATCAGAGAGGTTAACTAACTTTTTCCATGTCACCCAGCTACCAAGTGGTGCAGCCAGGATTGAAACCTGACTATATCTAACTCAGAAGCTGTTACTCAAATTGCACCAGGCAATTTGTTCACAGCAAGGGACTGACAACGTAGAGGCCTACAAATCTGTTTTCTTTTTTTTTTTTTTTTGAGACGGAGTCTCGCTCTGTCGCCCGGGCTGGAGTGCAGTGGCCGGATCTCAGCTCACTGCAAGCTCCGCCTCCCGGGTTTACGCCATTCTCCTGCCTCAGCCTCCCGAGTAGCTGGGACTACAGGCGCCCGCCACCTCACCCGGCTAGTTTTTTGTATTTTTTAGTAGAGACGGGGTTTCACCATGTTAGCCAGGATGGTCTCGATCTTCTGACCTCGTGATCCGCCCGTCTCGGCCTCCCAAAGCGCTGGGATTACAGGCTTGAGCCACCGCGCCCGGCCTACAAATCTGTTTTCTTTGTTTGTTTTATATCTGGGTCATTTTATCCTCCTCCCATTCTTCTTTCCTCTTAAGTTTCTATTTTGGGGTTTTAGACCCCCCCAAAGAGCCTGAAATCAGCCTTCCTTCCCTTCCTGCTGTTATCGTACAAACTGTAACAGCCATTTTTGGTTGGCCTCATTTGATGCTTGATGACAAAGAAGTTGTCCTCAAAAATTTTTTCTTATCTATTGCCCTACTTCCCCTACTCACTTAATCTTTGACTACATCACATATAGATTCAGAGATGAGCTAGGTTGGAAGGGATCTTTGTTAATGTCTGAGAACTACTTCTTCATTTTATAGAGGAAGAACATGAGTCCCTTTAGGGGAAAGCAAATTGTCTGAGCTCATGTGACACATTGGTGCCAGAGCTGGGACTTGATCTCAGGCCTCTTAACTCCTCCTTTAGTGCCCTTTCCACTCTACCTGGCTGCGTGTGTATTTGCGGTATTTAAATGGTGCCCACAGGGAGAAAAAGAGATTACTAATCTCCATCTACACAAACTGTCTGTACCAGGGAGCTGGGCAGAGCATGGCCAAAAGAGACAGGCATCATCTCTTCCTTTGCCCTGCTGTACTCAACGAGCGAGATTGCTATCTTCTGAGTAGCAGTGTCCCCGCCTTGTTGGAAATGTTGAAACACTTGTGACTGACCTCAGTGACACAGAAGTTTCTGGGTAGGGGTTGGAGTCGGGTCGGGGAGATGTTTCCATTAGGGCATCGCTGAAACACAGACTAGGATCCGGCTGAGCTCATAGCCCTGGGGTAAGTACTGTCTGTGGAGACAGGATTTTAAATTAGTTTGCAATGTGCATTTGTTTGCAAACATGTATGTGTCGAAGTTTTAGAGAGGATTCTCTGTTTATGTGCTGAGATTCCAGGGTGCGGAATTCAGCCTGCAATCAGCTTACAGTGAGCCTAAGATTACACTTTATGGACATGAATTTTTTGTGCCTGAGACATCTGTCTGCACTAGCAGCAGCAGCCGTCGGGGATCTGGCCAGAAGGTACATGGACTTTGGGTCCAGCAAAAACCGGTTCCAAATCCTCACTCTGCTAACCTTTTGTGAGCCTCGGTTTCCAGCTTCCTCATCTGTAAAATGGGCATAAAACACCCACCTTACAGGGTTGCTACATGGATTCAGACAATGTACATTTAGTGCCAGTACAGTGCTCCACCAATAGCAGCTATGAAGTTTCCTTTTTAGGTCAAATGGGAACCAGATCTCAGAGACTATCTCCACCATAAACATCCCATAGGAGTGTTTTCCCTGAGAAAACATTCTGAGCAGCAAAGGACTAGTATGTGTGGATGGAGGAGAGCCAGCCTGGGAGTTTTAAAATTTTATGAATGGAGGTCAGAGAATGTGCACCATCAAAGAAAAAGGCTGTGTGAGCATCTGGACAAGGAAAAGCTAATAACGGCACAAAACAGAAACAGCTGACCCTTATATAGAGCTTACTATCTGCCAGGGGCTGTTCAAAGAGTTTTACGCAGATTGGCCCATTTATTCCTCACAACCCTAAAGACGTAAGTGCTATTAAGAGCCTTATTTTCCATTTGAAGAAACCAAGGCACCAAGGTGTTAAGAGACTTCACTGAATCAGTGAAAGAAAACTCTTCTGGAAAATTTCATTACAGAAGAGTTAGATCAGGCCTTTCTCCATCTCTCCAACCTGGGAGGGGCTCAGACAATGCGGTGCTGGGAAGCATGTATCAGGTACCCAAGGATGGGCTGATCCTGCTTCTTGTTCTGTGTGTTGACCTATTTTGTGAGCACTGGCAATGCTACCCAATTCAATGCCTTGAGTAGGATCTGTCACATAATTGGTGGAACCCTTGCAAAATGAAAATCTGGGGTCTCTTACTCAAAAATTATTATGAATTTAAAGATGACAGGCACAAAGCATTAGGCCAATCATGGGGTCCTTGTGAGCACAGGGCCTTACTAGTCTGCACGGGTTGCAAGCCCATGAAGCCAGCACTGGCCCTGAATTCTGACAAGGAGGCAGGAATGGTACTGGACGTTTCCATGGTCTCATGTAGCCCTCCTAATAATTCTGAGCTCCCCACCCTCCCTGGGTTGGAGAGACGGAGAAACGCCTGGTCTCACTCTTCCGTGCTAAAGTTCTCCAGAAGAGTTTTCTTTCACCGATTCCGTCAAGTCCCTTAACACCTTGCTGCCTCAGTTTCTTCAACTGGAAAATAAGTCAAATAAAGAGACATTTGACTGCCCAATTGAAAGAGGAGAAAAGTGAGACTCTGAGACATTAAGTGGCTTCCCCAAGGTTAAACAACATTTATTATAAGGAAATTGATTTAATGGCTATGTGTACAGAGTGTTACACATTGAAATGCTTTTTCCACCCCTATCCCCTCCGTGTCTCTAAGTACTGTGCTATGAATTGTGGAGTGTAATATATGCAGTCTCAGCCAACAAGGTGCATAATCTGTAGAAGGTGCCTAGTTTTCCTAAAATTTAGTAGGCCAGTCGATGAAACAGAATAATTTGACCCCTTCCAGTTCATCTGGAGTTTTGTGGGAATTAGCAAAATGAATCCGTGAATACTGCTTGAGTAGCTTGCAACTTTTTGTGTTCTTGCTGATTTAGTCTTGGAACAAAGTTGCATCCACATTGCATTTATCTCGAATAGTTTCCTGCAAAACTGCTTTCCCCAAAATTACTAATTAGAAACTCTGGATGACTTGCTTCCCTGCTAGAAATTGGCAGTGTTTGTACCTAGCAGTAAGTGTGACTGGAGATGTGGTTTATCTACTTGAGGCTCAAAGTTGCTCTTTCTCATTAATTTGAATCTCACTTTTTAGTCCATTTTAGAAAAATTATAAAATAACAAAATGTCAGAACTAAATTGATTTAGCCCACCCCTCTCATTTTATAGACAGGGAAACTGAGGCTCAGGGAGAGGAAATAATGTACCCAAGGGATGTATAAAGTTGTTGAGCTGGAATGTTCATCTAAGCTCTCATGCCATATTCCAGATGAGCCCTAGCCTCATAACCACCTGGGGTTATGAGGTGAGGCCCCTGACATGGTGATCAGAGCCAAAGAGAATCCAGGCAAGATTTCTCTGATATGAGAATGAAGGTGATCCTGTAACCCTCTGTTGGCCTTTTCCCCATGATATTTGGCAGACTCCATCCCTCCCTTCCCTCAGCCTGGCGTTTTGACCTTCTCTGTTCCCTGGTGAGTGACTCATTGACAGTCATAGGAACGGGCATTGTTTAGGACCGGGGATGTATGTCCCAGGACCTTGTGGTTTTGTACATTGTGTTGCTCCCACCTGAAAATCATGAGTGGGCCCCGTGTTCTTACAAGGCCTTATGGAAATGGGTGTATTTATAAATTTAAGACAATTTTGAGTTGAATGTTCTGGTCCAAGGATCATCCCCTGGTACCCATATATGCCAGGCTCTCTACCAAGCATTTTCTTTTTTTTTTTCTTTTTGTGGAGAATGGGGTCTCACTGTGTTGCCCAGGTTTGTCTCAAGCTTCTGAGCTCAAGCCAACCTCCCACCCCTGCCTTTCTAATTGTTGTGATTACGCGTGTGAGCCACCACGCCTGGCCAGCATTTTCAATACTGAATGCAATGTGATGAAGGCTCTGGCCTCAAACCACCTGTGTCTGAATTCTGTCCCCTCCACAGGGGATTAGAACCTGGTATTCTCATATGTAAAATTGGGAGAACAATAGTATCTACCTCATAAGGTCGTTATTCTGAGGATTAAATAATTGATGCAAAATGTTTTTTATGATACCGGCATATACATGGTAAACACAAGACATGTTTGAGTTAAAAACATGAAACAGGCCAGGCACGGTGGCTCACACCTGTAATCCCAGCACTTTGGGATGCTGAGACAGGAGGATTGCTTGAGCCCAGGAGTTTGAGACCAGCCTGGGCAACATGGCAAGATCCTGTCACTACGAAATTAAAAACTTAACCAGGCATGGTGGTATGCACCTGTGGTCCCAACTACTCGGGAGGCTGAGGTGGGAGGATTGCTTGAACCCAGGAGGTTGAGGCCACAGTGAGCCGTGCTTGTACCACTGGACACTCCAACCTGGGCAACAGAGCAAGACCTTGTCTCAAAAAAAAAAAAAAAAAAAAAACAACCCATAAAACAGGTGCCATTCCCATTTACAGATATAACCCCAAAGTTGGAAAAATAAAGCAACTCACAGCTAGGAGGTGAGGTCCTAAACACAATCTATTTGGCCACTAAGTCTCTGCACCTGACCAGCTGCCTATACTCACTTGTGTGGTCGCTTTGCAGTATACTCAGCTGTTTCCACATTATGCTATTTACGTGTGGTCAAATATGAATCTAACTTTGTTAGAAGACAATCAATTCCACTAAAGCTGCCCCAAAGCCAGGGTTGGCAAGGCACGTTTAGCTAGATTGCTTTTCTCCCCTCCTTCCATCCATCCATTGCCTGTCCTTCAAATAATTTCCTCTCAGTGACTCTTCCCTGAACATTCTACCGCTTGGGGATCTCTTTTTCCTCTGAACTATAATGCATTATTGATACCACTCCTTCTGACAATTCATTATTCTTCACCTGTCTCATCTCTTCCGCTTTTTGACTTTTCACATATTAATGTCTTGGTTTTCCAAGTACAAATGAGCTCTTGAAAGTGCAAATGGCCTTTTCTTCTTCACGCCATCAAGAGTATTTCACACAGGACCATGTGCATGGACCACTTGATAAATATTTGATTGATTGAAATTCAGACATTCAGGTGATCATCTCAATGTTCTATTAACTCTTGGGCTCAAGTGGTCCTCCCATCTCGGCCTCCCAAAGTGCTGGGATTACAGGTATGAGCCATCATGCCCAGCTTTATGTTCACTTGTTACAAAATTGTGATTATATCTTATGTAGCTAAATACAACTGCATTGTACATTTTCATAGAACAGATTTCTTTCTCCAGATGAATTCTTCCTAAATGTAATTTTAAATGACCACATGGTCCTCCATTCGAAGCCTCAATCCTCATTTCTCCAGTTTTTGTTTTTTACTTTAGATTGCTCCTCATTTTTCACTTTTATAATGACACTGTACAGAGCCCTTTTGCGTAACAGCTTTGGTCTGTTCTGGATTGTTTGCAAATTGTCTGCTCTACACTCTTTACCCATTTGTTATTTGGGGTCCCTAGTATTTTTCTTAACAATTTATATAAACCAAAGATGCAAAACCTTTAAAATTGTGGTTTTGCCTTACTTGTTTCAGGTTTTTTTTTTTTTTCTGTTTGCCTCTAAATTTTGTTAACATGTAAAGTTCTAATAGTTTAGAGCCAAATCTATTTTTCGTGTATTTCTTTGTGATTTCTTCCATTGCCTATAAACTGAGAAAGTTTTCTCTCATCTGGGGATTTAATAAATATTTTAAATATAATAATATTTAATCCTAATTTCTTCTAATTTTAATGGCTCAATTTTAAAATATTTACCTCCTTAATCCATTTGGAATTCATTTTGCTATCTAGGGTCTGGATCTAAGTTATTTTCTTTTTCCTTACAGGTAGCTAAACCATCGTCTTGGGGCCAATATTTGTTAAATAATGATTTCCTTTCCTCCACTTGCTTTGTGGACTACTCTTATAACATTTACTGTACACAGTAGCACATTTTTTCAAATCTACACTACTCTTAAAAAGTGGTAGTCAGAAATCTACCTTACAACAATTCCTTTTCTTCTCTTTCTTTCTTTCTTTTTTTTTTTTTTTTTGAGATGGAGTCTTGCTCTATCCCCCAGTCTGGAGTGCTGTGGCACAAACTTGGCTCACTGCAATCTCCGTCTCCTAGGTTCAAGTGATTCTCCTGCCCCGGCCTCCAGAGTTGCTGGGATTACAGATGCCCACCACCTCACCCAGCTAATTTTTGTATTGTTTTAGTGGAGATGGGGTTTCACCATATTGGTCAGGCTAGTCTCGAACTCTTGACCTCAGGTGATCCACCTTCCTCGGCCTCCCAAAGTTCTGGGATTACAGGTGTGAGCCACCGCACCCAGCCCACAATTCCTTTTCTTTTTTTTTTTTTTTTTTTGTTGAGACGGAGTCTTCCTCTGTCGCCCAGGCTGGAGTGCAGTGGCCGGATCTCAGCTCACTGCAAGCTCTGCCTCCCGGGTTTATGCCATTCTCCTGCCTCAGCCTCCCAAGTAGCTGGGACTACAGGCGCCCGCCACCTCGCCCGGCTAGATTTTTGCATTTTTTTAGTAGAGACGGGGTTTCACCATGTTAGCCAGGATGGTCTCGATCTCCTGACCTCGTGATCCGCCCGTCTCGGCCTCCCAAAGTGCTGGGATTACAGGCTTGAGCCACCGCGCCCGGCCCACAATTCCTTTTCAAACATTTCCGCTCTTTTTGGTTGCTCTTATGTTTTCCCAGATACATTTTAGAGTAACCTCAAGTTATAAAAAACTCACTGTAATTGTTATTAGAATTGTATTAACCCAATAAATTAACTTTAAAAGTGATTTTTAAATGTTACAGGCTTCTCAATCTGAAATAGCGTCTTTTTATGAGTTTAAGTCTTTTATATCTCTCAATGAATTTTTATTTTCTTCAAAATAATTTTCTTATAATTAATATTATTTTTAGGTATTTCTATTGTTGTAGTTGCTAAATCTCAGGGTATTTTTCCCCATTCTCTTTTATGTCTGTTGCTAGTATAACAGTAAGAATAGCTGGTAATTTTAGAATATTTATTATATCTACAGGACTTTACTGAGCAATCTCATTAATTCCTCTAGTTTTGCAATGAATTCCTTTGGGATTTCTAGGTATAAAATCATGTATTTTACAAATAAGAATGAATTTGATTTCTCCTTGCCCAAAACTATACTTCCATTTTGTTAATGTAACAGCTGACAGCTCAGGCTCCAGCACCTGCCTGCCTGAGCACAAAGGCTGATGAACTGTTTTTGTCATCTTGTGCATATTAGGTAGCCTTTCTGGGTCTTAGTTTTGTCCTCTGTTAATTAAAAAATAATAATAGTATCTACCTCCTGGGGTGGTTGTGGGAATTAGATGAGTTAATGTATATAAAAGTGTCTGCCACATAAAACATGCTCAATAAATACTCAATATCCTTATTATTATTAGAGATTGGAGGAACTTTCCATTTCTAGAAACTAGAACTTCTAGTACTCATTTCAGATAAGGGTTGCAGCATACACCCTTGCTCTCAAATAGTTGCTAAAATAATTTACAATTTTGTCAGATACTGATTATGCAGTAATCAATACTGCACCAACTTATATTCTTTATTATAGTAAGAAACAATCGTCATACTTTTATTAACTTTGAAAATCAGTAATAAGTATTCAGTTTATCCAGCACATTTTGGCACTTTACCAAGATCATAATTTTAAAAATTTGATCAATGTTGTATTTGTATTATATAAAAGACAGCTTCCTGACACGATTGGGATTTAGGATTTTGAGTCCGTTGGTTTAGGAAACATGAGTCTTCTTCCAGCTGGCAAAGCGGCAAATTTTTCAATCTTCCTAAGCGTTAGTTTCCTCATCTATGAAGTAGTGGTAATGTCTATTTTTGTAGAGTGAGAGGATTAAGGCACATGGAAAATACTCAGTGTTAGTTTCCATCTTTGTTATACTCAATTTCCTCAACATTCTGGGCTAACTTCTTGATATTACCATTATATAACTCTGTATTCATAAATGAGATGGACCCAAAAGTTTCTCTCTTCCTGTGCCCTGTATTGGCTTATGGAATAATAATTATGTGTTCCTTAGAAGTTTGAAACTCCTCATTTGTCAAACCATCTAGACAGGTTTTGAGGAGATAAGTCTGATAATGCTTCTAATTTCTTTTTCTCTCCTTTTCTTTCTTTCTTTCTTTCTTTCTTTCTTTCTTTCTTTCTTTCTTTCTTTCTTTCTTTCTTTCTTTCTTTCTTTCTTTCTTTCTTTCCTTCCTTCCTTCTTCTTTCTCTCTCTTTCTTTCTTCTTCCTTTTTCTCTTTCTTTTTTCTTTCTCTTTCTTTTCTTTTTTTCTTTTCTTTTTGATAAAGATGGGGTTTTGCCTTGTTGCCCAGGCTTATCTCCAACTCCTGGGCTCAAGCTATTCAACTGCCTCAGTCTCCCAAAGTGCTGGGATTACAAGTGTGAGCCACTGGGCCCAGCCAATGCTTTTAATTTCTAAATAATAATAGCTTGCATTCATTGGATGCTTATTACTATGTGCCAAAAGTTCTAATAACTATTTCACATAGCTCATCTAATTTCATCCTCAGAAGTAGTTGTCATTTATATTTGTCTTATCTAGTCCCAAAATTAGTTATTGTTCCCATCTTAAATATTAAAAGACTGAGGCTTTGAGAGGTTAAATAGCCAGGCCAAGCTCATGCAGAGAATGAGCTGGGATTTGAACCCAAGCAGTTTGACTCCAGGTTCTTTGCCTTTAACGGCTAGATACCATGCTGCTTCCTAAACTTATTTTTTGTTATTTTGGTTTGGTTTTGGTCTAAGTTTTCCATGCCATATGGAATCAATTTTGTTAATTTATGTTTTTCTAGGAAACTATCCATTTTACTGAGATTTCATCAAAAAAATTTTGTAGTCTAACAATTTTTTTAAATCTCTTCTTTTTTGGTACCTCATTTTTGTTGAAAAATTTTAATCCCTTCCGTTTCTGAGATTAGTAGTCCCTATATTATTAATTTGGTTTATTTGTGTTTCCTCCTTTTCTTCATTATTGGAAACTGCATATTAAACTGGGGGAGAAAGTCTAGCAATGTGGAGGAGGCTGGATATTACAAAATGGAAATAAAGATTTTTTTCTTTTTAAAATTTCCATTTCCATCCAGCTTTGCTTTCTTTTCACCTTACTTCACTCCAACCTTTAAAGAGCAGGATGCTCAGGGCTGAAAAGAGCCTTAGGAGTACTTTGCCAAGCTCCCTAATTCACCAGGGCCTAGAGGGAACGTCTCCCTGTCCAAAGTCACACTGTTAGCAAGTGACAGAGCCAGGAGAAGGCAGGCCCTAGCTCCCTTCTTTCCCCTTCTTTTGTTCTCCCTTCTTTTTTTTCTCTTTCCATTTTCACCTTAGCTAATGTTAAAAACAACAAATTAATGGAGACAGCAAAGAAAGTTTACAGCTACTTCATTTGAAAAGATGGATAAAGTCAGCTGACAATGTTGATTATAATTACTTTGATCCATATGATTTTTCTTTTCTTTTCTTTCTTTCTTTTTTTTTTTTTCAGACGGAGTCTCACTCTGTTGCTCAGGCTGGAATGCAGTGACGTGATCTTGGCTCACTGCAACCTCCGCCTCCCAGGTTCAAGCAGTTCTCTGCCTCAGCCTCTCAAGTAGCTGGGATTACAGGCACCTGCCACCTTGCCTGGCTAATTTTTGTATTTTTAGTAGAGATGGGGTTTCACCATCTTAGCCAGGCTGGTCTTAAACACTTGAACTCGTGATCCCCCCGCTTCGGCCTCCAAAGTGCTGGGATTACAGGTGTGCACCACTACGCCTGGCCTAATCCATATGATTTTTCATAGAAATCATCTTCTATTGTGATCTTGTTTTAAACCATTCTTTCTAGAATAAACCTATCCAAAGAAAGCATGGTTCCTGGCAGGAAAGTGGGTGTCTTTTTATTCCCCCCTGATGTTATGCTGCACCTGTTGAAAAGGCCATGAGAAAGCTCCTGTATCAGTGGAGGAGGGAAACTTAATAAAATGGAATCCAGCCTTAACTACAAGTCTGAAGCAAACAGAATAAATGTTGTTAGCACTGGGACGAAGTGGGGTTTTTTTTAGTCGGGGGAGGAGGGACAGGGTTTTACTCTGTTACCCAGGCTCTTCTCAAACTCCTGGTCTCGAGTGATCCTTCCATCTCGCTCTCCCAAAGTGCTGGGATTACAAGCATGAACCACCATGCCCAGTCTGAAGTTTGGTTTTGAGGTGCCTGGCAGGGCACTACATTAGTGTGAGGTCTGGGTGCCAAAATTCAGCACAGCGTAAGAGGACAGGACTGTCCCTACCTCGAGGATGGAACAAGGCATATCAAACCCTCACATAGTCCATGTGTTTTTCATAACATAATTACCTTAAATTGCCCATTTCCTGGTTATTTGGGGCGTGTATGTATGTACACCCATGCGTGTGCACAAATGAGCAGATGTCGCTGCTGACTGTCTGATCAGAAGTCTGTAATTAGACCCCAAGGAACAACCTGCTCATTGTGGTTAGAGCCATTGGCCACTTAAATAATGACATCTGCCATAATTTTCATACCTCATCCTGTCCTGGATCTTATCTCCAAACTGTACTCACAACAAATGCCTAAATTTTTTTTTTTTTTTTTTTTTTGAGACGGAGTCTCACTCTGTGCCCAGGCTGGAGTGCAGTGGCGCAATCTCGGCTCACTGCAAGCTCCGCCTACTCCATTCTCCTGCCTCATCCTCCTGAGTAGCTGGGACTACAGGCACCCGCCACAGCGCCCAGCTAACTTTTTGTATTTTTAATAGAGATGGGGTTTCACCGTGGTCTTGATCTCCTGACCTTGTGATCTGCCCGCCTCGGCCTCCCAAAGTGCTGGGATTACAGGCATGAGCCACCATGCCCGGTCTGCCTAAATTTTCTAAAGTAGACCAATCCAATTTTTAATAATTCTAGTCACCATCGTGGTGGAGGATTTTAGGGTTGAATAATACCTAATTACTGAGTGCCTCCTGTCATGCGCATCTGTGTGAAGAGACCACCAAACAGGCTTTGTGTGAGCAACAAGACTGTTTATTTCACCTAGGTGCTGGCAGGCTGAGTCCGAAAAGAGAGTCAGCAAAGGGTGGTGGGATTATCATTAGTTCTTATAGGTTTGGCATAGGTGTACAAAATACATTCTTAAGGGCGGGGGAGAATACAAAGTACCTTCTTAAGGGTGGAGGAGACTATATGGTATCAGTTAGGTGGGGCAGGAACAAATCACAATGGTGGAATGTCATCAGTGAAGGCTATTTTCACTTCTTTTGTGGATCTTCAGTTGCTTCAGGCCATCTGGATGTACACGTGGAATGTATACATGTCACAGGGGATATGATGGCTTAGCTTGGGGTCAGAGGCCTGACATTCCTGTCTTCTTATATTAGTAAGAAAAATAAAACAAAATAGTGGTGCAGTGTTGGGGAAGTGAAAATTTGTGAGGGTGGTATGGAGAGATAATGGGCGATGTTTCTCAGGGCTGCTTCGAGCAGGATTAGGGGTGGCATAGGAACCTAGAGTGGGAGAGATTAAACTGAAAGAAGATTTTGTGGTAAGGGGTGATATTGTGGGGTTGTTAGAAGGAGCATTTGTCATATAGAATGATTGGAGATGGCCTGGATAAAGTTTTGGATGAACTGAGAAACTAAACGGAAGACACAAGGTCCACATAAGAGAAGGAGAAAAACAAGTATTAAAGGACTAAGAATTGGGAGGACCCTGGACATCCAATTAGAGAGTGCCCAAGGGGGTTCAGCGTAATTACTTGGTTGGCGAGTTTTGGGGCTCTATCCTTGACAGAGTCCTCTTTTTTAAGTTGGAGGCTGAGCTTGGTGAGGTGTGTTTTTAAAAGACCTTTAGTCCATTCTACTTTTCCTGAAGATTGAGAATGGTAAGGGGTATGCAGGTTCCACTGAATACCAAGAGCCTAAGAAACTGCTTGGGCGATTTGACTAGTAAAGGCCGATCCATTGTCGGACTGTATAGAGGTAGGAAGGCCAAACCCAGGAGTTATGTCCGACAGAAGGGAAGAAATGACCATGGTGGCCTTCTCAGATCCTGTGGGAAAAGCCTCTACCCATCCAGTGAAAGTGTCTACCCAGACCAAGAGGTATTTTAGTTTCCGGGCTCGGGGCATGTGAGTAAAGTCAATTTGCCAGTCCTGGGCGGGGGCAAATCCCCAAGCTTGATATGTAGGGAAGGGAGGTCACAGGGCCTGAACAATCCCTGAGGAGTAGTAGAATAGCAGATGGAACACTGAGAAGTGATTTCCTTGAGGATAGATTTCCATGATGGAAAAGAAATGAGAGGTTCTAAGAGGTGGGCTAGCGGCTTGTAACCTACATGGAAGAGGTTATGAAATGACGACAGAATAGAATGGGCCTGTGAGGTTGGAAGGAGATATTTTCCTTGGTCCAAGAACCATTTGCCTTGTGTGGGAAGAGATTGATAGGTGGAAGTTTCAGTGGGAGAGTAGGTGGGAGTGACGATGAGAAGGAGAAAAACTGGCCGCGAGGGAAAAAAGTTGGAAGCTAGCTGCTTCTTTAGCTACCTTATCAGCATAAGCATTGCCCTGAGCGATGGGATCTGATGCCTTTTGATGGCCCTTGCAGTGAATGACTCCAGCTTCCTTTGGAAGTAAAGCAGACTTGAGAAGAGTTTTTATTAAAGAGGCATTAAGGATGGAGGATCCTTGCATAGTGAGGAAACCTCTTTCAGCCCATATAACACCACGGTGGTGTAGGATATGGAAGGCATATTTAGAGTCAGTATAAATATTAACACGTAGTCCCTTTGCAAGAATGAGGGCCCAAGTCAAGGCAATGAGTTTGGCTTGCTGAGAGGTAATGGAGGGGGGCAGAAAGTATATGCATCAGGTGTGAGGAAGAAAATGATTTTGGAAGTTATGAGAACTGTAGAGGGTGAGTTGAGCATAGTTTGTGATGTTTGAGGGCCTCTAAAACTATTAAAGCAGTGGCAGCTGCCACACGCAGACATGAGGGCTAGGCTAAAACAGTAAGGTCAAGATGTTTGGACAGAAAGGCTACAGGGCGCGGTCCTGGCTCTTGTGTAAGAACTCTGACCGCACAGCCCTGCACTTTGGCTGTGTGTAATGAAAAGGGTTAGGATGAGTTAGGGAAAGCTACTGTGGAAGCAGCTTCTAGGGCTGCTTTTAAGTAATGGAAAGGAGTGGCAACAGGATTTAGGATCTATGGGATCAGCTAGGTTTGCTTTTGTGACTTTATATAATGGTTTAGTTAGGATGATAAAACTAGTTATCCAAAGACAGAAGTACCTAATCAAGCCTAGGAAGGAAAGAAGTTGTTGTTTTGTGGAAGAGATTGGGGATTAACCGGACACAGTTAGCAGGGAGAGCACATGTGTTTTCATGAAGAATTATGCCGAGACAGGTAAGAAATGAGGAAGAAATTTGGGCTTGACTGAAATAATGGGGGCTGTCCGTGAGGCCTTACAGCAGTCCAGCCCAGGTAAGTTGGTCATCCTGATGGGTGTCAGTGTCAGTCCAAGTGAAAGCACAGAGAGGCTGGGATGAAAGGTGCAAACGAACAGAAAAGAAAGCATGTTTGAGATCCAGAACAGAATAATGGGTTATGGAGGGGTTGTGGAGGGAGGTACTGAGGATAGGAGAGTATATGGGTTTGGCACCATGGAGTGCTTAGGCAAGACAATTTGGTTGATAAGGCACAGATCCTGAACTAACCTGTAAGGCTTGTCCGGGTTTTGGACAGGTAAAATGTGGGAATTGTAAGGAGAGTTTATAGGCTTTAAAAGGCCATGCTGTAACAGGCGAGCGATAACAGGCTTTAATCCTTTTAAAGCGTGCTGTGGGATGAGATATTGGCGTTGAGTGGGGTAAGGGTGATTAGGTTTTAATGGGATAGTAATGGGCGTGTGATCAGTTGCCAGGGAGGAAGTAGAGGTATCCCATACTTGTGGCTTAAGGTTGGGGGATATGAGAGGAAGATGCAAAGGAGGCTTTAGATTGGGAAGAAGGGTGGCAAAGAGATGTGGCTGTAGTCCAGGAATAGTCAGGGAAGCAGATAATTTGGTTAAAACGTCTCAGCCTAATAAGAGAACTGGGCAGGTGGGGATAACTAAAAAGGAGTGCGTAAAAGAATGTTGTCCAAGTTGGTACCAGAGTGGGAGAGTTTTAAGGGGTTTTGAAGCTTGGCTGTCAATACCCACAACAGTTATGAGGGCAAGGGAAACAGGCCCTTGAAAAGAAGGTAATGTGGAGTGGGTAGCCCCCGTATCGATTAAACAGGGGATGGACTTACTCTCCACGGTAAGAGTTACCTGAAGCTCCACGTCCGTGATGGTCCAGGGGGCTTCTGAGGTGATCAGGCAGCGTCAGTCTTCAGCTGCTAAGCCGAGGAGATCTGGGAAGGAGTCGGCCAAGGAACGTTGGGTTTGGGCTCCAGGAGCTTTAGGAGCGGCGGCGATGTGAGTCGAACAGTCTGACCTCCAGTGGGGGCCTGCACAGACAGGGCACGGCTTAGGAGGAATCCTGGGCTGCAGGCATTCTGAGGCCCAGTGACCAGGCTTTTGGCATTTGAAGCAAAGTCCACTAGGAAGTTTTGAAGGAGCTGTGGCTTGGATGTTCTGAAGTTTTTGTATGCTGGAGACGTGGTTGTGGGTTGTCTTACAGCAGAGGCAAGTAGCTGTAACTCAGAGATGCGTTGTCGCTTGGCTGCCTCTTCTCTATTATTGTACACCTTGAAGGCAAGGTTAATTAAGTCCTATTGTGGTGTTTGAGGGCCGGAATCTAATTTTTGGAGCTTTTTCTAATGTCGGGAGGGGACTGGTTAATAAAATGCATATTGAGAATAAGACGGCCTTCTGGCTCCTCTGGGTCTAGGGCGGTAAAGTGTCTAAGGGTTGTTGCCAAATGGGCCATGAACTGGGCTGGGTTTTTATATTTGATGAAAAAGAGCCAAAATGCTAACTGCCTTGGGAGAGGTCAGATGACGAAAAAGGAGCGTTAACCTTGACTATACCTTCAGCTCCAGCCACCTCTTTAGGAGGAAATTGTTGGGCAGGTGGGGGAGGGCTGGTCACGGAACAAGACTGTAAGCAGGACTGGGTGTGAGGAGAGGAGGTGATAAAAGGGTTATAGGGTGGGGGAGCAGAAGCTGAGGGAGAACTGGGACCTGGCTCAGCCTGGCAAGGAGCAGCCTGGGGAGGAGGGTAGAGGTCAGATGAGTCCATAGAAAAGGAAGATTCAAAGGACTCAGAGCTTGGGGTGGAGACTGAAGGAACAGACAGGAGAGAAAGAAGAAAGATTTGGGATGAGTTGCATTGGGAGCAGGGAGGGACCAATGTGTAAAAGAATGCCTGGACGTCAGTCACCTCAGACCATTTGCCCATTTTTCGACAAAAATTATCTAGGTCTTGGAAGACAGACAAATGGAAAGTGCCATTCTGTGGCCACTGGGAACTACTGTTGAGTTTGTACTGGGGCCAAGCGGTATTGCAGAACAAAATAAGGCATTTAGGTTTTAGGTTAGGTGTGAGTTGAAGAGATTTTAAGTTTTTGAGAACACAGGCTAAGGGAGAAGAAGAAGGAGTGGAGGGTGGAAGACTGCCCATAGTGAAGGAGGCAAGCCTAGAGAAAAGAGAGGGTAGAGATACAGAGAAGGGGGTGGGAGGTGAGCAGCCAAAGCAGGCGTCGCTGCAATTGATTTGCCACCAAGGACATGTGGGTGAATGACCAAGGCAGGTGTCCCCGTGGTGATCAGACACCAATGAAATGTGGGTGAATAATCAGGCAGGCACCCCTGCAGTGATTAAACACCAAGGGAAGACTATCTTCCCGAGTCCATGACCGGCACTGGAGTTTTGGGTCCACAGATAAAATGTGTCTCCTTTGTCTCTACTAGAGAGGAAAAAGAACTGGAATTGGAAGGACAGGGAGAATGAAGGGTAGTGAGAGAGGAAGATTGAAGGGTAGGGAGAGAGGCTGGAGAAGAGTGAAAAATCACTCACCCGATTTGAAATTGGTGAGATGTTCCTTGGGCTGGTTGGTCTGAGGACCCGAGGTCATAGGTGGATCTCCTCATGGAGTGAGGGCGAGGACAGGGGACTGGTCTCCTGAAGGAGTCCTCCTGTCCCAGGTCTTAGGCACCAAATGTCGTGTGCGTCCCTGTGAAGAGACCACCAAACAGGCTTTGTGTGAGCAACAAGGCTGTTTATTTCACCTAGGTGCTGGCGGGCTGAGTCCGAAAAGAGAGTCAGCAAAGGGTGGTGGGATTATCATTAGTTCTTATAGGTTTGGCATAGGCGTTCAAAATGCTTTCTTAAGTTGGGGGGAGACTATTACAAAGTACCTTCTCAAGGGCAGGGGGAGAATACATCGTATCAGTTAGGTGGGGCAGGGACAAATCACAATGGTGGAATGTCATCAGTTACGGCTATTTTCACTTCTTCTGTGGATCTTCAGTTGCTTCGGGCCATCTGGATGTACACGTGCGAGTCACAGGGGATATGATGGCTTAGCTTGGGCTCTGAAGCTGACACCTCCTATTTTCCTGGAATTGTGTAAAGGTCTTTACAAACAGCATGAATCACTGAGCTCATGCAAGAACTCTGTGAAGAAGGAAGCTATTATTCTTCTCATTTTATAGATACAGAAATTATTAAACCGAGACCCTGAGTTCAGTAATTCCCATCTAGAAGGGAACAGAACTGAAATTAGTATTTAAGACTGTTGGACATCCATACTATTTACTGTTTGCATTTGGATGAGCTGCTCTGTGTCATTTGGCTAGTAGAGGGGACAAGGTCTTACTCTGTCACCAGGCTGTTGTCAAACTCCCAGCCTCGGTGATCCTTCCACCTCGCTCTCCCAAAGTATATGCTCTGAGTATATGCTCAGAATATATTCAAATGTGGAACAAGGTGTAGGCAATCTAGTTTTGTATAAAGGGCCAAAATAAGGTATTAATTTTAAAATAATGGAACGTATATCAAATTCAGTGATTCTCAACTGGGAGCAAATCCTCCTACCTCAGGGGGGCTTTTGGAAATGTGTAGGGTCATTTGGGGTCCTTTTGGCCATTACACTGGCCTGTTACACTGGGGGGCTTTCAGGAGGCTCCATGACCTGCAGTCTGCAAAACAATTTTAGACAATAAGGACTTGTCTGGCTCCAAATGTCAGATACTACCGAGAAACACTGATCAAGGGCAATCATGGTAGGAATTTGAAATGATACTGTAAAACTCAAAGGTGGCAAACTCAAATGCCTTTAGGGATTAGTCAGCAAGTGAAGAAATCACATCCCATTTTAGGGACATACAAATTCAAATCACTAAAGCACTTCATCAGACAAAAATTAGGTGTCAAACGTGGCCTGGAGATAGCCAGGTTGGAGCCTTTTAATGGGGTTTTTTCTGACCAAAAAGCATGTTTACGATATATTAAGAGAAAAATAAAAGCTAACAATCTGTATGATTCCATGTTTTAAAGACATTGTCTCTGTATACACACATATTTGCATATATACTTGCACTTACATTCGTGAAAATATTTATACAATTTTCTGGAAGGATATGGAATAAGATTTGGGGTAATTTCAGCCTGGCGTGGTGGCTCACGCCTGTAATCCCAACACTTAGGGAGGCCGAGGTGGGCGGATCGCCTGAGGTCGGGAGTTCGACCAGCCTGACCAACATGGAGAAACCCCGTCTCTACTAAAAATACAAAATTAGCAGGGCGTGGTGGTGCATGCCTGTAATCCCAGCTACTTGGGGGGCTGAGGCAGGAGAATCGCTTGAACCTGGGAGGCAGAGGTTGCAGTGAGCCGAGATCGTGTCATTGCACTCCAGCCTGGGCAACAACGTGAAACTCCGTCCCAAAAAAAAAAAAAAAAGATTTGGGGTAATTTTTTTTTTTTTGATACCAGATCTCATTCTGTCACCCAGACTGGAGTGCAGTGGCATGATCATGGCTCACTGCAGCCTCGACCTGGACTCGGGTGATCCTCCCACCTCAGCCTCCTGAGTAGCTGAGACTGTAGGCATGTGCCAGGCACACCTAGCTAATTTTTTTGTATGTTTTGTAGAAATGGGGTCTTGCTATGTTACCCAGGCTGGTCTTGACCTCCTGGACTCAAAAAATCCACCTGCATCGGCCTCCTGAAGTGCTGGGGGTTATAGGTATGAGGCACTGTGTCCGGCTCAATTTGGGGCGATTTTCTAAAACGCGTTGCTCATTCATATTTTTAATTTTTTGACGACAAATGTCTACTAGTTGCGTAATTTTAAATAAATAAAGTAGAAGAGGAGCCTTAAAAAATAAAAGCTTTGAGTGTAGTATTGGAAGACAGCCCAGGCAACCTACTGGCCGACCCCCTCAAGGGGAGACTCGTATCTGTGATTAAGGACAAATGAGACATTCAATATTAGACAATCAATACGAAAGCACCAGAATTCCTTTAAAAGTGGAACATTGTTGCTTTCTCAAACACACTGGCCTAGCTTCTAGCCCCCTTCCACAATTTTCATGTCTTTCATGATACAATAAAGCTCTTCTGGTAAAGCCCAGTCTTCCTTGTGCAGCTGCCCTGGCAGGGGTCTTGAAGAATCCCAGATGAAGCTTGAGAAATCAGGATCTGTATTGAAATTTATCTTAGGGGAGGCTTATCCAAAATTAGACAAGAGCAGGATATTTTCAATACAGCTCTCCCCCTTTTTCAATCAAGCCACCAAATCCTTCAAGATCATTGTTTTTTCTGAAAAATCCCTGTCTTGCTTTATTGCAATCATGTTTGTGTTTTCTTTCCAGTGTGTTGGCTCTACACTTTTTATTTTGTGCACAAGTCCCCCCCCCCCCCCCGCCTTTTTTTTTTTTTTTTTTTTGAGACAGGGTCTTGCTCTGTTACCCAGGCTGGAATGTAGTAGCACCATCACAGCTCACTGAAGTCTCAACCTCCTTGGTTCAAGAGATCCTCCCACCTCAGCCTCCTCAGTAGCTGGGACCACAGGCACATGCCACATGCCTGGCTAATTTTTATATTTTTAGTAGAGACGAGGTTTCGCCATGTTACCTGGGCTGGTCATGAACTCCTAGGCTCAAGTGATCTGCCCACCTCAGCCTCCAAAGGTGCTGGGATTACAGGGGTAAGCCATCCTACCTGGCCCAAGTCAATTTTGACTGAACTTTCTTTGTGGAGTTTGCTGATCATTGGGCAATAACGGATTTTCTATCCATTTGTCTAAGGACTCCGAGGAGGTGAGAGGCAGGTAATTTCCTGGAGTCTTTTCTTGTTCGCTGTCTGGGTCAGTCCCCAGGGTCCCTGCCTCCTGCCTCCTGCCTCCCTGCGGCCCTCCTTACCAGCAACTAGTCACAGCTCTCCTACAGAAAGAACCCAGAAGCCCTGCTGGTAACAAGGTGACCTGTGGTGCTTCTTGGCACTGGGTGCAGGGACGAATGGAGAGAAAGCTCCAGCCCAAACAGGAAGGGGAGTTCTCCCATCTAGAAGATTGTTGCTTTTCACTCCCCACCTACCCCTTTCACATGCTGAATCTATACCAAATAAGGAACTCATATCTGGATTCTGAATCCACCTTTATAAACCAAACTAGACAGAAATCTTTGGGAGTGAAAATGTTAAGTGCACTTTACTCACTAAATTTCCTTAGGAGAAGTGTCTAGAATGTATCATGTAGGAAAGTGGAGACTGAAGCAAGTATGATGAATAAACTGGGCATGTGTCACAATTGATCTTCAAGTAGCTGAGTTTGCCCAAGGGAAATTTGTATAAAGAGCCATGGAGTCCTGACCAGCTCCTTACCTCTTGCAGATCTCCAGCACCCTGCCGGTGGCACTACTGAGAGACGAGGTGCCAGAGTGGTTCCCGAAAGTGCCTGAGCCCCAACTTATGAGCAAGGAGCTCATCATGCTGACAGAGTGAGTAGGCCCAAGAAGAGCAGGAGCAGGGTTCCCACCAAGCTAACTGGTATAGCTGGCTTCCAAGCACACATACCACCCTTCCTGGCTCCCCCAGCCTTATTGTCCAGAGAGGCAAAGGGACCTACCCTGGGACATGCAGCAATGCCAGATGTCTGCCTCCAGCCAGGACAGGGATAGATTTGCAGTTGTATTCACATCCCTGCAATCTCTGACTTTGCCCCTTTTTCTTTCCCAACAGGGTCATGGAGGTCTGGCATGGCTTAGTGATTGCGGTGGTGTCCCTCTTGCTACAGGCCTGCCTCCTCATCGTCATCAACTACCTGCTCAGCAGGCAAATCGGTAACTGGCTCAGCATCCTCTTCCCTCCTAGTTACTCTGAGAGACCATTCTTGAGCCTCCAGCAGGACAAGACCCCTTTCGAGTTCCCAAATGTCACTCAAAAACCTACCAGAGGACCCACCAGCCAAATCCTTCCCCCTCTGCACCTCCCACCCCACTCCATAACTGTAACTGGGTAATCCCCACTCTGACCTCACCTTTTAACCAACTATTTCTGGCTGGAAGTGACCATCCACATCCTTCCACTACCCAGACCTTCTGCCTAGGCACAGCTTTTGCAATGCCTATGAGGAAGTGCTCATGTAACCTGGGTCTAATTAATTTTCTTCATCACTGCCAAAGGACTGAACATGAAGAAATGGCCTTGAATTACAACAGAAGGAAATATGGCTAGACTTAGAGATTAAATTCTTGAACTGATATACAATAGAAGGTAGTGAAGCTCAGTCCTGGAAAGGCATTTCAATTAGGGAAAATAAGGCAAGATGCTGCTGCTTTGGTTGTGCTAAGAGAAAGGACCAGGCAAGATGATGTTTTGAGGGTCTCTCTAGTTAAGTTGAGCTTCATTCATCCGTTTGTTCATTCATTCATTCAACAGATATTTCTTGAGGATCTAAGACACTCTCTGGGCCTAGGCTATACAACAGGGAACAAAACAAAAATTCCTACCCTCGGAATCTTTCATTCCATGTGACAACAAACAAGATAAACAAGTAAAACATGTATATGCTAGATTATGGTAAGTGCCAGGGAGGAAAAATGGAGCAAGGGAGTAGATACAGCTTGGTGGATGGTTGGCATCCCCGAGAGGCTAACCTTTGAGTATAAACTTGCAGGGAGTGAGACGTGAGCTCTACCTGCAAAGGCCTGAAGGAGGAACGTGTTAGGCACACAGTAGCAAGAGCAAAGAGGCCGGGCAGCTGGAGCGGGCGGAGAGAAGCAGGAGAAAGCCAGAGGGGAGGGAGGAGTGAGCCCTCCGAGGCTGGGACTTGGCTTTTTCCAAGTGAGGTGCAGAACCATGGCAGGGTTTTGAGCACAGCAGTGCTGAAGTTTGAAGGGATCTTTCTGAAAGGTTTGCTTTATTGAGGGCAGTGTTCAAAAGGCACTGATTCAAGAGCGGATGTGCCCAACCCAGGCAGCTTCCACGTTTTTTTGTGTGTGTGTTTTTTTTTGAGATGGAGTCTCACTCTGTCCCCCAGGCTTGAGTGCAGTGGCACAATCTCGGCTCACTGCAACCTCTGCCTCCCGGGTTCAAGTGATTCTCTTGCCTTCCCTCTCTAGTAGCTGGTATTACAGGCACACATCACCATGCCCGGCTAATTTTGTATTTTTAGAGAGATGGGGTTTCCATGTTGACCAGGCTGGTCTTGAACTTCTGACCTCAAGTAATCCACCCACCTCAGCCTCCCAAATTGCTGGGATTACAGGCATGAGCTATTGCGCCTGGCCACCTTCCACTTTTGATTCCTCCCTTCTCCCTTCTAGTCCACCAGAGTGAACAGATACTGAAAGCGGCCAGGCTCCAGGTCCCCAGGCCCAGCCCTGCCCACCATCATCCACCTGCTGCCAAAGAGATGAAGGAGACTCAGACAGAAAGAGACATTCCAATGTCTGATTCCCTTTACAGGAGTGAGTAAGGGGTTGAGGGGAGAACTTGTCTCGGCGCTTACTTTGCTCTGTCTGGACACCCAGGACCTCCCTGCAGCAACCCCGCAGGCCCAAACCTCTAGGCTGAGGATTCCTCACACCCACATCAGGACAGCCTTGCCAGCCTACTTTTTTCAGAAAGCTGTTTTATTCTACTTCGTGGGGGAGTTCCTGCTGAGTTTGTGTGGGTCTAAGTTCTTCTCCGGGTTTAATCATGTGCAAATGATTGCAGGGGGCTTGGGAAATGTCCCTGCTCTTTTCTTTGTAAAGCTGTGGCATCTTTTCTTCGGAATGATCAGCTAATAGTGGAGTTAGAATTTCACCCGCCTCTGCCTGCCTCCACCATGGCTGCTGCTATGTCAGTGTTACTGACTGGCTCCTTAGTTGGCTCCTCCACAGTCCCTAGAGGGACCCTTCTTCAGGGTCTTAGATCTGCAGTGGGTATCTGAGTGTATAAATGTGAATCTTGTTGCTGGTTCAAATCTATATCACCCTCCTGCAAGTGAGCCAATAGGTCACGATTCACAGTGGAAATGACTGCTTTGGCAACAAGGCAACTCCCGCATGGGGGCTCACTCACCAGAGATTGCACTTCTTCCACTGGTTTATCTCTTGATTGGTTTGAATTTGCTCTCTCCTGATTTTATCTTTTCAGTTGAGATATGGCCTCAGTGCCTGCCTGTGGGGACCTGAGGGTGCTGCTTATATGCATGTTTCAGCAGAACTGGAGAGGCACTGGCCTTACCCTAACCCCTGGCCCCAAAGCTTCACCAGAGCCTGGCTAGAATCAGGGATTGTTTAGCTGGCAGGGACCTCAGAGACCCTTGCTCAACCCTCTTGTCTTGGGGGGGACGAAAACCAGGGCACAAAGAGATGTGATCTGCCTAGATTTAGTGACAGCTTTGAACTAGAAGGTGTAACTTCTGAGGCCAAGGCTGTTTGCATTGGGCCACATTGTCCCAGCATGTTCCTCCTGACTTTTCTTTCTAGAAGACAGCCCTTTCCAAGCACAGTCAACCTAGTGTATTTTTTAAAATTAGTTTTAGATGGAGTTGAATGAAGTGGCAGTGCCTGGCCTCTTGGACATGTCCCTGCCTATTTTTGGAGACGTTCTCTCCCCAACTCTTGCCCTATTCTGTTTCTCCTTCTTCCTCTTTTGGGGTCTCTGTATCTCTCTTTCCTACCCCACTTTGTGTTGCTGGCTCTGCCTCTGTCTTTATCTGATAATAAGCCAATTCTCCCTTCCATTGTCTCTATCCTCTCTTAACACCCTCTGGCTTGCTTTGGAAGAGGAACCGTTTCTATTTCTCCCCAGATGGCAACGACACATCCTCAGATAGCTCGGACAGCTCCTGCGGTTCGCCTCCCGCCTGCCAGGTAATGGATGTGCCCAGTGATCTCAGACCAACATAGGCCATCTGGAGGTTCCTGCTGCGAAACGCTGAAAACTCAGGTTACCCCAGCTATGGAGTGGGAGCAAGAAAAGAGGGGTTCTTGAGTCATTACAGCATCTTCAGGTGAGGGGAGTCAGGCTTCCACCCATAACCCATATCAGCATGGATCACCCAAACAAAGTGGGTCTGAACAGACTATAAAAATGAAAGTGCTGATGGGAAACCCTTTCCCCATGCCCCAGTCATTGGGCTGAAGTCTGCTGTGAGTCCTGATCTCACTTGAATTGAGTCTCAGCATCTTCCTGTTGCCTCCACCTGCTCGTCTGTAATCCCATTCCCTGCAGACAGGTGGAACAAAGTCACTGGTACTCTTCCTCACTGCCCTGGACTGCTCTCAGACACAGCTACTTGGACCCAGATCTTCCCCACCAAGCCATGGGCAAACCTCTTTGAGTAAGAGTTCAGTCCTGGGGTCTTATATCCTCCAAACGTGGTAGGGATCTTGACCCACATATCTCTGCTTTCTCCTAAGGACACCGAGGATGTGGATTACACACAAGTCATCTTTTCGGCCCCTGAAGAACTAAAAAATGACTCCGCCCTGGACTATGAGAACATAAAGGAAATCACAGATTATGTCAATGTCAATCCAGAAAGCCACAATCCCAATTTCTGGTATTTTGTCAACCCTGCTCTGTCTGAGCCAGCAGAATACAATCAAGTGACCATATAAATTCCAGATATTTTTAATGGGGTCCAGTTCTCTACAGATTCTTACATTTAATTTGTAGGGAAATGCCATTTTTCCCCCTTAAACAAGGCATAGAGCTCACAAGTCTTGGAAACAGGCCAAAAAGAATGTGGAGAAGAAAACTGACAAACACACAGAGGTCCTCAAGACCCATGGACTCCTGGTCTGTATCCCAATAAAGGCTGTTTATTCCTCAAAAACAAAAACAAGACTTGGGTGTGAAAACAGGCCTATGCCCCGGCAAGAAAGATTCAGATCAGATGTTAGGAAGAACTTTCAGGTAAAGTATGAGAACCATGGAGTCCATTAGCAGAGACAGTGGTGAAGTCTCTCCCCAGGGAAAATTTTAAAAAGGTTTAATCAGCTGTTGTAGAGTTCTATTTGGCAATCTCATGGTTAAATGACTTCTCTTTGAGCTCTTTAATTATTGGCAATAAACAACTTCTTTAAAAGTCTTAAATAAAATAGCAACCACCACCAGTTCTTCTTTTCCTGTTGCCTAACCCTGCAGTTTTCCTCGTTTTCAGTGACGTGTTTTGCTGAGTAATCCTCCTCGGCCCTCAGAACTTTAAATAGTGCATTTACAAAGCCCACCATCCATCAACCTTTGAATCTGCTGTTTCTTATAAGCCAAAGATGACAAATGGAATTCTGGTAAATATCAACCAGCATCATAATCTCTTATTCCAAGAAAAATCTCCCAAAGCTCAATCTAATGCAATTTAAGATTCATTCCTGTTTTTTTAAAAAAAAAAACAAAAAAACAAAAACGAGTAGGAATACAGGGACACTCCCTAACTCAATTAAGAATGATTTATCTCAAATCAGGAGATTACATGATATTTAACTGTAAGCTCCTAGACACAGTCCTATTAAGTCAGAAACAAAATAAGAAGTCCACACCATTTCCTTTGTTATCTAACATTGTTCTAGGCGTTCTAATCAGTGTGATAAAACAGTAAATAAAGTCAAGAACTATGAAAAATTGGAGCCAGGCATGGTGGTGCATGCCTGTAATCCCAGCACTTTGGGAGGCTGAAGCAGGTAGATCACTTGAAGTCAGGAGTTTGAGACCAAACTGGCCAACATGGTGAAACCCATCTCTACTAAAAATACAAAACTTTGCCGGGCTTGCTGGCGGGCACCTGTAATCCCACCTACTTGGGAGGCTGAGGCAGAAGAATCACTTGAACCCGGGAGTTGGAGGCTTCAGTGAGCCGAGATCGTGGCACTGCACTCCAGCCTGGGTGACAGAGCGAGACACTGTCTCAAAACAAAACAAAGCAAAAAGTTAGAAATGAAGAAAAATTTGTCATCCTTTTCAGATATCCTAGCCCTAGAAAACCACAGAGAATCAAAATGCTTTAAAATGGATAACACGAGTAACCAGTGACTACAGAAGTATTTTTCTCCAACAGCTAATTAAGACATGAAATAAAAAGAAATTTTGCTCATAATAGCTAAACAAACATGCCCCCCAGAATTGAAACCCTAGGTTTACTCCTAGTCAAATTCAAACCCAAGACCAGTGCCATTCAGGTCTCAGACATCTGAGATGTATTAACTATGCTCCATGTGCTGGCTGTGGATGACCTTTACAGCCCTGGCCCTGCGAGCAGCAGGCAGGCTTTCCTCCTCCTGAGTTATTCTTCCCCAAGGTGATGTAAGGGGATGATTCTGGTTTGGGTTTCTGGGGTTGGAAAATGTTGCTGGTTTATTTGTCCCTTCACCTTTTACTTACCACGGTCATTCTTCTCTTTACAAAGCTTTTCTTAAAGGGACACAACAGAGTCTACTGATGAGACAGGTAGAATGAGGAATAAATACCAAAAATAATAACAGCAACATTGTCCCATCAAGAAGTGAAACTCTACTTCTTATTGATTTCTTCTATTTATTATTTATCTATTTATTTACTTTTAGAGACAGGGTCTCTGTCACTCAAACTGGAGTGCAGGAGTATGATCATGACTCAGTGTAACCTCAAATTGCTGGGCTCAAACGATCCTCCTGTCAAAGCGTCTCAAGTAGCTGCGACTACAGGTGCATGCCATGATGCCCAGCTAATTTTAAAAATTGTTTTGTAAAGAGGGTCTCACTATGTTGCCCAGGCTGCTCTTGAACTCCTGACCTTAAGTGATCTTCCTACCTCAGCCTCCCAAAGCACTGGGATTACAGGCATGAGCCACTGCACCCTACCTGATCTCTTAAAAAAAGGAAAAAAAAAAATGCCAGGCGCAGTGGCTCACCCCATAATTCCGGTACTCTGGGAGGCCAAGGTGGTTGGATCATTTCAGGTCAGGAGTTCGAGACCAGCCTGGTCAACATGGTGAAACCCTGCCTCTACCAAAAATACAAAAATTAACTGGTTGTGGTGGTGTACGCCTATAATCCCAGCCACTTGGGAGACTGAGGCAGGAGAATGGCCTAAACTGGGAGGTGGAGGTTGCAGTGAGCCGAGACGTGCCATTCTACTTCAGCCTGGGTGACAGAGCAAGACTCCATTTCAAAAAAAAAAAAAAAATTCAAAAGTGTACTGAAGAGATATAGACAATTTACAATGCACCCAAGAGACACTGCAGGGACACTGCTGAGACAGTTCCCACCAGAAGACGGGATGAGAGTAAACAGACTGCCTGCTTTCCTCAGAATTCTGGGACAGGCCTTGGGTGTTGAGAGAGAGAACAACAAAAAAGAAGATTGGGTGGGGTCAAGGCATCTATGACCTAATTGTGGGGACAGGAAAGAGCCAGAGAACATGTACAAAACAACATGTAACAAACAATGAACACAGAGCAATGAAACAAGAGCCTATCAGTATTTACACAGATCCAGGGAATAGGATGCTAGAATCAGGCAGCCTTAATCGGAGAAAACATCCCAGAAAGAGTTGATTTCTGATCTCAGTTTAGAAAAAAAGGGTGGAAAATCAACAGATGGGAAAAAAGGCAGAAGGTAAAGGAACAGATCTGACCTGCTGCAGGCTCTCAATAAATGCCTGAGGGGCAGCCCTAAGTGGCACTGTCTGGAGAACTGTCTGTGTCTGGGCTCAGAGGCTGCTGTGATACTCTGGCACAGGGAGGTGACGTCAGAGGGACCAGAGACCAGAGGCTGTAGAATGATTATAGAACATCTGATTAAGCTCTATAATAAACTCTGCTTCAGAAATATGACATTCGATTGTGAATATATCATGGAGGTTAATATTAGAACCCCTTCTGATTGCTTATAAAGTGAAGGCATTCTTGGAGAGTGCTGTTTAACAGTAGATTTAAACGTGTGACTCTACCAAGAGCTTAGAACTTCAATAGTGCACATGACTGCTCAGATGCCCTCATAAGTACAGAGGAAGGCTGATGTCACCTCCTGAGGAGTTTGAGCCAATAAGCTAATGATTGGGGCCAGCTAAATTGAACTAATCCTCAAAGTCACTGCAAGCCACCTAGAAATAAAATGGCCTTTTGTTTGTCATATTTCCATGAGCTTCAAGGGTGAGCTGTCTAAATCGATACAAATAGTCACCTGTATGAGTAACCACCCTCTGAGGAGCATAGCTTCCAGTTCAATGAAGTCACATTTTGCCACGTTATATGTCATTGGTACCTCCCAGGAGCAATCATACTGTTTCACACTGGGTTTCTTCAAGGACGTGGACTGGACAAAGATTTTTCCAAAAGTATCTGATAATAAGACACAGAAAAACTGATTTGCTATTGGCAACCACTAGATGGTGGATTACATGCCAATAATGACCTAGGAACATAGACCACAGTAGACCATAATAAATGTGACCTGTCTTCAATGAATTCTTATTCTAAAGGAGCAAGCATCCAAATGCATTCCATGAGCATCTTATTAGGGGGAGGAGGTATTTTATGCTCAACATCAGTGGGTTTCTTTGCTTCTGGAATTGGGACAGATTGCTGGGCTCCAAGGCACTCTCAAGGAGGCCTCCTAACCCATGCCTCCAGATTCTAAACCAGACTCCGTAAAGTAACTATAGCTCATGTGGCTTTTTGAGGTCCTACTAGGGCCCTCAGACACTGACTAATGTGTCTTGCTGCCTTTTGGGCAGGAATTCCTATACTCATTTCCTCACCTTGCAATAGAAACCTCTTGTTCTTTGCCGTGCCAAATCTCCATGGGTTTCGAGAGAACCAAGTGTATGTCCAGGTATCTCAGGAGAACCGGGTCAAGTGAGGGACCAAGACTCTTTGGAACTTGAGGACTCACAAGCTAAGAGGCTGGGTGACTTTCCTAGCCTTCCCTGTGAGTCATTACTGCTTCGTATTCTCCAGGAGAGTTAAAGAATGTGCACTGGATCTCAGCAATATTTGGCTAGATAAAGGGCCTTACGCTGGTTCTTAGGCAGGAGCTGCCAAGCCAAGCCCAGCCCAGGCCAGGCCCACTTTTGGCTCCACACTGCCACCTTGTGGCCCCATGACAAATTCGAAGCCACTCTGCTTTTCCCACTTAAACTGGATGCAGGGTGGCCCCTTCCCCCAACCACCTCACCCCTTCACTCAAGACAAAAACACTTTAATTTTATTTTGCACATCCCATTATCATTGTCCCTAGAAAACTAAAGATGCACAGGAATTTCCTGGATGTTAAATCTTTTTACTGGTGAATTTCAACCTGGGTTTCTGACCTAGGAATAAACTGCTACAGCCTGGGCTGAATCTATAGCCCTGTAGTAGATAAAAGACCTATTTACATACAAAACACAGACACATTATCTGGGAAAGTACTGGCCTGTACCAAACAGTGTAAGAAATGATTCTGAGAAATCCCTGTAGTCAATCGATGAACCCCTCCTGCCCTCCTCTCTGTCCCATCTGCCCCTCATGTCCTGCTTGTACATAGGTTTTAAGGGACTAAAGTACTGTCATTCACAGTCACAGGATGATATAAACATTTTACACGAGTGCCCCAGCAGAGATGGCATTGTTCAGTTTCTCCTGGCGTTAGCTGTCAGAAATGGGATTCACCCCAGAGAGCACAGAGCCTCCTTCTTGCTTCCACAGGGCCCCTCCTCCTTGAACCCTATTCAAGGCTCTTCCTCTGGCCCAGACTGGCCAGGCGAGCCTCCTATAGGTCCTGCAGAACTTTCACTCTTAGATCCAGTGAGATCCACCATTTCCTTCGGGAGCTTCCTGGAATGGTTTCCCGAGGCCCTCAGCCAGTGTGCGGTCGCTCCCCACTGGCCAGATCACAGGACAGAACCAGCTTTCTGGAAAAGATCAACTGTAGCCTTTCCATGGGAGGAACAAGTAGGGCTCCAAAGCCACCACTCTAAGTAAATTCTTCTTGTGCAATGCAAAACAGAAAATACCACAGTAGTAAGAGGGGATCTATAGAAGGCAAAGGTCAGGACCCCGGAGGTTATCTACCAGACGCAATCTGGAGCCAGGCCGTTATTCCCCTCTCTAACATCTGTTGAGTGTTCTATCTCTAATCTAATCTTACAAATCCCTCCTAACAAAGTGGGCATTGCTATTTCTATTTAATAAGTGAAGAAAGCATTGCTCAGGGAGATTGGACAACTTGCTTAAGTTGATACAGGTAGAAAAGGGGTGAGGTCTTTGGGGCACACAGCTGGTGTTCTTTCTACCTCCCAGTCATCATGAAGAACAAAGATTTACCAACTCTAGGCATTAGGGTCAGAAACTGTGGTCTAAAGATGGGGTAAGGGGGTGGGGAGGCTGCTTATGTAAGCAGGGGAGGGAGCAGATTCAAGAGCTCTGGCTGGCATGGAAGGCTTCTAAGCCCACTTCACCAGGGCAGATAGACAGGGAAGAAGTATTGGATGTCAGGGGCTGATACGGGCAATAGAACTCAGTGAGGGGGAGAGAGTGGGTCCTCCCATATGCCTGAGCCTTGGTCCCATTAGGGTCTCACTCTCCAGTTCTCTGGCACTGAAGGACTGGGATGCTTTGCTCACTCACAACATTCAGCAAGGCTCTTTTCTTTTTAGAAAGCCTCAGGAGGCTTCTTAGAGCCGAGTGGCCTCTTAAAGAAGTATATCCGCAAAGCCACAGTCATTCCTCAAAGCTTCTCTGGGAGTCAAGGGTAGAGACTGAAAGTGTTCCCTAGAGCTTCCCTCAGGAGCTTTTAATTAGACTAGTAATTCCTTACATTAGTATAGAGCTCACGACTTTACAAATGACTTTTATATCCACAGTCCTATTTGATTCCCAGAACCAAGGTAGCAAGGACTGGCCAGCATTTTATTGATGTGTGTCATTGCTGGTGGCAGAACCAGGATGCAGCTCCCCTGACGTTTCAGCTAATGTCTTTTCCACCAGCAAGGCTCTCTCTTCAATTGGAATCAGAATTTGGGGGGGAAGCTACCCCATGATAAAAGTCCCCTGGAGTCCAGAAAGTCTACCTTGGCTCTATCTTGGCCTATAGCCTCTTCCAGCCTTGGAGGAGGATTCAGCATCCCAGATGAGGACAAAAGTGGACGGTGTGACCATGGGGGGACCCACCATCACCAGAATTGAGTCAAAGAGTATATCAATGTCATTGTCATCAAAATCCAACAACTCTTCTAGACCCTGTTGCTTACAATATCCTTTGTGTTTCTCTGTAACACCATTTTCAGGATTACAGAATCATGGAAGGTTGGAGCTTAGAGATCATCTCAACTGTTATACAGGTGAGGAGACTGAGTCCTGGAAATGTATGGTGACTCACCCAAGGTCACACAGATACTGAAGGCAGAACTGAGATTCAAACCTGGGCTCCTAACTGGATCACAGCATCCATACGATTCATGGTGGAAGCTCTGAAGAGCCTGGAGGGTGTCCAGAGCCACAACGACGTCACCTTTTTTCAAAGGAGGTCCCCTGTTTGTAGCCCCTGAGGAAGGAGCAGGCTGGACTCCCTGGGGGGCAGGTTAGGGAAAGGAGGGAGGGCAAGGAGTCCCCACTGCCCTTGAGGCTTATTCCTGCTGTTAATTTTATGATGACCATTTTCATCTGCTTCCCTCCCTCTTTCCTTCCACCCACACTCACAGTGGACCAGATCACAGAGAATAGACAACACTTTCCCCTGTCATCCACGCTGTCATAGGGGGTGGCATGGGGAGAGGAGGAACTGGCATTTGCAGAGATCCTGCTAGGTACCAGGTACTGTACTGAATCCTGCATCTTCATGAGACCACCTCCCCTCAACAGACAGCTGAGCACAACAGGGTAAGCCCTACATACCCATTCACTTTTCTTCATGAAACAATTTTCTCTCTATCAAAAAAAAAAAAAAAAAAATCCAGGATCCAAATAGAGTCCTCTTCACAGTTTTTCACTTCTTCCCTCTCCTGGTTAGGCTGAGATGTGCCAGTTAGGTTAGAATGGAGACAGGTAGCCAGAGCACAAGGCCAACCTCTGGGTTCCTGCCCCCCGTGGATCCCTAGATGGCACCATCCTAGGCCTGCCTAGATCTGGGACACCATGTGTGTGTGGACACCCTGTGAATATGGCAGGAACAGGGAGACAGGCAGTTTGATTCTCCCCGACTGCCAGCATCTGAGATTGGGAGCTCATGAGGCAGCCTTCACTCTTGGGGCAGCTATGACACCAGGATAGGGGGCCCACTCTGGCCTTTTCACCCCGCTTCAGACAGGGCTCCTCTAACTCCAACCCTCACCCTCCCAGCTCTCATGACCAGTGCCTGAGGTTGGCAGAGAACCTCCACTAGTCCTGGGGGCAATGCCAGACCCCAGCGAGTCTTTCCTAAAAGATGATGGTCTCCTCGGTGGCTTCCCCATCCACCGGCTCCAAGTCCCTTGGTGACTCTTCAGGTCTGGGCCTCCCGCTGAGGGTTAGGCTGAGGCTAAGGCTGAGGGTGGCCGGGCAGCTGGAGTGGGTCAGCAGCGTGGTGTGGCGGCTCGAGAGGCTGCCATCAGAGAGCCGCCGGCACATCCTGGGCTGGCGACCCCCACAGCAGGCAAGGTGACGCAGGGGCCGCGGTAGCAGGTGGCTGTTGAAGCCCAAGTAGATCCAGGGGTTGCAGCAGCTGTTGAGGCTTCCCAGAAGCATGGAGATGGTGAAAGCCACATTGGTGGAATCTACCAAGAGAGAAGCATGAGAAGCCTCAGAATGGCAGCTCGAAGGGACCCGGGAGAGCGTCCAGGCCCCACAGATGAGGAACCGATGAGGAAACTGAGTCCTAGAGAAGAGAAGGGAGTCACTCAGGATCCTATAATTAGAGAGACACACAGCTGAGACTTGAACCTGGGACTCCTGGCTCCAGAGTCTTACCATGCTGATTTTGTTTGTTCGTTTTTGTTGTGTAACTGCAGGATGAGGGTAGGAGCTGAGGTTTGCTTCAAGTTTAATTGAGAAGAAGGAATGTTGTCAGGGATAGGATCAGGCCAGATAGGAGAAACCAACTTTTTTACAAAACTTAAACCTTGAGTCCCCTAATGGATGTAGATCTAGAATGAGACAACTTCTGTAAAACAGGCAGGGAAAATAACCAAGCTCAGGCCTCATCCATCTCCATCCCCACTTACATCATAGATCGTGGATTCACATGGCCTCCTGGACTCTGTCCCCTTCCATTCCTCAGGGGCAGGCCCACTCATTCTATATTCAGTCATTGAGTGTGTGGGCATCAACTCTGCCTGGCCCAATGCTGGGGATCTGATGGGGCAGTCAATGGAGCATGACTGCCCTATAGACACCTATGTCATCATTGCCGCCTGCAGCTGAGGGGGCAGCTTCTACGTACTGGGCCTCCAAGCATCCCTCTCCAGACTGGAACTTGTTCTGTGTTCTTAGATTGTGCCTAGGAAATGCACCTTTCTGTAGGGAAAAACTAATTTCTCTCTTGGGCAGTCAAAATGTGAGGATGTCAAGGCTATAAAATTCCTTCCAGACAAAATGTTCTTTCTAAAGACTAAATGAAACCCTCATGGCAACAGAAAAGCTGCTGGGATGAGCTTTGGCCTCCTGCTAGATTTGTCATGGTTATAGCCATGGCATAGGCAGCATACTGAGTCACCTTACTCTTCAGTGGAGGTTGTAGAATCAGTGAAAGCAGTTTCAGAATTGGAAGGAACCTTAGAAGTAAGCTTTCTAGTTTTTATAGCACAGTTAATAACAGTTGCAACTCGAAGTCTTTCAGCTCCAAGGTAGAGATCCTATACTCCACCAGAGCTTCAACCAGCAAAATAAAAGGCGAAGCTCAAGTGCCTACTCTGCAAGGCACTGTGAAAGCTTCAGATACACTGGCTCCTTGTGCACATGTCCCAGGGGCATGCTCATGGGTGTGGCAACTCATGGCTCAAGAGAAGGGAAGACATAGGCCGAGAACATTTGATAAAGGGCATGAGTCATACAGGTGGGAAGCTGAAGGTATCTGGGCCTGGATGGACTGGTTCAGGGAACAGAAGTGAAGGTAGAGTGGGAAGCACCTGGAAGTGGAGGAGGGATGATATGGTTTGGATGTCGGCCAGGTGCAGTGGTTCATGCCTGTAATCCCAACACTTTGGGAGGTCGAGGTGGGTGGATCACCTGAGGTCAGGAGCTCAAGACCAGCCTGACCAACATGGTGAATTCCCGTCTCTACTAAAAATACAGAAAATTAGCCAGGCGTGGTGATGCGGACCTGTAGCCCTAGCTATTTGGGAGGCTGAGGCGGGAGAATTGCTTGAACCTGGGAGGCAGATTGCAGTGAGCTGAGATCATGCCATTGCACTCCAGCCTGGGTGACAAGAGCAAGACTCCATCTCAAGAAAGAGAGAGAGAGAGAGAGAGAGAGAGAGTTTGGATGTTTGTGCCCTCCAAATCTCATACTGAAATGTAACGCCCGGTGTTGGACACGGGTTGATTGTTTGAAAGAATCTGGGACCTCTCTCTTCTCTCTCTTGTCCTCTCTTGCCGTGTGATACGCTGGCTTCCCCCTTCACCTTCTGCCATGATTGGAAGCTTCCTGAGGCCCTTGCTAGAAGCAGATGCTGGCACTATGCTTCTTTTTTATTTTCTTTTTGAGATAGGGTCTCGCTCTGACCCTCAGGCTGGAGTGCAGTGTGTGATTATGGCTCCTGTGCTCAAGCAATCCTTCTACCTCAGCCTCCTCAGTAGATTGGACCACAGGGGTGAACATTGTGCCACCACGCCTGGCTAATTTTTTTATATTGAGTAGAGATGAGGTTTCACTGTTTCTCAGGCTGGTTTTGAACTCCTGGAATCAGTTGATCCCCCTGCCTCAGCCTTGCACAGTGCTGGGATTACAGGCATGAGCCACCACACCCAGCCTGGCACCATGCTACTTGTACAGCCTGCAGAACCATAAGCCAAAATAAACCTCTTTTCTTTATAAATTTCTCAGTTTCAGGTATTCCTTCATAGCAGTGCAAATGGACTAATACAAGGGACAAGCCTCAAAAAACAAACTCAGTCTTCCTTCCGTTTTGCCTGAGTTCCGGCCTGCTCCCCAGTTAATGTGTAACTACAAATTGCGGAAGATTTGGGAAGTGGCTTTGGCTGAGGGGACAGTATTCATCCTGTCTGCTCCATCAGTGTGCCTTTAGTGTCCAAGATTAAGCCAGGGACAAAGGAGGTCCACAGTTTCCTTCATTTAGGAGTGCCTGTTTGGTTTGGCTCACCTGAGCCAGGCCTTGGTAGGGGCTAGAGATATGCCACAGAGGCAGTGCTGCAGAGGAGGTGCCAGAGGCAGTGGCAGTTGCGCTTCCCAGCCCTTGAGGGTAGATACATCACACCCAGTCCTGGCCTCCGTTGCCTCTTGCCAGAAACTCAGCTGATGGTCGGGGACAGGGGCAGGGACAAGCAAACAGGCAGGCTCTGACCAAAGACTTGGGGCCAGGGGGCCTGGAGGCCAGCATACGGTGGAGGGGAACTTTGTGTACTGGAAAGCAAGTTTAAAGTAATGAATTTCTGCCCCAAGGGCTTTCATTTTCCTGGGAGCACATTGTCTGTAAGATAACCCTTTGGGGCAACCCACTGTCCCATGCATTCCTTGCCCAGAGAAGTCCTTGGTAAGTGGTAAATCACTGTACTCAAGCGAGGGCTGAGGTGTTGAGGGACAGGTTGATGATGATGGTGGACACCACGGGCAAGCAGGAAAGTCTGCACTGGCTAAGTGGCAGGAGCACCATCTTCTCCTCAATAAACAGGCAGATGACATCTCACCCCGGTGCCACTGGCTAAACCACAATGTTGGGAGTAAAGCCATGACCTGGATAAAGCTTGGCCCATAAAGACCTCAATTCAAGCCCGAGCTCTGTCTCTCACTAGCAGTGGCATTTTGGACCAGTTATTTTACCTCTATGAGTCTCAAGTGACTCAAATGTAAAATACAGAAGGCCACTCCTCAGTAGCATGAGGGCTGAATGTGCCTGTACCTAGGAAACCCTCCTTCCTTCTATTCTGTGCTTGGCTTGAGCAGGGAGGTCCCCACAGTTGGTTAGAATTAATATGCTCATTGCTTAAAGGATAATCTGCAAATAGTCTCTTGCCTAGACAATGTCAAAAGGGTTAGATTAAGAAGGGATATTGTATTAAGAGGAAGTTTGGTATTACTTTTGCACTTCTCTTGCATGGTTGTGTTAAATTCATGAATGGCTCTCCTCTATTTCATCTCTCCTCTATTTCTCCTCTCCTCTATTTCCCCTCTCTTCTATTTCATCTCTCCTCTATTTCATCTCTCAGAAAAATGATGAGAGCCAGGCCTCCCATGTGCCAGCTGGAGCACAGTTCTCTTAGAGGTTCCCATTTTGCTTTTCACACAGAAGAAAGGTCTCTCTCCTTTTATAACCACTTTTAAAATCAGAGTTATTAATGAGGTTGAGGAAAAAGACAAGGAGACAGAAGACTTGGGCTTTATTCTTCACTTTGTCACTCCCTAGCTGTGAGGCCTGGGGCAAGTCATGGTTCTGAGGCAGGAAAACAGCAGAGGGAATTAGAGGTTGGATAAAAAGCAGAATGAGTAGGAGCAGAAGCAGGATAAAGAGGAGGGTGAGCAAGAGGCAAGATAAAAAGCAGAAGTTGAACCAAAACAAAAGTTATATGAAGTCAATCAAGAGCCCCTTGGTTGGCTAGATCCAGACCAACCCAGTAAGGGGCAGCTCCTCAGAGATGGGCATGTGTGTTAGAGAGAAAAAGTATCCCTAAAATGACCCCATATGAGAATCAGCTCATTAAAGCTCATGCATAGGTACAGCATAGAATGCATGCACTTAAAATTGAGATGAAGGCCACGTGCAAGTGCACAAGGGCCAAAGTAACTAAGCAACCCACCTATCAAAAGGCAGATGCTGGCTAAAGATTAGGCAGCTCAGGAAGAGAAAAAAAAGAACACATAAAAAGGTGCAAAGTACACCAAACTGATGCCGATCTCATTTCACAGAGGTCAGCCCGCTCTCCCCTCTCCGAGAGTGTTACTGTGCTTAATAAACTTTTGCTACTTTGCTATTTGTGTGTGTCACATCCAATTCTTTGTTTGTGGCACCAAGAACCCGGGACTTCACCACATCAGCTGGTAACATTTCTTCTCTGAGCCTCTGTTTCCTTATTAGTAACATGAAGAGGTTGAACTGGAAATTTCAGGGTTTTCATGTGCCAAGTCTAATTAACTGGAAGTGTCTGTTGAGAAGGAGCTCAAAGGCATGTCCAGGTGCAGGAGGGAAGAGGCTCAGAGAGCAAGTTCATGGGCCACAAATTGTTATCATTCTATGATTTTATTTTATTTTAATTTATTTATTTATTTATTTTTGAGACGGAGTCTCGCTCTGTCACCCGGGCTGGAGTGCAGTGGCCGGATCTCAGCTCACTGCAAGCTCCACCTCCCGGGTTTACGCCATTCTCCTGCCTCAGCCTCCCAAGGAGCTGGGACTACCGGCACCCACCACCTCACCCGGCTAGTTTTTTTTGTATTTTTTTTAGTAGAGACGGGGTTTCACCATGTTAGCCAGGATGGTCTCGATCTTCTGACCTCGTGATCCGCCTGTCTCGGCCTCCCAAAGTGCTGGGATTACAGGCTTGAGCCACCGCGCCCGGCCCATTCTATGATTTTAAAGCCCACCCAGCAAATTGGTAGTTGGTGGCCAAATGTGCTAATGGCCATATTTCACTAGTACCACACGGCATTTTAAAATTGTTAGTTACCAAAATTTTTAAAGCTGGAAATTTCACATAAAAGATACTGACATGGCATTGGTAGGCTGGATGAGTATTGACATGGCATTGGTAGGGTAGCCATAACTGCCCCTTTTCACTTGGAGGAGGCACCATCTTACTTCATTGCCCCACTAGTTTGTCACCTGCCTGGCCCTGGGAGGCATTGTAACCCTGACCTAATCCCCCATCCTCTCTTCCTGTCTCTCCCACCTCACTGCCCCCACACAGACCCCACTTGCCTTCATTAGGGGCATTCTCGTCCCACACGGACCACATCTGGACACTGAAGAAGGGAGCCCAGCAAGCGATGTAGGCCAGCACGATGACAAAGGTCATCTTCACGGTTCGGATCTTGGCCCGTGAGATGGTGTTGATGCTGCTGACCCGAGATGGCAGCCCCTGAGTGGTGGCAGCTGAGGCGGAAGGTGAGGGCCTGTCCCAAGTCCTCCAGCCCCCTCCTCCCACTCGCCAGGCCTGTGTCTTGACTTTTAAGTTTTTACAGATCTCATGGCAGATGAGGCTGTAGCAGGCCGTGAGCATGGTCACCGGCAGGACGAAGATAGCCAGGGTGGTCCAGGTGAGGTAGGCCCGTAGCCCCCAAGGGAAGCGGAAGTCTGCCCAGCAGTCCAGCACCCCTGAGCCCTGGATTACCTCCCGCAGGGAAAAAATGAAGACTTGAGGAAGGCTGAGGATGGCGGCCAGCAGCCAGGGAGCAGCGATGAGCAGGTAGGTGGACTGGCCGGGCTGCTGGAGGCTGCGCAGGGGGTGACAGACAGCCAGGTAGCGGTCCAGCGTCATGGCCAGCAGCATGTAGGTGGAGGCGAACATGCTGAGCACCTGCAGGTACTTGACGGCCCTGCACAGGAGGTCGGGGCCCTGGAAACGGTAGGTGATGTCCCACAGCAGCTGGGGCAGCACCTGGAAGAGTGCCACGGCCAGGTCTGTCAGGGCTAGGTGCAGCACGAACAGGTGCATGCGGGAGCGCTTGCGGCCCAGCTGGCCCAGGGTCAGCAGCACAGCCAGGTTGCCCCCAGTGGACAGCACCAGGACAGTGGCCAGGACTCCGATCTCCACCTTGGCCAGCTCCTCATCCCGGCCCAACCAGGGTGTTGTGGCATTGGGGGCAGAGAGGGTGCCCCAGGGAGTGGGGGTGGCATCCCACAGAGGCCCGGAATCCATGAGCAAGGTATGCTGGGAGGGGAGGATGGAGGGAGGATGTGGATGCACGTGGAGAGATTTGATGGATACAATGGAGTGGCAAAGGAAAGGCTGAAGGCAGAGAGAAAGGAGAAGCGTGAGAATGACAGGGAGAAGGCTTGCAAGTAGGTGGAAATCATTCAGAGGACAGGGATAGAGAGGAGGAGGGAGGATGAAATATGGAAGAAGACAATGTGACTGCGATCGATCGCTGATCCCAGTGAGGAGAACGGACCCAGGAGAGAGAGAAGGAGGGATCAGGAAGACGGGGAATCAGGACGGGAAGAATGGGGGAGGCTGTGCAGAGTGAGGCTTCTGGAAGGGAAAGAAGGCTGGGGAGGGGCTACCACTCTCCAATCCACCTCAAATTCACTTTCTCCAAACTTTTCTGGAAGCCAAGAGCGGAAGCCCTTCAGCCTGCTTGGAGGCGCGGTCCGGGGCTGTCGGTGTCGCGCTCAGGGCTGGAAGCCCCAGCCAAGTCCACTGGCTGTTTCTGGTGAGCAGCGGCGGGAGCGCAGCGGAGCGGCCAGGTGGGGTTTTATGGGCTCCCAGGCAGAGCCCAGCGGCCTGCGGCTCGCCAGTTGGCTCCAGCAGAGGAGGGCGGAGTGAGGCTCGCAGGCAACCACCCGGCGGGGGGACTGAGAGGCCGGCTGCTGGAGGGAGGGGGGCCAGAGTGGGTAGCGGACCAGGGACAGGGAGCGAGTCAAGCAGGCGACGCAAGCCAGCACCCAGCAGCCGGCAGGATCCACCGACCCGCAGGCAGGCAGGCAGATAAGCTCCTCCGTGCACTCACCCTGGAACTCTCGGGCCGTCTCTCCACAGGTGGAGTCATCCCTGCGGGTTGGTGAGAGGCGGTCACTCCTCCCACCCCCGGGGGCACTTCGGCTGGCGGCTCTGTTGGCGCGCCCCCTGCCAGCCGGCTAGCCGGTGCAGGATCCACAATCTTCAAGGGTGGCCAGGTTGGCGAGGCGGCATCCCTGATTGCCAGTCACCTGGGAGTGACGTCTGATCGCAGACCCTGTTGAGGGACTGAGAGGCATAGGGAGAGGAATAAAAAGTGAGGATATTTGTGGAGGTGGGGGGTGGAAGGAGTTTGACCGACGGGGACAGCGGGAGAAATTCCTGGTGTTTGCGTCCCTAAGAGACTTCTGGCTTATGTGCTTTTCCTGCGTTAGGTGCTTCCAAGATCCTAAACGCAGTTAACCACTCTGCGAGGTAGAAAAGAGGCCCAGAGAAGTTCAAGAACTTGCTCTAAGAAGATTACTGAACGAGTAAGCAGCAGAGGCCGGTCTAGAACCAGCCCCGTGTGCCATTCTGATAGCGCAGCAGCAGCACTTAGCACCTAACCGGCTTGGCTAAATTCTGTGTGAGAGGCACTGGTGTTGAGGGTAAGAATAAAAACAAAACCCCATCCAGTCCAGAGGCAGCTTACAGCTCAATAGAGAAGGTATTGTGTGGTGTTGGCTGTTGAATTCACATTATCTCCAGTATGCCTGATGGACCGTTAGGACTCTCCCTGGAGCAAATTAGAGGTTAGGAGTGACAATAGCATGGTCCCAGACTCTCAGAAAGCGCAGAGTCTGTGACCATAGGTAGGTCCTTTTGTCCCGCCTCTTTTTTTTTGTTTGTTTTTGAGACAGAGTCTTGCTCTGTGGCCAGGTTGGAGTGTAATGGCATGATCTCAACCCACTGCAACCTCCACCTCTCAGGCTCAAGAGATTCTCCCTCCTCAGCCTCCCAAGTAGCTGGGATCACAAACAATCAAACTACGCCCAGGTAATTTCGTATTTTTAGTAGAGACGGGGTTTCACCATTTTGGCCAGGCTGGTCTCGAACTCCTGACCTCAGGTGATCCACCCGCCTCTGCCTCCCAAAGTGCTGGGATTACAGGCGTGAGCCACCGCGTCTGGCCTTTGTCCTGCCTTTTAACCAGACTCCCCTTTATAATGTCACCAGACAGCCAATTAGCATTACTTCTTGAAGGTTCTATCTCTGCAACAGCCTACAAATTCAGGGCCTTCATTCCATCCCATGGCCACTTACCATTTAGCTGCCTAAAGTATAGTAGCATCCTCCTTTTGTGCTTTGGAGCCCAAGCTTCCACCTTCCAAAGGATTTCGCTCTTTGTAGGTGATTTTTCAGTCTCTCTACCAGATCATTCCCACCTATTTGCAAACAAGCTCTAGTAACATTCATTAAAAAGAAAAAAAAAATTATAACTCTCCTCAGCCACTATACTCCCACTTCCAGCTGTTACAATCCCTACCATTTCACAGCAGAACTTCTCAAAACCGCTGTCTATGTTTGTCCCCATTCTCTTACTCCCAATAAATGATACATTGTACTATTCTGGAAATTGCTTTTAAAATTCTACATTATGGTCGGGCGTGGTGGCTCACGCCTGTAATCCCAGCACTTTGGGATGCTGAGGTGGGTGGATCACCTGAGGTAAGGAGTTTGAGACCAGCCTGGTCAAAATGGTGAAACCCCCATCTCTACTAAAAATACAAAAATTAGCTGGGCATGGTGGCGGGCACCTGTAATCCCAGCTGAGGCTAAGGCAGGAGAATCACTTGCAGTAAGCTGAGATCAGGCCATTACACTCCAGCCTGGATGACAAGAACGAAACTCGGTCTCCAACAATAAATAAATAAATAAATTCTACATTATTTTTGACATCTGTCTATGCTGATACATAGAGTAGATCTAGTTCATTCATTTTTAACTGCTACAGGGAATGTTCTCATATGCCTGTTTGTGTTCATATGTCAGAATTTCTCCCAGGTGTATATCTAGAAGTATATGCTGAGTATAAGTATTGTTGTATCATATACTTTATAAGTTTTCAACTAAATAGGACCATATCCTGAATTTTATCTCTAAATTAGTTGTACTAAATGAGTTGTCCAACCAGCTGCATTTCAGTTTCCCAACATCTTCACATTAAGACTTTTTAATTTTTATCAACCTGATAGGTGTAAAATAGCATCTCATTTTGCTTTTTTATTTCTCTGATTGCTAAGTATTTTGAGTATCTTTCCTTGTATTTATTTGTTGTTTGGATTTTCTCTTCTGTAAATCATTCATATCTTCTGCTCAACTTTTTATTAGGTTGTTTTCCCTATCAAATTGTAGGACCTCTATATATTCTAATATGTTGAAAATGTTTTCTCTAATCTGTCACTATCTTTTTGCTTTGGATGGGGTCATTTGTTCACACAGAAAATTTAATTTATGATGCAATCAATTCCTCCTTTTATTATTTTGGCTTTTTGTGTCTTGTGTTCTGTACCTTGAGAATGGAAATATTTCCCCTGTATTTTCTTCTAACAAATTTAACTTTTGTTTTTCACATTTAGAGCTTTAATCCATCTGGAATTTATTTTTGTGTTATGTGTGGAGTAAGACTCTAACTTCATTTTTTCCCCAGCAGGGCAAACCAATTACTCCATTTATTGAATTGTCCATCATTTTTCAACTATCATCTGTATAATATATTATTTCAAATTTCCTATGAGGCTATTTCTGGAATCTCTGGCCTATTCTATTAATTTATTTTTCTATCCCTGTCCCAATATTTCACTATCTTATGTACGACAGCTTTCTAATGAGCCTTAATACTTGGTAAAAACAAGCCTCCCTTTGTTCTTATTTTTTAAACGTTTCTCACAATTTTGAAATGGTGAAATTTGTTATCAGTTTATTGACTTCCAAAAAAGTTCCGTTGTTGAGCTTTTGGTTTGAGGCATTGACTTTAGAGATTAATTTGGGAGATAATTAATATATTTATGATTTCATTCAGGTCTATTCTTATGTCCCTCAATAATGTTTTATAATTTTCTTCAAAAATGTCTTCCCATCTTTTGATAGATTTATTTCTGTGTATCTTACAGTTTCTATTGCCATTGTGTATATAATATTGTTATACCACATTTTCTAGTTACTACTGATTATTGCCAGTATATGGGAACAGTGTTGATTTTTGTGCCTTGCTCTTATATCCAGCAGTTTTCCTGCAGCTTGTAAATAATTTTGGATTATCTATACACACAGTATTGTCTGCAAACAACAATAATTTTTTTCTCCAATTCTATTTAGCTCATCTTTTTCTTGTCTTATTGCGAAGGTTAAGACTCCAGTACAATGTCAAAGAGCAGGCGTCACTGATGTTTCTACATTTAATGAGAATGCACCTAAAGTTTCACCATTACATGTTATGTTTATGGTAGGTCCTCTTCACTTTTTAATTTTTAAAAGATACTTAGTTTTACATACACATATTATAAAGAGTCAAATGATTCTACAGTAGTTGTTATGAGAAAAAGTAATTCCCCCACACTACTAATATTTTTCAGTTTCCTATTTTTCATTTTCTTCCATTTTTTAATTTTTTACTAAAGAAAACTGTAACCATATACAAAAGCAGAGAGAATACCATGAGGAAACGCCATACTTTCATCATCCAGCTTTAACAATTACCAACAGATAGCCAATCTGTTTCATCTAAATCTTTATCCATTTCCTTCCATCCTTAGATTATTCTGAAGCAAATGTCAGGCATCATATCATTTTATCTGTATTTCATATATGTATTTCTAAAGGATAAGCACTCTTAAATATAACTTCAACACCTTACCATCTCTGTATTAGTCAGCGTTCTCCAGAGGAATAGAACCAATAGCGGTTTATTTGTTTAAATCCAGATTCAAATAAGGTTCATGCATTGGCATTGGTTAATGTGCCTCTTAGGTTTGTGATTTGCAGATTACACTTCCATCCTTTTGTATGCTTTGTTCCTTGCAGTGTTGTTGTTGAAGAAACCAGATTGTTTTGTAGAATTTCCCATGATGTTTTCAAAATGCTGATGCCTGATCAGATTCTGGTTAGATTTGTTTAGTTTAGTTTTTTAGCAAGACTGTTTCATAGGTGTTATTGGGTGCATCCATCAGGGATACGTAATGTGTGATTGTCTCTCTTTTTGTGATGTTATCTGCCATTGTTAATTATGGCACAGATCCAATAATTCATCTCTTTGCAAAGTGATCATGTTCTATTATTCCTTCATTGTTTATTAATTTAAATAATTCTGTAAAGAGATTCTTCTCTCATCAACTATTTGGTTATCCTTAGGCATAGTTTGTACAGAAAAGACAGAATAAATGCTTCTTTTTCCATTATTAATAGTTTTCAAGATAATAAATTTGTTTTCTGGAATTCTTCAAATCGGAATTTTTTTTTTTTTTTTTTTTTTGAGATGGAGTCTCGCTCTGTCACCCAGGCTGGAGTGCAGTGGTGCGATCTTAGCTCACTGCAACCACCGCCCCTCCAGGTTTAAGCAATTCTCTGCCTCAGACTTCGGAGTAGCTGGGATTACAGGTGTGTGCCACCATGCCTGACTAATTTTTTTTGTATTTTTAGTAGAGACGGGGTTTCACCATCTTGGCCAGGCTGGTCTTGAACTCCTGACCTCATGATCCACCCGCCTAGGCCTCCCAAAGTGCTGGGATTACAGGTGTGAGCCACTACGCCTGGCCAAACCATAGAATTAAACACATTTTATACGTTTGAGTCACTTATAGTTATTACTTTGATGCTCAAATTGTCCCGCCTTTGGCAAATGAAGCTGATTTATGTTGGTACCTTAGTCCTTTTGTGTTGTTGTTTATCGATGAATATTTACTTTAAAAATTTAATGTATATATCTTTTTTTTTTTCTTTTTTGAGACAGTCTTGCTCTGTTCCCCAGGCTGGAGTACACTGGCACGATCTTGGCTCACTGCAACCTCCACCTCCCGGGTTTAAGCAATTCTCCTGCCTCAGCCTCCTGAGTACCTGAAATTACAGGCGCCCACCACCATGCCTCCGCTAATTTTTGTATTTTTGGTAGAGATGGGGTTTCACCGTATTGGCCAGGCTGGTCTCGAACTCCTGATCTCAAGTTGTCTTCCTGCCTCAGCCCCCCAGAGTGCTGGGATTACAGGTGTGAGCCGCCACGCCCAGCCCTAATGTGTATACCTTTTTGATTGAGAAACAATTCAATATACTATTAAAGTCACTCTTTTAAAATGTACAGTTCAATGGTTTTTAGTATGTTCAAAAAGTTGTGCAACTATCACCCCATCTAATTGCAGGATAATTGCCTTACCTGAAGAAGAAACCACATGCCCATTAGCAGTCACTACCCATTCCCCCCGCCCCGCCACTCCCAGCTCCTAACAACCACCAATCTACTTTCTGTCTCTACAGATTTTCCTGTTCTGGGCGTTTCATGCAAATGGAATCATACAATATGTGACCTTTTGTGACTGGCTTCTTTCACTTAGCACAGTGTTTTCAAGGTTCATCCATATTATAACATGTAGCAGTACTTCTTTTCTATGGATAAATAATATTCCCTTGTATGGATACACCACATTTTATCTTTTATCAGTCAATAGACATTTGGATTGTTTCCACCTTGGACAGATTACAAATAATGCTGCTAATGAACATTCATGTATGAGTTTTCATGTGGACATACATTGTTAATTTTGGGGGTATATACCTAGGAATGGAATTGCTGGGTTATGTGGTAACTCTGTTCACATTTTTGAGGAACTGCCAAACTTTTTCAAAATTGGCTGTACCATTTTATCCTGAGTCCTTTTTATAAGTCTTAGTATTCTTTGACAGCTCTATTGCTTTCTGGCGTGGCAAACATGTAAGTGGTATACTGTATATTTTTTGTAATTCTTTTTTTCACTTAACATATCCTGCAGATCACTTCATGGGAGAATTCAGAGATGTTTCTCTTTCCTTTTTGCAGTTTTTTAATACTTCAGTGTATGGAAATACCATACTTTATTTATCCAGTCACCTTTGATAAGCATTCTGATTGTATCCGTTCTTGCTGTTACAAATAGTGCTATAATAAATTGCCTCTTTCTATAGATAGATAAATAGATCTATGTATAAAGATAAACATGTATCTATATATGTGTGTGTGTGTGTGCGTATCGTTTCATATTTCACTAGTGCAATCTTTGTGATAGGCTCCTAGAAGTGAGATTACTGGGTTAAGGGTATATGCACAAACAATTCTGCTATATATTGCCAAATTTTCCTCTGTAGGGATTGAACCAATTTGCATTCTGACTAGGAATGCATGAGTGTCTGTTTTCCCAGTCTTGCCAACAGTATATTCTTAAATTTTGGATTTTTGCCAATCTGATAGGTCAAAAATAATATCTCAGTTTAGCTTTGATTTGAATGTCTTTTAAGTGAGGTTGAATATCTTTTCATAATATTAAGGGTCATTTCCATTTCTTTTTCTAATAATTATTGATATATCTAGCTGATTCTTCTTTGATTGTTGACCTTTTTAATTATCCTTGTTGAGAAACTTTATATACCATGGAAATTAACCTTTGTCTGACATTTAAGTTGCAAATATTTTTTCCGATTTTGTCACTGATCTTTTTACTTGACTTGTGGTATTTCTTGATGTAGGTCACCATTTTAAATTCAATTTAGTAGATTTATTTGCTATTAACCTTGATTTTTTAAATAACAACTACATACTGCCACTTCTTGATTTTTTTAGTTTTAAGAATTTTCTATTCACTTTCCCTTTGGTGGATGAGCAGATAGTACCCTTCCAGCAAAGACTCAACACTCACATTGCACATTTTCAGTACCCCACCCTCCCAATATAGTAATGGGAATAGTGATTTGTGCATCCTCATCTGAAACTGATGTCATAGGAACCAAAAGTTGGATCTTAAGGGGAAAATAAAGAGTTTGTGAAGCTCCCTCCCAAAATTAAAGTTAAAAATAAAAAATAAGGCACAATTTATCCTCAGATAATGTAATCAAATCGTTTAAAAAAGGATTTGCTTCCCTGGATTTGAATGTTGGTTTCTACATTATCAAGTAGTGGACGTAAGAGGCGGAGAAATCTAAACCCAAATTGTTAGGTGTCACTTCCATTGAAGAAGAAAGAAGTTCTGTTTTCATATGTTCAACTTGAACACCATGTTTTCAGGAACAGATCTATCATGAAAAATAAAATTTCTTTCTCAGAATACATATTTATCAATGTCTCTTCAATTAACAATCTCCCATTTTAGCCAAAGGGTGAATTCAAAATTCTTCCAGCATTATTATTTGCCAAAGAGGAGTGGGGACATGTGTCCCTCTTCTACCACACCATGATCTGGACAGAAGAAAGTGAATAAGGACATTTTTATCCCTGAAGCCTTTGGGAGCTTGGCCTGCAGAAGCCTCTTCTTGGTTAGGACTCAAAACCCTCTCAGAACATTGTGACCTGCATTGTGCCAGTATTGCACAGAGATCTTCCTGGGCAACCCTTGATTCACCATTCCATAAATGTCCGGGTGGAGGAAGTGGTCTGGGGAATATGGACCTTTACGAAGATTTATGCACCTTTTATAGCTAGGAGCAGCCCTTGCTTGATGTTGCCACCATCTTCTGTTAAGTTGGTTTAACACTGAGTTTGATGGACAGTAAACAGGTAAAAGGAATTGTGTGAATGACAGGAGGGTTAGCCTGGCCGGTTTTGATTTCAGGGACTCCCAGAAAGTCTCCATTTTGCTCTTCTAATCACAAGATAACTTGTACAGTCACAAAATGTTGCAGTTGAAAGAGACTTATCTTTTGGTTCTGGCCAAGAGGCTGAGGACTATGGAAAGGATCTCAAAGATTATCAAGTCTCATTCTCTCATTTTCCAGAAGAAACTCCAAACTGAAAGCCAAAGAGACAAGTGGTGTTCTTTTTTTTTTTTTTTTTTTTTTTTTTTTTTTTTTTTTTTTTTTTTTTGAGACGGAGTTTCACTCTTGTCTCCCAGATTGGAGTGCAATGGTGCAGTCTCGGCTCACCACAACTTCTGCCTCTCAGGTTCAAGCGATTCTTCTGCCTCAGTCTCCCAAGTAGCTGGGATTACAGGCATGTGCCATCAGACCCAGCTAGTTTTGATATTTTTAGTAGAGATGGGTTTTCTCCATGTTGGTCAGGCTGGTCTTGAACTCCTTACCTCAGGTGATCCACCTGCCTCGGCCTCCCAAAGTGCTGGGATTACAGGCTTGAGACACCATGCCCAGCCTACAAATGGCATTCTTAACATTGCACAGAGATGGTCCAACCTGGAGCAGGGGAGGGCTGGGACCCAAGTCTACCCAGGAGCTCTTTTTTCCCCTTCTGTGCATCGCTCCCTGAGGGCAGCAGTTCCCCACCCTGGCTGCACATTCAGATCTCCAGGGCAAACTGTAAAATGCCTAAGCCTCACCCACAGAGAATCTGATTCACTGCCTTAAGGCAAACGATTCAGCCCTGGAGCCAATAAAGCCAACTAAGCTTGTACGATGGACTTGGCACATCACAGAAGCTCAATAAACTTTTATTGAATGTTAATTCAGAATGTAACCGGCATGAATGAGTAAATGATTATCCTTCCCAGCTAATATTGCCTTATTGTTTTTCAACTGGATTGTAGAATTTCTAAAATTCACAAAAGTAGAGAGGCCAGTATAATACTTTGTATAGTATATGATCTGCATTTTTACAGGGGCTTTTTAGAGAGTAGATCAGAGAAATGACTCTAATGGTGGTAAGAAGTTCAGTCGCCCCACTGGATCAGGGGCATGTGTGTGCACAGTGGTTCTGGGAGGCTCTCAAGCCTGTGAGGGGATCTAGTGCCTAGGCATCCTGGCAGCCAGAAACACAGAGGGATTCTATAAAGGGCTTTCCCTCTCTAGTGTCTAGGCATCCTGGCATCTAGAGAGGGGTAGCCCTTTATAGAATAGGAACTCTCTCCCCTGGAAGCCCCTCCGCAGACCTCAGCTCCAAGAGCGGGGAGAGGCAGAGTTAGTGTGACGTAGTTTCATTGGCAATGGGGCTGGAGTCTCCAGGGGTACATACTTAGCTCTCTGACACGGCTTCTTAGAAGAGGAGGCGATCTTGCTTTGCTCAAATAACACCACCCTTGACTGCTTTGGGAGAACAGTTGAAACTTTCAACTAGTTATTGTCATTTCATGAAAAAGTTTTAGTTTTTCTTTTAAGCTCATTGTAGCTATCAGACTCCAATAAGCTTCCTTAATGACATGAGGGCAGTGACTCACAGTGGATAGATGCAAAGCATAGCTTTCTAGTTTCTGGGAAAGCTGTCCCCCAGCCAACTTGTGGGCTTGACTGTTTGAGGCTAGGAGCCCTGTGGAGAGAGGGGTCCAGGGTGCAGGAGCAGGGAGGTGTACAGCTGCTGAACCCAAGAGGTGGGAGGCTGGGAATGGCTGCTGAGTCCAGCTTCCTCCTGCTCTTGTATTCAGTGCCAGAGCTTCCTTGATCCTCTAGAGAAGTAGAGTCTTAAGCAAGACTCATCTTAAGCTGGCCCAAGTACACATCTGCTTCCTCTCCTTCAGCTACAACAGGAGGAGGGAGGTTTGGCTTCAGTGTCTTCCTAAGCCTGCTTTCAGAGATCTGTGCTTCTTTTTTCCTTCTACTTCCTGCCCCACACCCACCCCCACCACACACACTCCTGCCATGTTCCCAATATTCTCATGTGCATTCCCCCACAGCAAGTGTTACTGCTCGGGTTGGGTTGGTGGATGGGTAAATGGCAGCCTGTATTAGGGACATCCTTCTTCATTTATCTTCCCATCAACACTTACCAATTCTGTGCCCACTGATGGTGGCAGAGGGCAGGGGAGTTCATTAATCCATGTGGCCAGTGTGCACAGGTAGGCAGCATGAAGACCGAGTCGTCTATTAGGCACCTCTGTATCCCCAGCTCTCTCCATAATTCCTGGCACATAATGGGTTCTCAATAGCCCTTTATAGGAAGGGGGGATGAATGGCAGATATGGGGGAAAAAACACTGGACCTGAAATGGGGAAACCTGAGTTCTCCTCTCGGTACTGCCAATGACTCAGTATACCCTTGATAATGTCACTTCATCACTCTGGCCTCAGTTTTCTCTTATGTAAAACAAGGTAGTTAGATTGGTTGATCACTAAGGTCCTTGCAGTACCTCTTTTAGGGTCCTATGATGGTACAATTCCACAATATCCTGACCCATGCTGAGCTGTTAGGGCTGCGTGCTGAGGAATAGATGCTGAGCTGTTATTCTTCTCAGGTGATACCAGTGTTTAAAACAGGCCTTCTGAAAAATAGCACCCAACCCAAGGAGGGACTCGAATTCTGAAAATTCAGAGCTAAAGGGGGAAGTCGTGGGCCAGATTTGTGGGCACAGATTCCGAGTCAGAGTCCCACTCAACAACCAGGATAGGCAACTGCCCTGACAGAGGATGTCTGAATGTCGTACAGCAGGCCGGGCTTCAGGGTGGTGTCAACGAAGGTGAGCAATCTCATTCAGAGACATAATGTCCCTCTCTGAGATGCCTCCCATACTGGTCCATGCCATGTTCCCTTCCTGTGATCTGGCTTAAATTCACATCTGGTCTTTAACATATTTCTACCTTCAGAATCTGGTATCCTGATCCCCTCAATGAAAAAAAAAAAAAATCATTGTATAGCCAAAAACATATTTTTAAAGGACGTGTCTAAAATGGAATTGCTGGTACATTTCTATAGTGAACTTTTTTTTTTTTTTTTTTTTTTTTTTTTTTTTTGAGACGGAGTCTTGCTCTGTCGCCCGGGCTGGAGTGCAGTGGCCGGATCTCAGCTCACTGCAAGCTCCGCCTCCCGGGTTTACGCCATTCTCCTGCCTCAGCCTCCCCAGTAGCTGGGACTACAGGCGCCAGCCACCTCGCCCGGCTAGCTTTTTGTATTTTTCAGTAGAGACGGGGTTTCACCGTGTTAGCCAGGATGGTCTCAAACTCCTGACCTCATGATCCGTCCGTCTCGGCCTCCCAAAGTGCTGGGATTACAGGCTTGAGCCACCGCGCCCGGCCTATAGTGAACTTTTGATGAAATAAAGATATTCCTGGCCGGGCGCGGTGGCTCACGCCTGTAATCCCAGCACTTTGGGTGGCCGAGGGGGGCGGATCACGAGGTCTAGAGATCGAGACCATCCTGGCTAACACGGTGAAACCCCGTCTCTACTAAAAATACCAAAAATTAGCCGGGCATGGTGTCAGGCACCTGTAGTCCCAGCTACTCGGGAGACTGAGGCAGGAGAATGGCGTGAACCCGGGAGGCGGAGCTTGCAGCGAGTGGAGATCGCACCACTACACTTCAGCCTGGGCAACAGAGCGAGACTCCATCTCAAAAAAAAAAAAAAAAAAATTCCTGACAAAATATTGCATAGGAGGGCAGATTTAAGTGAACCAGTACGTTGGAAAGAAGCATAGACTAGATTTTGTTTGCTTTTTAGTATCTACCTGGTGCCAGCTCTATCAAGGCATGATTCCAAATTCTTGCTACAAACCTGGAAAATAAACCCTGTATTATTTTCCTTTTTCCCCCCCACAATGGTGAGTAAATTGAGATGATTCAGAGAGGTTGAGTGACTTACCCAAGGCTCTTACAGTCAGGAAGTGGGGTATTACAATTCCAAGTCTTTTCCAGATAAGACTCCAAAATTCAGTCTTTCTTGCTGCTCCTGGGTACTTAGAGAAGGTGACATACAGCTGCAGCATCTCCATTATCTCCTTAATAGAACCAATAATACTAATAACAGCTACTATTTACATAACCCTTCAGAATTGAAAAATTGCTTCGATCTTACATTATCTCATTTAATTTTCAACATAGTCCTTCCTAGTGGATATTTCAGTCCTAATTTTAAGAAAGACATTGAGGTTCAGAGGAGCTAATTACTATACCAAGATCACACAGCACTTAAAGACTGATATAAGGGACAAGAACAAAAATCCTTTGGGGTTCTCCTAGGGAGTATAAGGGGATTCTGAGTGTAAAAATCTTGAGAATCACCGTTCCAAGCCAAGCCTTCTTCTCAGCTTTGCATTTCTGCCTGTTTTTTTTTTTATCAGTCACACAGACTTGAAATGCGGGAATCGTAGACTCATAGACCTGGAAACATGGAAAGGCTCACAAAAATGATCTAGCCTGGCTGGGCACAGTGGCTTATGCCTGTAATCCCAGGTCTTTGGGAAGCTGAGGTGGGAGGATCGCTTGAACTCAGGAGTTCGAGACCAGCATAGACAACACAGTGAAACCCATTTCTACCAAAAAAAATTAGCTGGAGATAGTGGTGCACACTTTACAGTCCAACTCCTTGGGAGGCTGAGGCCAGAGAATCACTTGAGCCCTGGGGATTGCTTGAGCCTGGGAGATTGAGGCTGCAGTTAGCCTTGGCCATGCCACTGCACTCCAACCTAGGTGACAGAGAAAGCCCCTTGTTTCAAAAAAAAAAAAAAAAAAGTAATCTAGCCCATCAGTTTTCAAAATGGAACCCAAGAGTTCCCCAAAGGTGCTCCAGGGGCTCCCTTGGGGGCACAGGCCAAGTGGGTGAAGTTCCTAGAAAAATTGCTCTTCATAAAACTAACACTAGGATTTCTCAGAAAAGAATTGCCTTTGCTTAGGAAAAGACCTAATAAGCTCCAGGGAGATAGAGGTAAGGCCCTGGTGGTAAGGTCTGGAAGGCAGAAAGGAAGAGATGGTTAAACCAGTAACATGAAGAATTGACAGGATTTGGAAAGTGAGCAGGAGAATCGCTTGAACCCAGGAGGTGGAGGTTGGAGTAAGCCAAGATCGCACCACTGTACTCCAGCCTGGGGGACAGAGTGAGACTCTGTCTCAAAAAAAAAAAAAAAAAAAAAAAAAAAGGCAATGCTGAAAGCTCATATGCATACTGAAATTTTATAAGCTTCTCTCTAGATATTCCAGTTGCAATATTCTGGATAAATTTACTAAAGCTGCCCTTTTCTATTTTTTTTTTTTTTTTTTTAATTTCACTGCTTTGCTGGGCCCTAAATATGGACCTAGTCTTCCTATGGAGTAGTCAGGACTATCTAGGGAGGCAGAGTAGGTGAAATAAGTCAGGGGATACTTTGGGAGGGGCTGTTGGTGGTGAGCTTTAAACCAGATTTCACATGGGGTGTTGAACATGGAATGAGAGTAAGAAGGGGGAAGACACTGACAGCAGATGAAGCTGACAGGGGCAGAGGGCCTGCAGCTTCTGGGTAAAGTTGAACTCAGCCCAGACTGTTCTAGAATCTAGACAAGTGAGCTGCACAAAAAAAATGTGAATATCCCTCCAGAGCCAGGGCAGGTTGCTTCTGCTCCAGCGTTCCTCTGCTGTTAGCATCGGGTGTGCAGGGCTCTGAGTCCTCAGAGAATGCATCCCTTGACTTAGAAGAAAGGGCCAGAAAATGTCACTGGCCGACATAAAGCCAAAGGATCACCTGGAAATGGCTGCACATGGCAGTCTCCAGATACTGACCTGACGAGATGCTGTGGCTGAGTGAAGCCAGTGAGACTGAATTGGAGCTTCAAACACACATCACTCTGTGAAAGGCCCTCAGAATTTCTATGATTAAAAAACAATAAAAATCTGTCTATCTTTTTCCATTTTATTTTTTGAAATCAGCATTTCCTACAACATTTAATCATGGGGTCCTTTTATATGTAAGGCAGAAGTTGCATACTGAATCTGGCCTGGATATGTTTTGCTTTCTTTAATGAAGTTTTTTTTTTTGGCTTGTTTTCTGTTTTTTTGTTTTTTGAGACGGTGTCTCGCTCTGTCACCCGGGCTGGAGTACAGTGTGTGATCTTGGCTTGCTGCAACCTCCGCTTCCCAGGTACAAGTGATTCTCCTGCCTCAGCCTCCTCAGTAGCTGGGACTATTGGCACGAACCATCATGCCTGGCTAATTTTTGTATTTTTAGTAGAGATGGGGTTTTGCCACATTGACCAGGCTGGTCTCAAACTCCTGACTTCAGGCGATCCACCCACTTCAACCTCCCAAAGTGCTGGGATTACAGGTGTAAGCCACCGTGCCCAGCATCATGAAGCATTTTTAAAATTAGTTTGAGTTGACTGCCAACACTTAAAAATCAAGTGATTTCACCTAAAAATCCAGTTTACCAACTTCTCTTAAAAAATATATCAGACCTGGTAACTTCAGGGCCTCGTTCTCACCTGGCCACAGTCTGCTGGAATTGAGCAGTAGTCATCTTGCAAAGGAGCATGCCCGCCCCAGTTTACCAGAGTCCTCAGAACTCACCACTGCCCACTCACCCCACTGAGCATTCATTGCCATTATCTTCATGTCTGTATTATTTTTTTCTCGTAGTAAAGAGCATGAAAGTCTGGGCGCAGTGGCTCATGCCTATAATCCCAGCACTTTGGGAGGCTGAGGCAGGAAGATCACTTGAGGTCAGGAGTTCAAGACAAGCCTGGCCAACATGGTGAAACTCCAACTCTACTAAAAAATACAAAAATTAGCCAAGCATGATGGCACGTGCCTATAGTCCCAGCTACTCAGGAGGCTGAGGCAGAAGAACCCGGGAGGCCTCCCAGGTTCAAGCGATTATCCTGCTTCAGCCTCCTGAGTAGCTGGGACTACAGGGCATATGCCACCACGCCTGGCTAATTGTTTGTATTTTTAGTAGAGACGGGGTTTCACCGTGTTAGCCAGGATGGTCTTGATCTCCTGACCTTGATCCACCTGCCTCGGCCTCCTAAAGTGCTGGGACTACAGGTGTGAGCCACAGCACCCGGCCAGCATGCATGTTTCTTATAAGGTTAGGTTATCACAGGTCTATAATCCCCAGGACCATTAATAAAACTGAGCTCCTGGTATTATATCGGTTGGAGCGAGCCGAGATCATGCCACTGCACTCCAGCCTGGGTGACAGAGTAAGTGAGACTCTATCTCAATATAAATAAATAAATAAGTAAATAAGTAAATAAATAAATTAATAAATAAATAAATAAATAAAGAAGAAAAGAAAAAGAGCACAAAGGATCATATTTATATTCAAGTTGCTATTGAGATGGTTTTATTCAGCTTGTTTCCTTTACGCTACATACCTGGACCCCATTGCATTTATGTTTATGAGCCCTGTTACAACACCTGCCAACATCACACAGAACCAGAAAAAGGGAAGAGTTGCCAAACTGTCTCCTCTGCCCCCACCCTCACCTCTATACATCTGTATACAAATACCAGAACTAGTACTGAAGAAAGCCCTGGGCCACGGTGCTGTCCAGGGTACAGTCACCTACCCTCCCCCAGAGTATCAAGGAGACCTCAGGAAAACACAATGAGAAATATAGCTGATATGAAGAAAGTTGTAACCTTTTGACATGGTGTTATGTGGCTATCAGAAAAGGCGTATCAAGGAAAAGAATCCACTCAAGGGAAACCCCGTTCATGGAAACAGGTATTTTGTTGTAAAGTCCAAGGGTAGCTCTCCCTCAGCTTCTTCCATAGCCTCCCCACCCTTTGAGCTAATTTCATGCTCACCAAGCAACCTCCTAGTTATAAATTCCATGCCAGGAAATGTGTGTCTTGGAAAGCAAACGTGAATATTCTGGTTGCTGGACAGCTGTGCTCATTCATGACTCATTTGTAAATTGGCCTCTTGGCATGCATGTTTCTTTTATTCTCCTTATTTTTTTTTTGAGACAGAGTCTCTCTCTGTTGCCCAGGCTGCAGTGCAGTGGCACAGTCTCAGCTCACTGCAACCTCCGCCTCCCGGGTTCAAGTGATTCTCCTGCTTCAGCTTCCCGAGTAGCTGGGACTACAGGTGTATGCCACCACGCCTGGCTAATTGTTTGTATTTTTAGTAGAGATGGGGTTTCACCGTGTTAGCCAGGATGGTCTCGATCTCCTGACCTTGATCCACCTGCCTCGGCCTCCTAAAGTGCTGGGATTACAGGTGTGAGCCACAGCACCTGGCCAGCATGCATGTTTCTTATGAGGTTGGGTTATCACAGGTCTATAACTACCAGGACCATTAATAAAAGTGAGTTACTGGTATTATAAAACTGAGGAGCTGATCAGGCAAAACTCAAACAGTGGCATCCTTACCAAGGGATATAGTTTCATCTGCCAACCAGCCAGCCACCTTTTTGCTGCTAGAGGGAGATGGGCCTGCCCAGAGTTTTGGGTGGTGCGGCTTCCAGCCTCAGCTGCAGGGGTCTGCAATAGGAGACCGGTGGGTCCTGGTGCAGTTTGCTACTGAACTCTCACTGTCCCTGGGCTCTGACCCTGATTAGTGCCTTCCTCTGTGCCTGACCCAGAGGAGTACTATGCAAACGTTTGTGGAAACAATCTCCAATGGGAACATTTCAGCAGGGACCAGGTGACCACCCATCACAGATGCCTGCAGGGATCCTTGCTCTGCTTGGGTGGCTGCACTTCTTGATTTCAGAAGTCTCTTCCCTCTCTGATGCCACATCTCAGCTTCCTGGTCTGGCTGGTGGCAGAGGGCAGAGCAAGGAGATGTGAGAACAGTGCTGGTGTTTGGCCAGTGAGCAGTCTTGGGTGAGTCTCTGAAATGAGAAGAGAGTACTATTGCCCAGTACGCATCTAGCGGCTTCCTAGTAACCAGAGGTGCTCTCCTCAGATCCCTGGATGCCCAGGAGAGGGAGATGAGGTGGGGAAGGAGAGAAGGACTTTTACCAGCTCAGTATTCCTTTGAGGCAGCAGGTGCTAGCTTAGGGGAGGGCATATAGGGAATGGGGGCGTGCTGGGTAGGGAGAAAGGATTTTGCCCACTCAAATAAGACAGGCAGGATGGGCCAGACAGCTGTAGGGTTTGGGGGTGGATGTGCATGGAGTTAGCCCTGCTGCTAATGTTAAACCATGTTACACACCCTTTAATAAAGTTGAGCAAAGAGTTACACTGCGGGAGAGTTTTAGGGTGTAGTTTGATGCCCTGCCAGCACCCATGGGTGGTGAGTGAGCAGATGAATGTAGCTGACCCCTGTATTCCCTCTGTGCCCTGCTCTAGACTGGCACCCAAAGTCTCAAAGAAAAACTGCGCCAATAAACCTATACCTCCTAGGATACCTACGACTACCAGCTTGAAGCATTGCTTTAAATTTTTCAGAGAGATTATAATGAACCCATAACCCACCACTTCAACTTAACATTATTTTCATTTTGCCATATTCACTTCATTTTCATTTTTTTCTTTTCTTTTCTTTTCTTTTCTTTTGGAGACAAAGTCTCACTCTGTCGCCCAGGCTGGAGGGCAGTGGCGTGATATCAGCTCACTGCAACCTCTGCATCCCAGGTTCAAGCAATTCTCCTGCCTCAGCCTCCCAAGTAGCTGGGATCACAAGTGCGCACCACCACACCTGGCTAATTTTTGTATTTTTACTAGAGATGGGGTTTCACCATGTTGGCCAGGCTGGTCTCAAGTGCCTGATCTCAACTGATCTACCCTCCTCGGCCTCCAAAACTGTTGGGATTACAGGTGTGAGCCACTGTGCCCAGCCCATATTCACTTCATTTTTATGCAAATCTCAAGCATCATGAAATAGGAAGCTTTAAAAAATCAAGATGTTGTCTCACATAACCATTATATCAGTCTCACATCTGACAAAATGAACAATAATTCCCCAACATCCTCTAACACCCAGTCAATATTCACATTTCCCCAAATGCCCCAATAATGAGTTTGTGTGGTTCGTTGGTTTGCAGCAGAGCTTTTGAAACAGCTTTCCTGGAAGCCTCCAGCTTCCACCCAAGTGTCTCAAGGGCCAGCAAGAGTGAGGCTAAGGGGGAAGGCCCAGGCCCCTGCCCCTGCTTCAGCCAGAGCAGTTTTTATTATTAGGGACAAAAACGGGGTTTTCTGTTAAAAGAAAAAACAGAAAATCATTTCTGTAAGGCACTATTTCTCTCATATTTTTCAAAGAGAATGGCCAGTGCTGTAAATGCCTTAAACCTGAGGGATAACTTCCTAGTGGTGGGACAGTGGGAGCGCTTGCCAGTGCAGAGTGGGGATGGAATGAAAGGATTTGGGAGAGAGTTGGATGGCTATAAAAGGAAGAATTTTATTCCTGTTGGGGGATGACTCTGGATTCACAAAACAGACTTTCCCAGTACCTGGAATACTTTGGATCTGCTGGGTAGTTTCTCCCTGACTGCTAATACATCTAATGCTTCACCTTTGCCCTTCCTAGCTACCTAGATCCCATTCTATAGAATCCCACCTAGTTCTTCCTCATTCATAGGGCAGAGTTGTACAATCTGAGTCCAAATAATTTTTAAACCCTCCCCTGTTCTGTTTATACTTTCCACTTTCCCAGGTATACTCCAAAGAACCTGACCTGAGGGAAATGGTCTTCCAAAATTCTAATCATTACAGTTTGATATTACCAAAACAAATAGTAACACAGAGTATCCAGAACACAAACCTATCAGTAGCAAAGCAAGGGTCATTCTTCCAAAATGCAACAAATCAGCAATCTGACCCAGCAAGGGGCTACAGCTGTTGTTATACCAGCCCAAAAAAGAAAAGCATGGATAACAAGAAAGGTGAGAAATTCTAGAGAATTCTAACCTTTTCAGGGAACCTTAATAATCACAGCTTTCAATAATAGAGGCCAGGTGCGGTGGCTCATGCCTGTAATCCCAGCACTTTGGGGAGCCGAGGCAAGTGGATCACCTGAGGTCAGGAGTTTTGAGACCAGCCTAGTCAACATGGTGAAACCCTGTCTCTACTAAAACACAAAAATTAGCCAGGCGTGATGGCGGGCACCTGTAATCCTAGCTACTCAGGAGCTGAGGCACGAGAATTGCTTGAATCCAGGTGGTGGAGGTTGCAATGACCCGTGATCTCACCACTGAACTCCAGCCTGGGCAACAGAGCGAGACTTTGTCTCAAGTAATAATAATAATAATAGCTAGAGACCTTTCTCCTCCTTTGGGGAACGTGCCCAGATTAATCTGCCAAAGTACTCAATATGCTTTCGAGACTCTTGAGGTCATCAACTGAAATTATCATCAACTAATAATGCTTGGCTCTATTGTCTGTCTTGTTCAACTGCAGAATTGAAAGCTCCATAAACATGGTGACAATGTCTATGTAATATACATACACACGTGCCCTGTAGATAATCAATGAACACATGTTTTTCCACTAATATGCAGATTATACACAAATAAGCTCTGCTTGGGAAGACAAAAAACTTGGGAACATTTCACATGAGCTTCACCCTCTCCCAACACCAGTATTTGTGTAGCTTTTCAGTAAGGATGGATAAGACTCTAGCTTGCCCTTGAATCTAACTGACATGTATGATTATTTAGTAAGTGCCTAGTTCTCTTTTTGTGTTAGTCCATTTTGCATTGCTATGAAGGAATACCTGAGGCTGGGTAATTTATTTTTTAAAGAGGTTTATTTGGTTCACGATTCCACAGGCTGGACAAGCATGGCACCAGCATCCACTCAGCTTCTGGTGAGGCCTCAGGAAGCTTTAAGTCATAGCAGAAGGGAAGAGGAGCTGGCCTGTCTTGTGGCAAAAGAGGGAGCAAGAGAGAGAGGAGGAGGTGCCAGGCTCCTTGAAACAGTCAGCTCTTGCATGAACTAACAGATCAAGAACTCACTCATTGCCACAGGGAGGGGACCAAGTCATTCATGAGGGATCCACCCCTATTATCCAACAGCTCCTACTAGGCCCCAACCTCCAACATTGAGAATCACATTTCAACATGAGATGTGGAGGGGACACACATCCACACCATATCACTTTGGCTATAAAAGATGCATAAAATATGGTCCATATAATGTAGTTGGTGACACAAGCCTGCATGCAAAAAACATGAAGGAAGGCAAGATAGTGTATGCTTTTTCCTCTGTTTATCCAAATATGACCCTGCTTTTCAGGTCCAAATAAAATCTTCCCCACTCACTAAGCATTTATCATTCTTTCCTATACTCGGTCAGCCTTTAATGAGGACTTACTGAATCCCAGGTACAATAGTCAGGAATCAGAGACAGGACAGTGAACAAGATAGCCACAGTTCCTATTCAAGGACTTAACAAACCAACGATCTTGAAAAGTTATGTAACTGTTACATATGTAGATATGCTGGCAACAAAACTGTAAGCTCCTGAAAGGACGTGATCATATCTTACATTCTTTTGCCATCTCCTTACCAGCTAACATTTGTCCATAGAACTTATTGAATAAAGTTTGAAGGTCTAGGCTGGGTGGAACTTTTAGTAAATGTGAAAAGCTATAAATTGATAGTAAAATCTCAACACAGAGAAATCTTAAAACACTAAGAACTCTTGCCCACTCTTCAAAACTCAAAACTCAAATGTCACCTCCTCCATGATGCCTTCCCTTAACTACTCAGGCAGGGTCAGACCCTTTCTTCTCTGAGTCCACACCATGGATACAACTTAGCACAGTTATTGTAATTACTAGTTTACTTGCTTCCCCTCAGATAAGTAGTTGGGTGTTTGGAGGAAAGGGGAGAGGGTTCCCAAGCCCTCCCAGGGAGACAGCTGCTCCCTGTTTCTTGAATGGAGAGAGAATAGAGAATGCACGTGCCCAGCAGGCTTTTTCCTGATAGAATGACAGACATAAAAATGAACATTCACAAAATTACTACTCCATGTAAACATATGAATGATGGTCCTCCCAACCCTTTTCCTGAGAAGTTAAGGATAAAATGTTCAATTGTACATTTTAAGGTAACTTTAAGAGTATAATTGAATTGTAACTCAAAGGATAATGGTTGAGGGAAAGGATACCCTATTTCCCATGATGTGCTTATTTCACATTGCATGCCTGTATCAAAACATCTCCTATACCCCATAAATATGTACACCTACCATATACCCAAAATCTTTTTTTAATTTTTTAAAAAATATAAATAAATAAACAAAGCTCAAAAAGAACTAGGAAAAAATAACAACAACAAGAAGAAAGTGTTCTAGACCTTTGTGAAAGGGAAATGGCATAATTGGAGACTACAGGCCCTGAGGTTGGGTACCTCCATCAGAGTGACTTGGGGCTGTCCTCATTCTGCATTATGAGAAATAAGGAAGATGGTAGTAGTAGGTAGTACTGGCTGTTAGATAAAGGGAGATACATCTCAAAAGAAACCACTAGTAGTGGGTAGGGAAAAATTTTAACTGAGAAGGTAGAAATTTTACCCATGGGAGATAATTCTGGCAGCCACAGATAGTGAGGGGTTTAGCTAACAGGCCTCCTAGTAAAGGAGAGGTTGTGGTCATGAGCTGAGGGCAGCAGGGATCTAATCAGAGTCAGAGATGAGAATGCCCTGAAGGAATGGGATAAACCAAGCAGGTCCAAAATTCCAGGAACTTCAGTACCAGACAAATAACCCCAGTAGGAATTCAACCTTGAGAAACAGAGAGGAGATTCAGGCACGGCATTTGGTGAGGAGGGCACTATATGATAGCTATTTTAGAGCTCAGCCTTCACAGCCAAATGGACCGAGGCTCAAACCTCAGCTTGATCAGGCAAGTTACTTAACCTCTCTAAGTCTCCCTATGAAATGAGGCTGTTGAGAGGAATAAATGAGATTATGTGTGAATAGGGTTTAGGAATATGCCTGGTTCATAGTAAATACTAAAATAGTCATTGCAATTGTATTGGTAATGGGGAAGGAATTAACAGGAGTAGAGGTAATAGTAAGAGTGGTGATGGTGGTAGTAACGAGGAAATATTCCAGAATCTGATTGCTGGAATTAAGATAGCTGTCAGTTGGCACTGAACTGGAAGTCAGGACATCAGATTCCAACCCTACTTTTGCTGAATGCTAGATATGTGATCTTGTTCAAGTCAGTGAACTTCTCTGATCCTTGGTTTTCTCACCTGTCAAGTGGAGGTGTTCCCACTGGTTGTGCACTCCTTCCAGAATTCCTGTGAGAATTTCATCAGATGCAGCATCTGCAACCCCCAACACAGACACTTGATGAATGTTGACCCACTCCAATGGTCAGGATTTGCCAACAAGACTGACCTGAAACTGAATCAAATGTTCTCACCTTTCCTTTTCTGAAGCAGGGTAAGGCCCAGAGTTTGGACCAAGTTGAACTTGCCAATGTGTTTGTGATATAGAGAGGAGACAGGGAAATACTGGGTAGAAGAGGGTGGTTTCCTGGCAAAGGCCCCACCCTCAATCCTGGAAATCCATGGCCCTAAATGGGAATAGGCATTCCTGTTTTCATGCCCCAAAGTTGCCTTTATATAAACCCCAGGCTCCAGAGGGAGTTGAGGAGACAAACAGAAAAGCAGAAGAAGGGCAGAACAATGCGGCAGAGGGAAGGAAAGGAATGTCTAAACATCGAGAGGAATTCAGCTGGGGGCATTCGGAGAGGAGATCGGCCACTGGACATTCAAATTAAAGGGGAAGATCATCTTCCCACTCCATTCCCCTTCTAACTCCCCATCCATCCCACGGAGAGCCACCTCCACCACTCAGTAAAACCCCTCCATTCATTCTTCAAGTGTGACCTGATTCTTCCTGGACACCAGACAAGGACCTGGGTACCAAGAGTGTCTACTGAGCTGTCTAACACTTAAGCCATCCCTAGACAGCAAGGCTAAAAGAGAGCACTATAACACGTGCCCACTTGGGCTTTGGGAGTCGCAGACACCCACCCATAGACACTACCATGGGGCTGGAGCCCAAAAAGCGCTCACCCTGACTCCTGCACCTGACTGTCTGCATGCTCCCCTTCCTGTAAGGGGTTTGAGCACGCAGCAACCCAACATACGAACCACCCCCCATCATCACACATCCTGCGAGGGGGGTCAGGGAACTCTCCCAGTTCATCTGTTTAAGTGGTCTCAGCTGATAGACTGATTTTCTAGGGGGGCAGAGAATTAGGCAGGTCATCACTTTCTCCCTTGGTCATAAACCACCTCCAAATAATCCTAGCTGTGACCATAAGAAAGCTTAAACTCACTTTGAAACCAACCTTTGAGTTAAAAGGAACTTGGGATTCTTTCTTTGACTTCCTTGGGCATTTAGGTTTTAAATTCATTTGTAAACATTGGTTTGGAAAGAAGTCTAGGTAGACCCAGGTTTGTAACTTTAATCCGAAGCCACATTTCTGGGCTTTCCTACAGCATACCCAGCTAACTGGAAAATCTAAAAGTAAATACATTTTGAAGAGAGAGAGAGAAAAAAAATATAAGTTCCTGCTGCTCTCCGATGAGGCCTTTGCAACCTGTGAATGATGTCACCATTTTGTTGCCTGTACAAGAAATAGAAAGGTCTATTTGCACTTTCTTCTAAGCCATTTATGTGAGTACAAAGGTGGTAGTGGGGGTCTCTAAGAATTGTTTCATAATGCTGTGGTGCCCTCCTTTGAAAAACAAAACCAAATTATCCACATATAGCACTAAGTGAGGTGGACCTGAGCAAGGCATAGCAATGTTTGCTTTCTGCAGACATCTGAAGTGGGAGCCATGGTGACCAGGCATACCTGATGGCCACACAGCTATCCCCCAGCACTCAGAGGAGCCATCACAGGGATATTAGATCACATTAACATTTTAAAACCTACCAATGCACTTATCACACTTTACTCAACTTGTCCAGTGGGTCTGGTATTTCAATCAAGAGTTCTAAATAGTAGGGCGACCAACTGTCTTGGTTGCTGGGGAATAAGGGATTTCCTGGGATGTGGAACTTTCAGTAAAACAGGGACAGTCCCCCACAAACTGGGACAGTGGTCATCCTGCTGAAGAGTGTCCCATTTTCCTATTGTTGATGCCAACAAAAGGTGACCAGACGAAGAGTAGTGACAGCATGACCCCTTCTTTAAAGCAGTGGTTATTAAACTTTAGCCTGCCTCAGAATCCCCTGGAGGGCTCAGGAAAGTGGCTTGCTGGGTCCATCTTAGAGTTTCTGACTCAGTAGATCTGGGTAGGACCCAAGAATGTGCGTTTCTAATGAGTCCCCACATGAGGCTGACACTGCTAGTCCAGGACTACATGTAAGGACCACTGCTGTAAACACTGGGTTCTTAGCTGCACATTGGAATCACCTGAAGACTTTTTAAAAAATGGGTGCTTTTGTCTCACCCCTTAGAGGTTGTGATTCAATAGCTATGGGGGTATTTTTAAACCTCTCCAGGTGATTCTAATGTGCAACAAAGTCTGAGACCACTGCCCTAAAAGACACTGAATTCAGGAAATTACTCGACTAACATTTGTTTCCTGACATTTGTTCATTTGACATTCAACATGTACTTGTTGAGCAACTACTATGTGCCATGCACTATGCCAGAGGCTGTGTGGTTAGACTATATATGATCTCTTCCTCAAGGAGCTTACTGTTTCAGGGGAAACACAAGATAAACAAGTCAACAAAAAATAATACACAATTAAAAATTGAGATAAAGGCCAGGCGCAGTGGCTCAAGCCTGTAGTCCCAGCACTTTGGGAGGCCAAGACAGGCAGATCATGAGGTCAGGAGATCGAGACCATCCTGGCTAACACGGTGAAACCCCGTCTCTACTAAAAAAAAAATACAAAAAACTAGCCGGGTGAGGTGGCGGGCATCTGTAGTCCCAGCTAATCGGGAGGCTGAGGCAGGAGAATGGCGTAAACCCGGGAGGCGGAGCTTGTAGTGAGCTGAGATCCGGCCACTGCACTCCAGACTGGACGACAGAGTGAGACTCTGTCTCAAAAAAAAAAAAAAAAAAAAAAAAAAAAATCGAGATAAAGAGCCCTGGAAAAAAAAGAGCAGGGAGCTAGGGATCTGGGGGAATAAGGGTGTGGGGGGAACTATTCTGGACAGAGATGTTATTGAGGATGTCTCCAAGATGACATTTAAGCCAAAACCAGAAAAATGAAGGTCAGTCATCCTGTGTATGGGGCGAAAAGCACTCCAAGGAAAAGAAAAAGTTATCAGAACTGTCGGGAGGGGAGTGCTCCTGGAGGACGGAGAGCTGGGCAGGGCGACTTGAGACAAGGTCATGGGTGGGGTGGACAGGGCCACATCCCTCCTAGACCATGGGAATGAGCTGGAGTCATATTCTAAGTGTACTGGCAAGCATTGAGGGAGAACAACATTTCTGTTTGCATTTTACATTTGAAAGTATATACATTTTTAAGGCTGCCGTGTGGAAAAGAGATTAAAAGCCTCTGAACCCAGGTTCTTCACCAGAGACAGATGAGAGCTAGCGATTCAGATGGTGACAAATCATGAGAATGTCTCCCGAGGGTTGCCGAGAAGGGCTGCATCGGGGACACAGTGTGCGGCTGTAGCTTTGGGGAGGAGAAGAACTCTGAGTGCCAGTCACATATGGTGGCTGAATGCGCGTCTCTTGTGTACTGTGTGGGTGAACTCACCAGATATTAAGTTACAGGCATCAGTTTAGCACCTGAACCTCTTTTCAGTGTGGACTTGGGCTGCAGGCTGTTCTAATGAGGGGCTGGCTTTACAGTTCCCTGTTAGATGAACTGGAGGTTCCAAGGCTGTCAGCCAAGCAGCGAAGTCCAACGCCAGGCCCTGCGACCCAGGGATTCGGGACTCCCAGGTGCACGGCCATCTGCAGTGGCCCTTTGCATTGTGTGGGGATTTTTAATCTGTTGGCCAGATGGAGGGTCGGAATAAATGGTTCTGGCAGTAACCAGTCACCTGAGGTGGGAGGACAGCAGGGAGGACAGTCTGTGGAAAAGCCTGTCCTGAGTAAGCAGGTGCGAACTCCCTCAGGGCAAGAGAAGGGAGCTGTCTCGCAACACATACACAAACTCTTTGTCACTGCGAAATCCTTGCAGAATGCATTTGAGCTGAAACAAAATCCTTTTAAAGACTACAATAGTCCTCTTGAGGCCTCTCACAGCTAAGAACCTCCACCTTGTCCTAAACTGCATGCAGGGGAAGGAGAAAAGGGCAGGCCTTGCTTTAGAGTTTTACAGCCAGGGAAACAGAAATGGGGAAGAAGTGCAGGGCTGCCAGGGAAATGGAGACTTGGAGGAGGGCTGAGACTGTGTTAGGCTTAGAAAATGAGGACATCAGAGCAGATGCCTAGGCCCCTGTTCTCAATGCTATCCTAGGACCCATACATTGCCTCCCTTGGGGATAGAAAGGACTTTGTGCCAGAGGATGCAGCTCAAGAAACCATATCGGGGGCCGGAAGTGGGGCAGGATTGCATCCCATGCAATAATAGGGCTAAGGCAGAAGAGAACCTGAAGCCTGCACTGAGCACCTCTGAGATTAAATCGCTGTGCACTGGGTTTAAATAGGGATGACACCAGGGTCATCCCTATTTAAGCAACATTCAGGGGAGATGAGTGAAGATGGGCCTGAAAAATGGGTCCAATAATGTTCTCAACAATAAATATTTACTAAGGGTCACCCATGTGCTAAGTACTGAGCTAGGTGCCAGGAACAAGAGAGATCCTGACCCAGGTGAGGGAAAGAGACAGGGTAGCTACTTGGGCACAAAGTTTATATTTTATTTATCTCTGTATTATTCGTGCCTGGCACTCAGCATACGGTTATTGAAAGCAATGACTTAGTGACTTAATAAATTAACTGAAGCAGGTCTGGCTATCAGTGGGCACTCCATGTCTATTTTTAAACAAATAAATGTGTTTCCTCTACAAAGGACTCTGTGTACAAGATCTCTGGGAAAAAAGGTGGCAGATAAAATAGGTGAGATGATGGAGGTTTGGAGAGAAAAGAATGCGGCAAGGATCAAGGGAAATAGTATGAGGAGAAAGAAAGAAATGTTGAAACTAGGGGCAGAGAAAAGCTAGAGAGGAAAAGAAATGTAATCATGGCATAGTGCATACTTATTCTGGGGTCAACAATAGTTCAGAGTTATAAAAGCCCAGACACTATATTAGGAAGATGGAACAGAAGAGCTGAGAAGCGTCAGTGTGTGGAAGAGTTACCTACCATTTCGGAAAATAAATAGATAATGTCCAAAATTGATAAGTAAAGAGAAGTTTATGTGTCGGGCATATGAAGGACAAAGAGTTAAAACGCGGTAGCTCATGCCTGTAATCCCAGCACTTTGGGAGGCTGAGGCGGGCGGATTATAAGGTCAGGAGATCGAGACCATCCTGGCTAACACGGTGAAACCCCATCACTACTAAAAATACAAAACATTAGCTGGGCATGGTGGCGGGCACCTGTAGTCCCAGCTACTTGGGAGGCTGAGGCAGGAGAACGGCGTGAACCCAGGAGGCAGAGCTTGCAGTGAGCCAATATTGTGCCACTGCACTCCAGCCTGGGCAACAGAGCAAGACTCTGTCTCAAAAAAAAAAAAAAAATCAGTGGTCACCGTTAGGCAAAAGGACAGGAGATGCCCTAACTCTCCCCACTCCTAGGTTAGTCTAATTCCCTCCCTTGGCCCTAATAGCCTCCCCTGCTTAGATCCAAGTGGCAATAGGACCTGAGTCCCTTAGGCAGCCAACCCCACCGAAGCAGAAAGAAGAGGCCAGGACAGGAGCTGTAAAATGGAAAACAAGAACAGGCCTTTGAATAAAGAGGGATCGTGAGGCACCCCAGGCAGCTGTGAGGCTAACTTCCAAAGTCAGGATCTTTTAAAAAGGTATTTGATTTTCTGGGTTGAATGGGACATTTCAACCAAATAAAAAAATCTCTTCCATGGGCAACAGCTGAAATAATGGAGGAAACCACAGGAGGGAGGAGGGGGTCAGCGCAGGATCAAAGCTAATCTCCTGGTTGCTCCTTACTTAGATGGCCCGGTATGCCCCAGACCAATTCAGTCTCACGCTGCTCAAAGACAAGAAGAGGCTCTTAATAAAAAGAAGCATAACATAGAGGCAGAGAACAGAATGCCAGGGCTGGAACTGGTCTCAGCAATCATCTTGTCTGACTCCCCCTTTGCATGAAAACGGAGGTCGTAAAGTTCAGTGGGATTGGGCCATCTGTCTAAGGGCAACAGAGGCAGACAGGACAGACAGGGCAATGCTGTCAACAGACTTTGCATGTTCTGACTCCTGTCCACCTGTCTAGTTCTCTTTTCCCTCGCTACACCATTAGCGAGAAAGATAAGCAGAACAACCATCTCTGTAGTAAGCACTGGATGAGAATCAGGAGACCTGGATTCCAGCCCCAGTTCCATAGAAAATCAATTGTTTAACCTTGGAAAAGTCACTTAACACTACCCTGAATTGTTTTACTTGTGGGCTAGATGGCACTTTAGCAGGTTCTGGTTCCACCCTCACAAGGCAGATTCCAAGCTTGGAGAGAGAGATTTCATACTCATGTTATGCTCGAAAGGTCTAATTCAATACCTAGATCACCAAGGCATACATATAGAAGCCCAGATTGCACAACTAAAGAATCAGGTTTTATACCTAGAGAGGCAGGATTCACATCAGGAGCTACTTTCCAACCCTGGAAAGTCAGGTTTCATACTTGGAAACCCAATTTCCATGTTTATAGAGCCAGGTTTTATGTGGAGGAGCAGATTACATATGCATAAAAAGGCAGGATTCACACCTGGGAGAGCTAAATATATCTCTGAAAGTCCATGTTTCATAAATGGAGTACAGGTTCCATGTTTATGTGGTCAGGTTCAATGGCTGGGGATTGATATTCCACACATAGAGTGCCAGATCTGGGAGACCAGGTTCCATGCATGTAGAGCTGGCTTCTGTGACTCAAATGCCACTCTATGTGTGGCATTCCAATATCCAAACATGGAAGCTGGCCCTACAAGCATGAAATCTGCCACTGCATGTGTGGAATCTCAATTTCCAGAATGGATTCTGACCCTAAAAACATGGAACCTGGCACCCCATGTAAGGATCTCTATCTCCAAGCATGAAATTTAAACTTTCAGGAATGGAATGGAACACAGTGTGTGGAATCTCAATCTCCCCATACAGAACATGGCTTAATAAATATGTTGCTTGGCACTCCAGATATTAAACTTGTGTCTCAGTCATAGAAGTTGGTCGCCCAAGACATGAAACCTGGTGCTCCCCATGCATGGAAGATGGAACTTCATGTATAGAATCTAAGAATATCCAAGAATGGAAACATGCAACAATCATGGAACGTGGCATTCCATGAAAGAAATCTCAACCTCTGAGCATGGAATCTGGCCTCAAAAGCATGGAATATGGCATTCCATGTATGAAATCTAGAACTGATTTACATGTTCTAGATGTGAAGTCTACCTTTCCAAGTATATAATGTAGAAATCCATGAGCCCCAACCCTATAGGCATGGAACTTGAACCTCTAGGCATGACATCTAGACATCTAAGCATAAATACTTGCTCCTTGTGTGTAGAATGTAGCCTTAAAACATGGAACCTGGCCTTCCCACATGGATTCTGAATGTCTAGCCATGAAAAGTCTCCCCAGTTGTGATCTTCCCCAGGCATTAAATACGATACTCTAGGATTGAAACCTTTACTTTTAGATATGGATCCTGACCTTTCAAGCATGGAATTAGGACTTCCAGGCATGCCATGGGAGCCTGTGAGAAATTCCTCTCTCCAGGCTTGGAACCTGACCTTCTAGGTTGGAACTCAAACCTCATGGCATGTCACCTGGCCCACGAGGTATGGAACCTAGCCAACTTGGCACAAAAATCTCACCTTCCAAGTATGGAACCTGGAATTTTAAGTAGGAAATACTGATCTGTAGAAGAGGAATCTGGTTCTCCAAGTAAGGAGCTTGGCCTAAGATGGGAAAAATCTGGTTTTCTGTGAGCAGAAAGGTAAACATCAAAGTAATTTGAGACTCTACTTATAAAACTGGAACTTAGCACTCCATGTGTAAAATCTCAATCTCTAAGCATAGAGACTAGCCTTCCAAGTATGAACCTGACTCTTAGTGTTCAAGCATGGAACATGAACATACACACTGGAGACTGGAGCCTCAGATATGGAGCGTGGCACTTCTGTCATAGAATTTGGTTCTCCAAGCATGGAAACTGGTTTGCCAGCATGTAATCTGTACAGTAGGTGTGGAACCAGTGCTTTTATGTTTGGATTCAGGCAATGTAGACATGAAATTAGGCTTCAAGCATGGCATGCATTGTAAACTGTGTGAAATTTCTATTTCAGTTTGTAACCTGGCCTGGCCTTCTGTGGAATTTGGGTAGAACCTTAATGTCATCTGGCCTACCAGGTATTGAATCTCACCATCCAGGCCTGGAATCTTGCTCTCCAAATATGGAATATGGACTTCCAGGTATAAAACAAGGACTAGTCATCATGAAACGTGTTCTACAGAACCTGAATCATAAGGCAAACATCTGGACCTCCAATTATACAATGTGGTGGGCATTAGGTCTAGAATTTGACATTCCGAGTATGGCATCTGTATTTCTAGGCATGAAATATGGCCAAGAAAGTAATGAATCCTAATCTACAGAAGTGGAATCTTACTCTTCATGCTGGGATTTGTACTAGTTAGAATTCTTCAGAGAAACAGAACCAATGGGATACATATTTATGTCCCAAAGTCCAAAGGCCAGAGAAGCAGAAGCTCCCGTGTCTAAGGGCAGGAGAAAATGGATGCTCCAGCTCAATAAGAGAGAGCAGGTGGATCACAAGGTCAGGAGATCAAGACCATCCTGGCTAATATGGTGAAACCCCGTCTCAGCTAAAAATACATATATATATATATTTGTAGGGCCAGATTTTATGCATGGATATTGTGATCCCATATGGAGTCCCTGTTTCTATGCCTGGCATAACAGATTACATGCAAGGAAATCCAGCTTCTGTGAATGGCACACAAATTCTGTGTGTGTAATTTCAGGTTTCAGCCTATTAAGATTACTTTCCATGCTTTGAGATTTTGATTCTGAATATGGATTGCTAGGTTCCATGCTTGTATAGTCAGGATCCATTCTTGGAGGTTGAGATTACAGTCATGGTGTGCCAGGTTCTATACCTGGAGGTAGAGTTTTACAAATGGAGGATGAAGTAATAGCTTGGAAGTTTACATTTCCACACTCTGCAAGACAGGTTTTACCTATAGATGGTAAAGTTCTTGCAATAGTTAATTTTATGTGTCAACTTGACTGAGCTAAGGAATGCCCAGATAGCGGGTAAAACATTATTTCTGCATGTATCTGTGAGGGCATTTCTGGAAGATTTCTGGAAGAGGTTAACATTTAAATTGATAGACTGAGTAAAGAAGACTGTCATCATCAATGTGGGTGGGCATCGTCCAAACCACAATGGCCCAATAGAACACAAAGGTTAAGAAAAGACAAAGTTGCTCTCTCTTATTGAGCTGGAACATCCCGAAGTGCTGGGGTTACAGGTGTGAGACACCGCGCCCGGTTTTTGGTTTTTTGTTTTTTTTAAACGGAGTCTCCCTCTATTGCCCAGGCTGGAGTGCTGGAGTGCAATGGCGCAATCTCAACTCACTGCAACCTCCGCCTCCCGGGTTCAAGCAATTCTTCTGCCTCAGCCTCTCAAGTAGCTGAGACTACAGGTGTGTGCCACCACACCCAGTTAATTTTTTTGTATTTTTAGTAGAGACAGGGTTTCACCATGTTGGCCAGGCTGGTCTCAAATTCCTGACCTCATAATCCGCCCACTTTGGCCTCCCAAAGTGCTAGGATTACAGGTGTGAGCCTCTGCGCCTGGCCTCTTTCTTAAAATTAATATGTCTTATTGCATGTCTGAAGTCAAGGTGTCATACTGTCTCATCATTTCCACCTCCTCTTTCACAATTGCCATTCTCCATTTTATTAAAAATGAATGAATGAATAGATGATTATCACACATTGGAGTCTTCCTGAATGTAATTATAGGGCATTCCACCGGGGTGTAATTACCTGCAGCATAATATTATAGAACAACTCAATATTTGGAAGCTTCCTTTAGTCAAGAAATTATAATCCTACACTAGGGCTGTGTGTTTTTGTCTTTATATTTTTGATAAGGGTGCAGCATAATATAGAAACAAAGTATTTAGGGACATCCTGAATTCATGTATATTGAGGAGTGAAGTGGCAGGAGTTATGGCAAATTTTGTTGAATGGTCTTGCCTTTTGCATCGCCTAATTATGATCAAATAATGCATTGCTACTATAGGAGAGTTCTGAGAGAGCAAAGCAGAGAGGCTCAGTACAAAACACAGAACTTATCAGAGCTCATTCCATCCAAGAGACAAACTTATGACAAGATTCTATGCCTTATCCACCTCCCTGCCTCCTTTCTTTCCTGTCTTTTTGTCCATCTTAGAATTAAGGTATTTAAATTTTGTCTGAAGCATGTCAGAGAATAACAACATGCTGTAAAATTTCATTTGCATTCACCCATGTCTCAGTTGAGTATTTTGCATTATTACATTTTTATTTTACTGTGTTTTATTTTATTTTATTTTATTTTTTAGAGATGATGTCTAGCTATGTTGCAAACTCCTGGCCTCAAACTCCTGGGCTCAAGCAATCCTCCTGCCTCAGCCTCCCAAGATGCTAGGATTACAGGTATGAGTCACTATGCCCTGCCTAATTTGCATTATTTCAAAGAGAAGGGGAGGTCACACATTTACTTCCAACAGATCAACATTATATCTTCAAGTTAGGAAAAGAAATTGAAAGTATACGGTAGTGGCACTCTATATTTCCTTTAGACTTGTAAAATGCTCCTTTAGACTTGTAAAAAAATTGTCATAAATTTTGGCCAAAAGCTTATTGATGTCATAAAACCATACTCAGTTTTTACTTGGACACATTCTCCTGCTGTTCCTCATCAACCACTTTGTGGGTTTAGTCATTCATAGTATGTACTTACTAGATTTAGATTAATTCCATGGAGATATGTTGTGAATTCAACTGAAAATAATGCACTTAAATAATAATTGATGTATCTTTTGTAATCAGCACACTTACCAGAGGTTCAACACCTGCCTTTCCTTTTGCTGTTTATTTCCACAAGATAGATTAAACTACATTCTTAACAACAGAACATTTACTTATGTAGAACAAAATGTTCCTAAGATGTAAACTACTGTGTAATGACCTGAACACTTTAGAAAGCCAGTTTCATTAAATTTGTTTTGGGAGCGCACACATAAAATGTTGAAGGACCACTATATTAAAAGACTATTAGCATAATCTCTAGGAGACACAATCAGAAAACCAAGCTTAGAGGCTGAGTAGCCAGAACCAGTACCGCTACCGCTGTCCCTGCCACTCAACACAGGCCAAATAGTGGGCAGGGATGTTATGCCAAGCCCCTGCCTTGATTCCCTCTGGAAATTGGATGTATCTTTGCTGCCTCTGTGCTGTCACCTGAATGGATTCCCTGAGGACCCCGTCTTCATGACTTCAGCCTTCCACACTGAAATCACATGCAGAAGCACTGATTGGTGGAGTCTGTGCCACAATTTTGCCTCACTTCAAGGGAATCTGGGAAAATTTGGCCTCTATTTTCAAAAGGCAGACTCACTAGATGGGAAAGTCCCAAATATAAAGAGTGTTCAAAGCATCTAGATAGCTTAAAACAAAACAAAACAAAAAGAATGACAAATGCTATCACACAAAGTATATAACAACACATGATTTTAAAAACAAATATTTTCTTTAGTTCATTATATGATCGAGGATTGCATTTATAATATTCATTTTACTCTAATGTTTACTAATAACTATAACACTGAGCCAGTTTTATGCTTTTCCCCATTCAACAAATGATGCATGCTCCTCAATTCACTTTAAATTAATTGCATGAAAAAGGATGATTAGTCAACAAATAAGTCTTGAAAAGACATATTCTATAGTGTTTGGTTTGGGGTTTTCATATTAAAGTGCACATTGAAATTTACTACATGATATAACAAGAAAAAAACTACTTTCAAGACCTGATATTCGATTCTTCCATCTTGTATTTGAGAAACCCATTTACTTTCACATAATTTTACAAAACAAACTAGACACTAATCCCATTTTTAAGGATGTAAAGCCCCTGGGGTAACATGATAAACCTGTCAGGGATCATGACCCACTGGATAGGAAACACTGTTTTGCTATTCTCTGGGAGATAGGTGAATCTCAACTTCCTGTTGCTTCCTGAATCTACTTGTGACATAGTCACAATTGGAGTGGCAGTAGCTAATCCCGGACTGTCCCTGCGGCTTGAGATCATCTAATCAGTCACTCCTCCACCTCATCTTTGCCTGTTTGATGTTGAAATTGTATTACATGCTTGAACTGATCAACAATTGGATAGCCAGAGACCATTTTGACTGGTTGCCTCCCAGTCCTGCAACAAAACACAACAAAACTATAAAACTAATCCAAACCAAGAAACCAGAGAAATCCCTGCGCAAGAAATCCACATTGGCCCTAGAGTGTCCCACGCAGGTTGGAACAGCAACCCTGGACCTATGCTGTAAACTCAAGTGCAAGGGGACTCAGGTGGACCCTGTAATGGCCTATCTGATTTGGCCTCTCATTTACAGAGAATGGAGACTTTACACACCACAATGTATTATTTGCTTAAAGGTGCTTAGAAATAGCAACCTGAAACCTTTTAATCTTATTTATTCATGTAGAAATGAAACAGTTGAGACCTTATCTTAGTGCATATGGTATTCTGGTTGTAATCAGCCACCTTTTAGTTAAAGGAAAGTAACAGCAGGTTGAGATTGTTACTTTTCCTTTTACCAACCCATAAAATGGAGACAAGGGACTAGATTAAATACTAAAACAGGGAACTAAACTTTCAGCAACCCTATAGGAGTTAGAAGCAAAGGCTCCTGGGCCGGGCACGGTGGCTAACGCTTATAATCCCAGCACTTTGGGAGGCTAAGACGGGTGGATCATTTGAGGTCAGGAGTTCAAGACCAGCCTGCCCAACATGGTGAAACCCTGTCTCTACTGAAAATACAAAAAATTAGCCGGGCATGGTGGTATAGGCCTGTAATCCCAGCTTCTCAGGAGGCCGAAGCAGGAGAATCACTTGAGCCTGGGAGGTAGAGGTTGCAGTGAGCCAATATTGCGCCATTGCACTCCAGTCTGGGTGATACAGTGAGACCCTCTCTTCAAAAAAAGAGAAGCAGAGGCTCCTACTGTTGAATAGACACCCCTCTGAAGCAATGAATGAACATGTTAGCAAGGAGCCCATCTTATCTACAACTCATCCTCAAAAGGTCCCCAACCTGAAGCAGCCAGTGCCTGTGGTGGTGTAGATGGTGTCTCGAGAGGCTGAGAGGACCTCACTTCTTTCACTCACCAAATTGTGTATCTGTAATCCCAGCACCTTGGGGTGCCAAGACAGGAGGATCCCTTGAGACCAAGAGTTCGAGACCAGCCTGGGCAACAAAGTGAGACCTCGTCTCTACAAAAAATCAGAAAATTAGCTGGGTGTGGTGGCAGGTACCTGTGGTCCCAGCTACATGGGAGGCTGAGGCAGGAGGATCACTTGAGCCTAGAGGTTGAGGTTGCAGTGAGCTGTGATTGCACCACTGCACTCCAGCCTGGGTAACAGAGCAAGACCCTGTCTTAAAAAAAAAAAAAAAAAAGATTCAAAGATCTTTGAACATTACAGAGAACATTAAAATGGAATATTATAGTATTAATGTTAGTATTAGTACTGTTGATATTTTAAAACCCAGGAGCTGTTAGCTCCTCCTCTCTGGTCTCTTAATCATAAATCCCTGTCCCTTCTCGATTGGGTTGTAAGTCAGCTGAGGCACCAGCATGTAAGCCTCATCTATACTTATTCAACTAATTCAGACAGGTCTAGGCCTGTAGGGGTTGGCGTGGGGTGCAGTCTGGGTGCAGGGGAAAGATGGACCCACCAGGGAGAGCTAATTATATCACAAGTAGAGGAACCTGTAGGAAGAGTATAGTGTTGGACATGTGGGTGCTGCTTTTTAACCTCTTCATTTCTCAAACTCCTCAAGGAAAACCTACATTAAGGGGTAACCACCCAGCTCCACAATTGCCTTTACTGTCAATCTATGACAAGGGGTAAAATATCACTAGGGCACTAAAATACCACTGGAAATAGAACTTCAAAGAGTAATTTTTTTTTTAATCTGAAATCTTCTCACAAAGAGTACTCAACAGGGTTGGAATAAATACCTTGATGAGCCACTTGGGGATGGGGGTGGAAGGTAAGACCCCAAGGGGTATGCCTGGGTGACAACAGATGATCCTTCTAAAAAGGATAGTCAAGTGAACTACGAAGCTGTTGTTTTGGAGAGAGGTTGTACGTTTGGGGCCAGAGCTAAAGCCCCCTGGATTTTGGAGGCTTTGCAGCTGCTGGTCCTCCTCTTTATCCTTTTTCTACTGGGCACTGAGGACATATTTAAAGAAAATGCAACCCAAGTATCTGCAGGTCTCATTCTGGTTCAGCCCCAAAGCAGTGTTACCTGCTGGCACAGGCCTTATCCTGAGGAGAGGGAGTTAGGAGGTACCAGCTGACGTGGGGGAGTGAGGACACAGGATTAGAGGGGAGTGGATACTGTGAATTGCACCTAGAAACAACGGCACTAGGGCAGGCTCCTTCCCCTTGAACGATGCTTCCATTAGGGTAAGAATGCATTAAATGAGTAAAATAAAAGCTGCAAACCAGGCATGGTGGCTCATGCCTATAATCCCAGCACTTTGGGAGGCCAAAGTGTGAGGATCGCTTGAGCCCAGGAGTTCAAGACCAGCCCTGGCAACGTAGCAAGATCCTGTGTCTACAAATAATAATTTAAAAAAATTAGCCGGGCATAGTGACACATGCCTATGGTCCCAGCTACTCAAGAGGTTAAGGCAGGAGGATCCCCTAAGCCCAGGAGGTTAAAGCTGCAGTGAGCCATGATCATGCCACTATACTCCAGCCTAGGGCACAGAGTGAGACCATGTCTCAATTAAAAAAAAAAAAGTGTGTATATATATATATATATATATATATATATATATATATATATATTCCCTGGGCCAGGCTTTCTCTCTCTGTTTATCTAGCTAACTCAAATTTAACCTTTGGGGTTGAAATTAGATCTTACTTCTTACTTCTCCCAGGAAGCCTTTTCTGATCTCCTAAGTCTGCATTAGATGTCATTCCTCTGTGCTCTGACAGATCCTGTATTTCCCCCATCAGAGCATTTATAGTGTGCATTGTCATTGCTTGGTACCTGGTAGGCACTCATTTATTTGTTGTTTGAGTGAAAGAATAAAGGCACAAGAATAGTGCTACTATGTACCTAGAAGAGGTGGAAAATTTTCATAGTGGAGGGAGGCTCCCTGAGGCCAGGCCTTAGTATAGAGGCTGATGGACAGAATAGTAGCTCATGGATTTTGGGGGCAGTGGTGGCTTCAGACAGCCTGATATGTTAGGAGGACAGAGGATACCAAAACAGCACCTTCAAAGTCAGGAGCTACATGGAAACAGAACGGAAGACATCAGCTATAAGACACCCTAGGGACTTCCGCCTCTCCTCGCCCTCTAGCAATATAAGTGGGGAAGGAGAAAGTCCCCAAATACAGTGATGCACCACTTAAAAATGCATTCTGAGAAATGCAGTGATAGGTGATTTTGTCATTGTGTGAATCTTATAGCACGTGCTTACACAAATGCAGATGGTGGAGCCTACTACACAGCTAGCGGGTATGGTGTTGCTTATTGCTCCCAGGTGGCAAACACATATAGCATGTTACTGAACTGAATACTGTAGGTAACTGTGATACAATGGTAAGTATTTCTGTATCCAAACATAACTAAACATAGAAAAGGTACAGTAAAAATATGGTATATGTGATATTTTGGTATACATATTGGCTTTCATCCACAGTTCCTGACTCATAACTCCCATAGCCCTTGTTATATAGTATTGGGGAGCTTTAGGCCTCAGAAAACCGAGTATCTGTCTCTCTGGCCTTCTGACCACCTCCTGCCCTCCTTTTTCTCCCCAAGGCAGGACTCTTCTCTCATCTCTCTTGGAGCTGACCATAAAGAAATTCTCTTACCTACCCTATCTGATTGTAGGCCATAAGAACCCCCAATTCAGAAGGAGTCCTGCCCCACACCCAGGAGGAAAGAATGCTGCACAGAGACGCCAAGAAGAATCTGAACAGACAGGCCTTGCTGGGTTTCTCCACTCAGTCTATTAGTATTAGACCATACCCTTCTTGCCCATTTCTGCATGGTTGTCAATCAAGACTACCCAGTGAAGTATCCATAAAGGCTCAAGAAGACTGGGTACAGAGTATTTCTAGGTACCTGAGCACATCGAGGTTTCTGGAGAGCGGCACACCCAAGCAGGGCATGGAAGCTCCGAGCCCCTTTCCCATACCTCACCTGTGCATCTCTGCATCTGCATCCTTTGTGGTATTCTTTATAATACACTGGTAAATGTGTTTCCCTGAGTGCCGTGAACAGCACTAGCAAATTAATTGAGCCCAAAGAGGAGGATGTAGGAATCTCAACTTGAAGCCAGTTGGTCAGAAGTTCCAGAGGTCAGACTTGTGACAGATATCTGAAGTAGGGGCAGTCTTGGGGACTGTGTGATCTGACACTATCTCCAGGTAGAGAGCATCAGAATGAATTGAATTGGAGGACACCAAGCTAGCACATCTGTACAATCGACTGCTTGCTTGGTGGTGGCGAGAAACCTCTATACATTTGGTCTCAGGAGTCGTCTGTGGTTGTGATGTGAAAGGAGAGTAAAAACAGTTTTTGTTTTTTCCACTCAGTATAAAAGATAAAAACGTATACTCCTGTATAGGGCACTTACCATAAATACAGTTTGCAGGACTCAGTGCTGTTCTGGGTGAGTCAGCGAGTGAGTGGTGAGTGAATGCGAAGGACTAGGACATTACTATACACCACTGTGGACTTTATAAACACTCTATACTTAGGCTACACTGAATTTATTTTAACATATTTAACATAATAAATGACATATTTATTATTTAACATAGTAAATTAACCTTAGCTTTCTGTAAATTTTTTACTTTATAAACTTTTTAATTTTTTAAACTTTTTGACTCTTGTAATAATACTTAGCTTAAACACAAACACATTGTACAGCTGTACAAAAATATTTTTTCTTTACATCTTTATTCTATAAGCTTTATTCTATTATCTTAAATTTTTAATTTTTTCAACTTTTTTTGTTGTTGTTGTTAAAAACTAGGACACAAAGACACATTAGCCTAGGCCTACACAGGGTCAGAATCATCAATATCACTCTCTTCCACCTCTACATCTTGTCCCACTTGGAGGTCTTTAGGGACAATACCATGCATGGAGCTGTCATCTCCTATGATTACAATGCCTTCTTCTGGAAAACTTCCTGAAGGACCTCCCAGGGGCTGTTTAATAGTTACCTTTTTAAAAAAATAAGTAGGAATACACTCTAAAACAACAAAATATATAGTAAATACATAAACCAGTAACATGGTCATTTATTATCATTCTCAAGTATTATGTACTGTACATAATTGTATGTGCTGGACTCTTACATGACTGGCAGTAAGTGGGTCTGTTTACACCAGCATCACCACAAACACATAAGTAATGCGTTGTGCTAGGACTTTATGACAGCTATGGGGTTACTAGGCTACAGGAATTTTTCAGCTCCATGATAATCTTATGGGACCCCATCATATATGTGGTCCATTTGACCAAAATGTCATTATGCAGTGCTTGACTATAATCCTGCTTACAGCATTTTGTACCCCAACCATACCCTCAGGTTGATATGCCTGGAGAAATGCCAGTTACACCTGGCCATACCACCCACAGCCTTGGTTCATGTTCTCATCATCACAGTTGCATTAGATACCTTAATGATCACCCTCCTCTATTTTGGGCCATGGAGTACTTTGAGAATCCAACAATAACTCTGAACCTCTCCACGGAAGAATCACGTGGTCACATAAGCACAATATTTTAGATATAACAGACAACCCTTAAAAGCTAATCTACAGACGCCAGCTCTCATCCTAATCCATTCTAAATTTTTCTCCATAGGGCTGCCAGTGTGAACTTGAAAAATAAATTTTATTGCATTGTTGGCTTTTTATTACCTTCAGGGAAGACTTCAAGCTCCCTAGTAAAGTACATGAGATACCTCCCACGTACTGCTCACATTCCTTGGCCTACCTTTTCACTCCACCATTGCTGCAGCAATGAGCTGATGTGACCCAGCTCTCCTCAGCTGTGCATCCCTTGCTTTCTGTTCCAGGGCTTCTCTGCTACTGGGACACTTGCAGGAACTGGCTCAGATAATCTATACATGTGCACCTGGAAGCATGAGAAAATTATCACCGCACGAACAAGCCTTAATCAATGAGGGTCAGGAGCCGGTAGATCAATGCTTCCTGTTTGATGTCTAAGAAAGACAATTCTGATCCCTGTGGGATCAAGGCCCAGTGGCTTATAATGATGACCAGCTTACTAGCATGTCCTTGGAATGGTTTTTCCTCCTTCCTGTTTCACCTGCCAAGTTTTTCACTCCAGTTCCTTGGGAATGTCCCAAGATAAACTACCTGAATGCAAGCTCTTGTCTCAGGCTCTGCTCTTGGGGGGAACCCAGGCTCAAAGAGAGGGCACAAAGGCCCTGACTAATCTAATCCTGCCCACCCTTCAAATTTCATCTCCTGCAGCTCCAACCATCACACAGCTGGTACTGCTGAGCTTCTCACATTTCTGAGACACACTGCTGTTCCTCCTCCTTGTGACAAATTCTCACTTGTCATTTAAGTTATATCCTATGGGGCACCTCTTCAAAAAAAACATTCATGAAAACCTCTCCCCATGCCCTCACCAAGTACAAGTAGTACTTGTACTTGTATAATAGCCATCCTTACAGGTGTGAAGTGGTATCTCATCTCATAGTGATTTTCACTTGCACTTCCCTGATGATTAGCGATGGTGAGCACATTTTCATATAACTGTTGGCCCTTTTTGTGTCTTCTTTGGAGAAACGTCTGCTCAGATCCTTTGCCCATGTTTTTTTTTTTTTGTTCCCAAGTTTTATTCAAGAATTGATACAAAATATTCCAGATAAATAAAATTTAATCCTCATCTTTCTCCTCTTCCTTGTCCTGGTTAATTTGGAAATAACGTAATTCATAACTCTCTTTACTGTTAGCAACTGTGCGCAACCAATCACATAGATTATTGTTCTTCAAATATTTTTTGTGAGATATTTCAAATACCTTCTGGAAAAAGGCACTTCCGGTGTCACAGTGAGCTTGCTCTTGCTCCTTTCGATGGTCACCACCCCTCCACCAAGATTCACAGCTTTTCCATTCACTTTGATCCTCTCTTGCAAAAACTGCTCAAAACTGGCAGCATGGCAGCATCCATGATTCCATCTTCTATGGGGTGGATGTGATCAAGAGTGAACTTCAGAACCTGCTTCTCTTTTTGTCCCCTTTCACGGCAAGCTTTTTTGTGGGCGCTCTGGTGGCAGTGGAGGCAGAAAAGTCCTTCGCTCATTTTTAAAATTGGGTTATTTTTTCTTCTGCTATTGAGTTGTAAGAGTTCCTTATATATTTTGGATATTAACTCCTTATCAGATATGTGGTTTGCAATTATATTTTCCTAGTCCATCGGTTGCTTTTTAAGTTTGTTGATTGTTTCCTCTGCTGTGCAGAATTTTTTAGTTTGATGTAGTCCCATTTATTTATTTTTGTTTTTGTAGCCTGAGCTTCTGACGTGATATTAAAAAAAAAAAATCAGGCCGGGTGCAGTGGCTCACACCTGTAATCTTAGCACTTTGGGAGGCCAAGGCAGGCGGATCATTTGAGGCCAGGAGTTTGAGACCAGTCTGGCCAACATGGTGAAACCCCATCTCTACTAAAAATACAAAAATTAGCTGGGCATGGTGGCACACACCTGTAGTCCCAGCTACTCGGGAGGCTGAGGCAGGAGAATTGCTTGAACCTGGGAGACAGAAGTTGCAGTGAACCAAGATGCGCCACTGTACTCCAGCCTGGGTGACAGAGCAAGACTCCGTTTCAAAAAACAACCATTGTCAAGGCAGATGTGGAGAAGTTTTTCCCCTAGGTTCTGTTCTAGGAGTTTTATGGTTTCAGGTCCATAGTACACTGTTGGTGGGAATGTAGATTGGTATAGCCATTATAGGAAACAGTATGGAGGCTCCTAAAGAAATTAAAAATGGAACTACCATATGATGCAGCAATCACTCTCCTGAGTATACGCCCAAAGGAGATGAAATCATCACCTTGTAAAGATGTCTGCACTCCCCTGTTCATTGTAATGTTATTCACAATAGCCAAGAAAGGAAACAAACTAAGTGCCTATTGACATTTAGGATGAATAAAGAAAATGGGTTTTGTGGTGTATATACAAGGTATTTTCAAAAAATTCATGGAAGGTCTGTTTTATAAAAAAAAAACAAAAAACAAAAAAAAAAAAAACCTATGTGGCTGGGCGCGGTGGCTCACGCTTGTAATCCCAGCACTTTGGGGGGCCGAGGTGGGCGGATCATGAGGTCAGGAGATCAAGACCATCCTGGCTAACACGGTGAAACCTCGTCTCTACTAAAAAATATAAACAAATTAGCTGGGCGTGGTGGTGGTCGCCTGTAGTCCCAGCTACTCGGGAGGCTGAGGCAGGAGAATGTCATGAACCCGGGAGGCGGAGCTTGCAGTGAGCCAAGATCACACCACTGCACTCCAGCCTGAGTGACAGAGTGAGACTCCATCTCAAAAAACAAAACAAAACAAAAAAACAAAAACTACATATGGATTTCAAAATTGTTTGCAACAAAATAAACTAGTACTAACTTGTTTGTAACATGTCTGGACAGGATCTAGTTAGAGACACTAAGGATAACACATCAGTTTGAAAAGAGTCCCTGTCAGAGCAACACGAATTCTGCTAAAATTGAAGCAAGAAGAAGCATCAAAGGTGTGGTGAAGCTTGTGTGAAAGAATGATCAAATCACTGATTCTTTACAAAAAGTTTATGGAAACAATCCCCAAAGAAATCAGCAGTTTACAAATGGATAACTTGTTTTAAAAACAGATGAGGCAATGTTGAAGAGGAAGCCCATAGTGGCAGACCATCCACATCAATTTTCAAGGAAAAAACTAATCTTGTCCATGCCCTAATTGAAAAGGATTGATGACTAACAGCAGAAACAATAACCAACACCAGAGACATCTCAACTGGTTCCACTTACGTAAATCTGACTGAAAAATTCAAGTTGAGTAAACTTTCCACTCAATGGGTGCCAAAACTGTTGCACCCAGATCAGCTGCAGGCAAGAGCAGAGCTTTCAATACAAATTTTAAAGAAGTGACATCAAGCTCCTAAAGCAAAATAATTGTAATGGGAGATGAAACATGGCTTTACAGGTACGATCTTGAAGACAAAGCCCAAAGCAATGGCCACCAGGAGGTGGAAATGGTCGAGTCAAAGCAAAAGTAGATTGGTCAAAAGAAAAAGTCATGACAACAGTTTTGTGGGATGCTCAAGGCATTTTGCTCGTTGGCATTCTGGAGGGCCAAAGAACAATAACATCTGCTTATTATGAGAGTGTTTTGAGAAAGTTAGCCGAAGCTTTAGCAGAAAAATCCCTAGGAAAGCTTCACCAGAGAGTCCTCCTCCGCCATGGCAATGCCCCTGCTCATTTCTCTCATCAAACAAGGACAATCTTTTTAGAGTTTCACTGGGAAATCATTAGGCATCCACCTTACAGTCCTGATTTGTATTCTTCTGACATTTTTTGATTTCCTAATCTTAAAAAAACCCTATAAGGTACACCCATTTTTCTTCAACTAATAATGTAAAAAGGACTGCACAGATGTGTTTAAATTCCCAGGACCCTCAGTTCTTCAGAGATGGACTAAATGGCTGGTATCACTGCTTTCAAAAGCATCTTGAACTTGATGGAGATTATGTTGAGACATAGTTTATACTTTCCATTTTTATCTTTTAATTCCATTTTTCCATGAACCTTTTGAAGCTCCCCCCATACAATGGAATATTATGCAGTCTTAAAAAAAGAAAAGGAGACCCTGTCGTTTGCCACAACATGGGTGGACTTGGAGGACATTAGGCTAAGTGAAATAACCCAGACACAGAAAGGAAAACTTTGCATGACCTCACTTATGCATGGCATTTTCAAAAGAGCTCAAATACACAGAGATAGAGAATGAAACAGTGGTTACCATGATTGGGTGGTGGGGAGAGGAAATGAGGCACTGGAGGTCAAAGGACACAAAATATGAAAAGTCTCAACATCTAAGGTCCAACATGAAGACTAAAGTTAAATAAATTGTGTCTGTAATCCCAGCACTTTGGGAGGCCGAGGCGGGCAGGAGATTGAGACCATCCTGGCTGACACAGTGAAACCCCGTCTCTACTAAAAATACAAAAAATTAGCCGGGCATGGTGGCAGGCACCTGTAGTCCCAGCTACTCAGGAGGCTGAGGCAGGAGAATGGCGTGAACCTGGAAGGCAGAGCTTGCAGTGAGCTGAGATCGCGCCACTGCACTCCAGCCTGAGCAACAGAGCGAGACTCCATCTCAAAAAAAAAAAAAAAAAAATTGTATCATATTGGGAATTTGTGTTAAATAAGCAGATTTTAGCTGCCCTTGCCACAAAAAAGTAGCTATTTGAGATGATAGAAACATTAATCTGCTTCATAAATGTAACCATATTACTATTTATATGTATCCCATAACATTGTGCTATAAATCTCAAATATACACAATCTAAAATTTTTTTGGCTGACCACAGTGGCTCATGCCTGTAATTCCATCACTTTGGGAGGCCGAGGTAGGCAGATCACCTGAGGTCAGGAGTTTGAGACCAACCTGATCAACATGGGGAAACCCCGTCTCTACTAAAAATATAAAAATTAGCCGGGCATGGTGGCGCGCGCCTGTAATCCCAACTATTCAGAGGTTGAGGCAGGAGAATCGTTTGAACCCTGGAGTTGGAAGTTGCAGTGAGCTGAGATTGTGCCATTGCACCCCAGTCTGGGCAACAAGAGTGAAACTCCATCTCAAAAAAAAAAAAAAAAAAAAAAAAAAAAAGTTGTTTTTTAAATGACCTCTCCCCAGTTTTCATTACTTGACCTTCCTCTAGGATCTCATGGTCCTGGGCTCCCCTCTTCATAGCACTTACTGCTGTGCTGTAAATATTCATTTACCTGTTGCCTCCCTCACTGAACTGTAAAATTCTTGAGGCAGAACCAGTAGGTTTTATCTATTTATCCTTCTCAAGCCTAGGACAGTGCCTGAGATCCCAAACTGAAACTCGGTGATTGTTGGTTGACAGGTTGAATAAGTGATGCGTGAGATTTCTGAATGAAGCCTGGGGCAGGTAATCTTCGGGTCTTGATAACATCTGGATCTGAATGAATCTGTTGGAAAGTCTAGTTGAACTTGAGTCTCTGTGACCTGCAGAGGTGGGAGTCCCAGCTTGACTGGTAGAGTGGGTGGGGAAGTCCTCTTCTACAGCACAGCCATAAAAAATCTGGAATTGTGACACTTTCCCCTAATGGGCCTCCTGGGACTTTACATGTCCTGTTGTGGGGAGTTGATTTTAACAGAATCTGTCAATGCTCTATCCTTTTCAGGTCCAGCTTCATAAAAATATTCAAGGCATCATTTCTTCTGATTTTGCGTGATGATCCCTCTTGGGAGCCGTATTTGAAAGGTTACAGTTTGCATTTTCGACATTAAAGTTTACTTTTTCATTAAAAATAAAGTTACAAAGATGTAGGACATTTGGCTTCTTCAATACTTATTTGCTAGCAGACTTTGGGCAAGTTACCTAAACTCTCTGGGCTTCAGTGTCCCCCCACACATGTAAACTAAATGTTCCAGGGCCATCCATGCCCATGGGTAACAGTGAGGCCAGCACAAGAATATGCTGACCACTTGATTCCTGGCTGCATAACCGCAGAATCTCCTCTGTTATTTCCAGGTGCCTAGAGGAGGTCTCTCATAGATGCCCATGTTCTCTTGACAAGCTATTTGGGAAGGACCCCTGGCTACTGTCACCACTGCCATGCCTGCCAGGAGGAGGCACCTTCCTGACACTTCACTGCTGCTGCTCAGCAGGCCTGTCAAGCGGTTCTGCTGTATTCTAGGAGAAGCAGAAACTCTCCTCTCACTTTGCGCTGTGCTTTGTCACCTGGGCCCTGAAACACCATTGCCTGCCCCTGATGCCCCCACAGCTTCCTCTACCAAACCAAGGCTGGGCTGGGAGACTAGGCACCACACCATTCCATTCTCCCTTCTCTTCTTCCATTCTCCCTTCCCTCCCTCTCTTCTTCCCACTGCCTCCAATGCACCTGTACTGGAACTTTCTCCTTTCTCACACTCACACACACACACATGCACATGCGTATGTGCACACACAAAAGTCTCTTGTCCCTCAGATCATACAAATATATGCTGGGGACAGGGGTGATCACATGCCCCACATGCCCAGTGGACATTTAGGCTCAGATAGGACAATTCTGCTACAGGGATGACAAAACCTACCTTCCGTGGTTGCTGTGAGAACAAGAAATTGTAGATACAGTGCCTATTCTGCAGCAAACTTATCAATTAAAATCCAGAATATGTAGAGAGCACCTAAGAGTCAATAAGAAAAAAATACACACCAATATACAAAAAGTGAGCAAAAGATATCAACAAGTAATTGAAAATACAAATAACCAATAAACATATGAAAATATATTCTTAATCTTATTAAGTAAGCAGGGAAAGACAAATTAAAACGATGAAATACCAATTTTTACTCATCAGATTGGCCAAAACTAAAGCCTGAAAACATAGTGTCCATCTTGCTGTGTGTAAATGGGAAATCTGAATCTGATGGTGGAGGCATAAATTGGGCAGCTTTTTGAAAAGAATGATTTAGCAGTACCTATTACAATGAAAAACATAGGTACCTCTGCCTCAGTAAACTTACCTCCAGGTGTGTATTCCTAAAGAAATACTCAGAAATGTACCTCCAAGAGATATGTACCAGGAAGTTCCCTTATGCATTGTTTGTAAAAGTAAAACAATGATGATCTCAATGCCCACTAATACGGGAAAGGTTTAATTCACCATGATTCATAAATACAGTGAAATTCTATATAAAGTGGGATAGATTTATGTGTCATGGAAGGATCGCCAAAAAGTATTTTAAGATTAAAAAAAAAAACAAGTAAAAAATATGTGCAGACTTATGCCTTTTTTTCATAGGAAAAAAGTCTAGGGGATTCACTGCTCAGCAGGCCATCCTGGCTATAGGGGCAGAACCATCACCCAGAGAGTAATTTCTTCGAAGGCAATGACCTACGTCTTTCACATTTTATACCTTCACAGCCCTCACAAAAACTGCTACATAATAAACACTAAACAAATGCCTATGAAAGGCAAGAAGGACATAAGAGAGGGAAAGAAGCAAAGAAATGAACAATCGTAGCACCTGAGGCCTGATTAAAGAAAGGAAAGAAGCTTGTATGGGTCTTTTCATATTGACAAAGCTTTAGTGGAACACTCTTTTGGTGGGTTTTCAAGGGATCAGAACTTTTAGGCAGAAAACGGAGAAATACAGACATAAAGAAGAGACCTAAATATATAAGCATAACATTGGGAAAAGCCTTTTCAGAACTGCAACTCATGCCTTTTTCAAACCTGTTCTGAACAAGGTCTCTTATCCAAAGTTGTTTCTGGCTTTAGACAGCAGGTGGCAGCAGAATCGAGCTTTCTGGTTGCAGAAACTTCTGGAGCCAGCCAGCTGTTTAAAGTTTCAAATGGTTTTCGGAGGAGAAGCAGCTTTTGAGTAAAAACCTTTAATCTAAAAATCTAAACTCAACACAAAACAAAAACAAAACAGAGTGAGGAACTGGTGCCATTGGCCCCTGCCACGATGTCATTCCCTGCCTGCCATCTACAGAGCCACACCTTGTCCTTCGAAGAAATTCTGGGATTTCTACTGGCAGCGGCCAGGAAAGGAACTGAAGGTCGGTCTGTCCTGTTCTGATGTTGTCCTTGTCACATGTGGAAGCTGGTTCACCAGGAAACAGGCTCTGGTCAAGGCTGGGCTCACTGGAGAGGTTAACCCAAATTCAAAACACATTTATGGATAAAGGAAGGGTTTTTTGAAAGGAGACTTTGCAGGCAATAAAAAGAAATATAGTATTGATATATGCCACAATGTGGATGAACCTCAAAAACATCATGTTAAGTCAAAGATGCCAGTCACAAAAAGACCACATAACGCATGAAACCATTTATAGGAAATCTTCAGAATAGGCAAATCTAAAGACGGAATATAGATTAGTGGTTGTCTGGGGCTCAGGAGGTGGTGGTTGGGGAATGACTGCTAATGAGTACACAGTTTCTTTGGGGAGTGATGAAAATATTCTAAAATTAGATTATGGTGATGACGCACAATTCTCTAAATATACTTAAAAACCATTGAGTTGTACCCTTTAAATGGGTGGACTTTATGGTATGTAAGTTATCTCAATAAAGCTATTTAAAAAAGGAAAAAAAGGGCCAAGTAGGGTGGCTCATACCTGTAATCTCAGCACTTTGGGAGGCTGAGGCTGGAGGATTGCTTGAAACCAGGATTTCAAGACCAGCCTGGACAACATAGTGAGACCCCCATCTCTACAAAAAATAAAAACTAGCTGGGCATGGTGGCACGTGCTTGTATTCCTGGCTACTCTGGAGGCTGAGGCTAGAGGACTGCTTGAGCCCAGGAGTTCGAAGACACAGTAAGCTATCATTGTGCCACTGCACTTCAGTCTGGGATAACTATTAAATGGGGGGATGGGGGGGGGGGAGAGAGAGAGAGAGAGAGAGAGAGAGAGAGAGAGAAAGTCTATGCAGTGTGCTACAGAAAATAATTGGAGATTGGTTAGAGGTATGACTGGTACATTGATGAATTTTACTTTTTGATCAGATTGTGGTATGATGGTAGCATAATATGCCTCCTAATTTGGTCACACACACTTGCTATCCCTAAGAACTGCAAATACTTACCTTAAAGAGTGGATGAGGTGCGTTGCCATCTCACTTTTTTACGGGATGGTGCTCTCCCTGGAAAGAAGGCAATAACAGGCCAGTGAAATAGCAGACATCTGAAGTCACACAGACCTGGCTTCAAATTCCAGTTCTTCCTCTTATTAGCTATAAGCCCTTATTAGCTATGAGTAAGAATTATATAACATACAATATAAAAGTGCCCAGTCCATAGTAAACATGGAATTTATGTGATATTCTTGGAATGTCCATCCTGACCAGTAAGATGACATTTTATCTCAAAACACAGCTGTGTCATGTTTTGCTACTGGTGCATCTCTAAAGATCTTCTCCACAGCCCTCTGCCCCCACCCCAAGTCCATTTGCCATCAATAACCTTACTTATTATCACTTTTTACAATGATGAGAAGACTCTGAGAATGGAAAAATAAGTCAATGGTAATACTGTGTTGGGAAGGATCTGAGTAGGAGGGAACCTGTCCCCTGGCTACCAGAAACATAGGACTAGAACAAGTAATACACACCTAGAATATAAGCCTGGATAACAACAGTGCAGGGGAAACGCTGTCCGCACCAGGACAGCTTTTATATGCAAGAATTTAGGTAGTATAATCAGAAGCATTTCTAGAAACTATGGAATATTAGGGAAAAAAGCCAACACATTAGCCAACATTGTACTTTATATTTATGCAGATTTTAAACTCCATAGGCATCTCCTAGTAGTTGTGGGGGAAAATAATACTCTGTGCATGGCGTAATGGAAAAGAAAATGAGTTAAAGGGCCAGGTGCAGTGGCTTATGCCTGTAATACCAGCACTTTGGAAGGCTGAGGCAGGTGGATCACCTGAGTCAGGCGTTCGAGACCAGCCTGACCAACATGGTGAAACCCCGTCTCTACTAAAAACACAAAATTAGCTGGGAGTGGTGGCGCATGCCTGTAATCCCAGCTACTTAGGAGGCTGAGGCAGGAGAATTGCTTGAACCCGAGGAGGTGGAGGTTGCAGTGAGCCATTGCACCCTTGCACTCCAGCCTGGGCAACAAGAGCAAAAACTCCACCTCAGAAAAAAAAAAGAAAGAAAACAAAATGAGCTAAGGAGCTAGGCTGCCTTATTTCACAACCTCGGCTCTGTCTTCTATGAAACCAGGGCAACTATTTAACCCCTCCATGTCTGAGTTTCCTCATGTATAAATGAAGGGACTAATAGTACCTAGCTTAGAAGGCCATTATAAGGATTCTAAAAGTTAATCTAAAGTGCTTAGGACAGTGTTTGGCACACAGCAAGCACTCAGTAAATTCATTCATTCAATAAATGTTTATTGAATATAGGTGTGGCTGCTGTTTTAGCTGATGAGAATGCTAAAGTCAGTGAAACAGACAAAATCTGTGGAGCTTTCTTCCTTGGGGGAGGAGGCCAGCAACAACAACGAATGCACACAGAGGAAGAGCAATGGAGTGAATTGTGTTCCCTCCCCTCCCAAATTCATATGCTGAAGCCCTAACTGCCAACGCGACGGTACCTGGAGATGGGGCATTTGGGAAATAATTAGATTTAGAACAGGTTATGAAGGTGGGGACTCGTGATGGGATTAGTGCCCTTTTAAGAAGAGAAAGAGCCAGGTGCAGTGGCTCATGCCTGTAATCTCAGCACTTTGGGAGGCCAAAGCAGGAGGATTGCTTGAGCCCAGAGTTTGAGACCAGTCTGGGCAACATGGTGAGACGCCATCTCTATTAAAAATTTTAAAAATTAGCCCAGTGTGGTGGCACACACCTGTAGTCTCAGCTACTTGGGAGGCTGAGGTGGGAGGTTGAGGCTGCAGTGAGCTATGGTTCTCACCAGTGCACTCCAGCATGGCGGACAGAGCAAGATTGTCTCAAAATGAAAGAAAAAACAAGAGAGAGACACACACATCAGAGCTCTCTCTATGTCTTGTGAGGACACAGCAAGAAGGCAGCTGACTGCTATGTAGGAAGAGAACCCTTACCAGGAACTGAAGCTGTCAGCATCTTTATCTTGGACTTCCCAACCTACAGAACTGTGAGAACTAAATGTCTGTTGTTTAACAGACATTTTGTCTATGGTATTTTGTTTGTTGCTGGTATTAGTTGATATTTTGGTATTGGTGTGTTGGTATATTTTAGTTTGTTGATATTTTGCTATCAGTAATCTCGCAGACTAATATAGATTTATATGTAAACATGTCTTTGAATAGGAACCTTGCAGAAGCCACATAGCTGGTTTTAATGATGCAAAGAGCCCTATGCTACAGTATGATGAGGTGAAGAGCCTACATTTCCTTTTCAGCAGTGGAACCCACTCTCCACAATGTAGCCTTGGAGAAACCACCTGACTCTCATCTTAGATTCCTGCATCTGTAAAATGACGAACTAGATGATACCCAAAATTTTAGATTCTGCCCATCTGATGGTTGGAATAACAGCCCACCTTCTAGGTCAATTAAACACACAGGTGTGCTAATGCTTAGGGTGGCAGAGAGGGTGTCCTGCAAGTAGACACTGATTATCCTAACTGTAACTTTCAAATGGAAAATTAATTAAATCTCTAAATTTGGATTTGGCTTCCTAGTTAGCAGTGTTTCCTTCCTGGAAAAGAAATAGTATGTGTCAGACAGAACAGCCCCTTCTGATCAGTTTTTTCCTTCTTCCTTGCATTATTGTTAGCTCTGACTGTGCAGTTCTCCTGGTGTCTCTTCCTCTCCAGATAACAGCCTAGAAAAAGGAGCTTATGGTTTCCTGAGGTTCTTTTGATAAATGGCTGACATTTGATTGAACTATTCTCATTTCACTTATTTTTCACTTCTACAGAAAAACTGTAGTGAGTATAACAGCACAAGGTAATCATTTTAAAATTATTCAGACATTTTATAAAATGTGATTCTGCTTCTCTCACCTCTGAAAGCTGTTCCTGGGGTGTCTTGGTTGCAAAGATTCATTCAAGTTCTTTTGCTTTTGGATTCTCCATATTCTCTGAGGAAGTGACTGCATCTAAGAATGTGTTCAAGGAAATATCTTATCACTTTCATCCTTTGATCCCTGGGCGCCTTTCACTGCCAGATGTACTGAAGGAAACAAAAATCTTCTCTTAGCTCCCTGGTGCAGTGGAATTGAGGGATAACCACAAAGAATTCAGAGTACATCACATAATGGAACTGTCAGGAAGCTTGTGATGGCAGAAACATATTTTCCTGGTGATGAGATTAGAAGGATCTTCATATAACCGTCAGATATGTTATTGTCACTTCTGAACAGTGCTTTTTATAGCAGATTGTTTCTCAAAAAGGAAATAGAAATGGTATTTTTTAATATGAAAAATATGTTCAATCTCATTATTAAGATAAATACAAATACAAATTATGAGGGGACTTAACAGATTGGCAAACATTAGAAAAGTGAACAACCTCCTCCGTTGGCATTCTTTTCTTTTTTGAGATCGAGTTTCACTGTTGTTGCCCAGGCTAGAGTGCAATGGTACTATCTCAGCTCACTGCAAACTCCACCTTCCAGTTTCAAACGATTCTCCTGACTCAGTCTCCCAAGTAGCTGGGATTACAGGCGCCTGCCACTATGCCCCGCTAATATTTGTATTTTTAGTAGAGATGGGTTTTCACCGTGTTGGCCAGGCTTGTCTCGAACTCCAGACCTCGCGATTCACCTGCCTTGGCCTTGGGAGTATAATTTGCTGTATGGAGGGCAATCTGACAGTGTCTATCAGATTTTATAGTGCACAGAGCCTTGAATTTAGTAATTCTACTTTTAGGAACTTGTCCCACAGATTTTCCAGACATGCTCAAAGATGTAGGTACAAAGATTTTATTACAGTATTAATTTGTAAGAGCAAAAAACCAGTCCATGAGGAAGACTAGTACAATAAGTTAATAATCTAGAATATATCCATATAATGGAATACTATCAAAGAACAATTTTCACAATGCACTGTTAAGTAGGGGGAAAGGTGCAGAAACATATGTAAGGAGTTTCATTTGTTTAATATACAGTTAGTGACACAGGTTGCATCTGGGGAGGAAAAGTAGGAGTTTTTTGTTGTACACCTTTATCTTTCATGGTATCTCTTCTAAAAACTTTTGTACCGTTTGTGTGTATTGTGTATTTTATTTTTATTTTTATTTATTTATTTTTGTTGTTGAGACAGAGTCTCACTCGTCGCCCAGGCTGGAGTGCAGTGGCCGGATCTCAGCTCACTGCAAGCTCCACCTTCCGGGTTTACGCCATTCTCCTGCCTCAGCTTCCCGAGTAGCTGGGACTACAGGCGCCCGCCACCTCGCCCGGCTAGTTTTTTGTATTTTTTAGTAGAGATGGGGTTTCACCGTGTTAGGCAGGATGGTCTCGATCTCCTGACCTTGTGATCCGCCCGTCTCGGCCTCCCAAAGTACTGGGATTACAGGCTTGAGCCACCGCGCCCGGCCATATTGTGTATTTTAAAAATTAATTTAAATTTCAACAACTGTTATAGTGATGCAAAAAACCCTATAGAAATAATAGTTTACATACATTTAATTTTGCTATATGTCAGGTACTGATTTTTCAACCACAACCTTGTAAGACATGCACTATCATCCCCACTTCACAGGGGGAAAACTGTGGTAGAGAGAGGCTGAATAACTTGTACAAGGATTCATACCTAATCAGTGGCAGAGCTCAGATTTGAACCAAGGCAGCCTGTTTCCGGAGACCATACTTTATCCAACATTCTATACTGCTCTGAGATCACAGACCTCCATGATGAACTCTTAATTAGAGTGTAGCCAATAGGAAACTCAGATAAACTCAGATGTGCAAGTAATATCTCACTTCTTCATTTGCTTTTCACCTACTTAAATCTGACTCTGAGTCCCCACCCGGCTTGATTGGCAGAAATTGTAATCTCAGTCATTATTTGGACTCCCCACTGCAAGGGTTTTGCAAAGTCCTGGAGTCTTATATGGTGCCAAAGCCTAGCAGAGATTCTGCCAGTTGTCAATACATACTGGTTACAACTGACATGTCCATTGCAGTCCAGTACTCTCCTGTGGCCATATGTAGTCCTACTCACCCTCACCCATATACTGAAAACTTCTTTATATTCTTGGGAAATCTTCTCCTTTCCTTTTCCTGCTGCCTTCAAAGACATTGATAATACTATCTTCATTGAGTTCAGGTTTTATCTACAGACAGCTAGATCCTTCTGCAAAATATCTCTAAGGTAAGAAATTACTAAGGGCCTACCTAACTTACTTAGGTCAAAGGGGTAGAGAAAGTACAGAAAGTAGACAAAGAAATTAATATTTAAATAGATTATCCTGCCACAGAGTCATAGCCATGAAAAACAGAGTAACTTTGGATTTGGAGTTTACCTCCTATCTCAAGTTTCCTTCTACAAGTGTTGGACTTGCATGTTATGGAATGATGATTGTAATAAATAAATCATGCCTTCTATTGCTAGCAGATTTTGACTGAGATATAGGACAGTTAACAACTAACAGTTTGAATGCAAAGGCAGACAGAGTACACTTTGCACAAGGGACAAAGAACTGATGGGGAAACAAGGACAGTCTCCCTTTACACCTTAAAAATCCTCAAATAAGAACTTGGCATCTGCTCAGCTAACTGACACATAAGTGCAGAAAAAAGACAAGATTGGAATCCAAGGAAGGAAATGTTAGAATCCAAGGGCCTGGAATCAAAGAGAATATATTTAAATAGAAACCAGGTTGATACCAGAACTTTGGGATGCCTAGAGTAGGCGGGAAAAAGATGTATGATCTAAGCATAGGATATTTCGAATACAGGAGCTTGGATAAGAGGTCTGTCCCAAATTCCATCTGCCACCAATGAAAGCAGAAAGGAAATATGTAATGAGAGCCAAGCCATGGGGAAATAGTCCAAGATGGGTGTGCCTCCTGTGTTTTTAGTAATCATGTTGAGCTCAGCAAATCTGAGTCTCTTTATTCCTTGAGCTACTGTCCATTTTAATGAACAGGGAACATTCGATCTCAAGCAGCTTCAGAAACTCAATTTTCCCCCAGCCTTTATCTAGATTGTATAGAGGAAAAGGTATAGCTGCAGTACTGGTCGATATTTGCTTGTGAGAGCTCTTGGGCAGCTAATTCCTGGTCCTTTGCTCCACCTAGTGGATTTTCAGGCTAGAGAGGCTCTGGAAAAGAGATCAGTGATCAGAAGGGTGTACATTTGCTGATAAATAAGACTTACCAGTCAGTTTCTGGATTATTGTCCGTTTCTTTACTGATCCTATTCCATCCTAACATGTCCTTGTTTGAATTGATTGAAATCTTTTATTTATTTCCATTAACGCCAGATGTGTAGCTGTGAGTCATCAGAATCTAATGCATTCCTTTTCTCTCTTCTTAATATACCAATAACATTATATAATCAGGAGACCCATATCAGCACAGGAAAGCATATTCCACTTATAATTATATCCTCTGAGGGCCAAACTCAATCAAACCTCAACAGGGTCATTTAATTAAACAATGACCTACCTACTTAACACTTTGGGGACTCCTTTGAACAAGTAATTGGTTAAAGAGTCATAGGACTCTTTGTTAAGAAATTTCACATCAATTGTAAAAACAGATGAAATAACATTGGAAAGCAGGGCAACGCTGAAAAATTTCAGGTAGAAGAGAATTCAGAGCTGACTCTTACACAATATCCATATGTGGAGTTAATGTTGGTTTAAGCCATTAGAGGTACAACATAAATTTGACAATCTATGCTTACTTTCTGGCTGACCATGCCCCTGTCAGTTACTAGTCTTAAAGGTCACCAAAGCATTATTCTTTATTCCTTACCTATATTTGATACTTAATTTTTGTTATGGATTGAATTGTGTCCCCCAAGTATTCATATGTTAAAATGCTAACCCTCAGTCCCCCAGAATGTGACCTTATTTGGAGATAGGGTCTTTATAGAGGTAATCAAGTTAAAATGAGGTTGTTAGGGCATCTCTACTCCAGTATGACTGCTATCCTTATAAAAAAGGGACATTTGGAGACAGATGCACACAAAGGAAGAACACCATATGAAGATGAAGATGGCCCTCTACAAGCCAAGGAGAGTGGCCTGGAATGGATTCCTTCCTCACTTGCCTCAGAAAGAACCAACCCTGCTAATACCTTGATCTTGGATTCCCAGCCTCCAGAACTGTGAGAAGATAAATTTCTGTTGCTTAAGTCACCCAGTTTGAAGAACTTTGAATGGCAGCCCTAGTGAATTAGTTCAATTGCCTCTGGCAAATGAATTAGAAGCTCACTGCAAAAATGAAATTAATCCGAGTGCTAGAGTTGGACGAGATCTCAGAAAATGTATTGCTCAATCCCCTTGTTTTGAAATAAATGCCCAAAGTCACACAGCAAGTTGGTGACTTAGTCACTCTTTTAGCTCAACTTTCCGTCAATGTTCTATCACATCAATGTTCTGTCACAGTCTGCCAACTATTTCAAAGATGGTGGCAAAATCAGCCAGTGATGATGATTAGATCCAAAACTTTGTTGCAAATAATTTTTTGGGGAACTATATGCAAGCATAGGTCCTTCCTAATTATTTGCTAATGGAAGCATGTGCTAAATAGGATGCCTGCCAGAAGACTGATACCCAGCAGAATAGCTAGACAGGCAATTTGACCTCTGGCTGGGCCTGTAGGATCCATCATCCCTCCAGACAAGCACTTGGTTGTGGTAAAGATCTGGCTGTGGTTGGAAGGCTGCCCCATCCCACTGAGGATGATTCATCAGAGCAACTTAATCATCTATGGGTCAGAAGCTCAGGTTCATGTGAGCAGGGTAGGGGCTAAGGGAAAGAGAGTCTGAGTAATGCTTCACAGTGGGTGTGGGGACTTGTTATAATAGTAGGCACGCTGTTGATTAAAGTACATGACCGAAGTAATTGCCAGAGATCCCAAACCAACCATCACCAAGCATTACAGAGATGTACCTAATATCAGACAGAAAGCCTAGTTTCAACTCTGCAGCAGAGCCTTTGAAAAGTCTCCAGAAGTAATTGGCACTTAATCAATGCAATCATTATTACAGCACATGGCTACTGCAGCTTCAGGCCCTCTTGCAACTACTGAACTGCAAAAGAGGAGACTATGTCTGTCTAATTTTACCACCACCAACATTTGATTCACTGTCTCAGACTAGATAGGAGTGAATGTATTTTCACATGTATGTATTTCAGAAATACAGGTTCACTGTCAATAAGAATTCAGTCTTGTATATATGATGGTATAAACAGGGAGGGGCTTTTTCCCTTTATAGAGGCTTAATCAGCATTAATTTTGATAGATAGCAAAGTACAATCTACAGCAGGCTGCTAAGCATTTGTTTTTCATCTAATCTTCTCAACCCTTCATTCAGGATTTGGGGGAGTATGACTGTATCACTTGCTGAGATATGCAAGGCGCACATGCTGCTTGTAATTAAGGAAAAAAGAAATGTTGACTTTGCTCTTGGTCTTGCTTCATAAAGTGTTACCACTGGGCATCAAACTGGGTGTTTAAAGGAGAATACACCTCTCTTGCAGAGTAGACATGATTTTTAGGCCTACGTTGTCTCTTCTTTTCCCAGCAGGAGTTCGTAGTTAACTTTCCACCACTCTGCAAAAGGCAATTAGAAAAAAGAAAAAGCCCAAGTTCCCCTCTCCACATCTTACAAAAGTCTTTCATGCATAATGGATGAGAGGAAATGGGGAGAAAGAAAAGAAACATCCTGAAATGTAAGGACCCGTAAATGTTTTCGTAGATGATGGTAGTCTCTTTCAGTGTTTTTCAAAGGATATTCCCAGATTACCCACTTCAGGATAACCTGCATTGTTGACAATGCAGATTGCCAGGCCTCATCAGACCTGTATCAGAATTTACCGGACTAGGACCCTGGAATCTACATTGTTAGCAAGTGTCTCCAGGGATTCCTGTATACACTGAAATGGAGCGTACTCATCTATCTTCCATATGTCTAAACATTGCTGTGCTCAGTATCTCCCTCCCTACACCTCTCCCTTGTTAATCAAATCAAGTCTCTCATCTTTAAATGTCTTTTTGTATGCAGATGGCTCTCAAATTTATATCTACAGCCCACACCTCTTCCCTAAAACTCCAGAATCCTATACCTTACTGCCTGATTGACATTTAATAGGCATATTCAAAACCAAATTCTTGAATTTTCTCTCCAAACTTGTCCTTCCTCATCTCCATAACTAGCACCATGATTACCATAAAACCTTGAAGTCACTGTTGACTCCATCCTTGGCATCTTCCTCACTTTCTCTCATATTCATTTCCAATCCATCAGAATACTGTCAGCTCTACTTTCAAAATATGCCGCAAATCTTCCTCTATCTCGAAGACCAGATAGGAGGCTGCTATCAAAATATGATATTTTGATTATATTATATATACTATATTATAGACTTGATATATTATATTGTATACTCACAGCTACACAGTTGGCATTAGTGGAAATAAATGAAAGATTTCAATCAATTCAAACAAGAACACATTGGGATGGAATAGGGTATCGTCAGTAAAGAAACTGATGATAATCCAGAAACGGACTGGTAAGTCTCATTTATCAGCTAATGTACACTCTTCTGATAGCAGCCTCTTATCTGGTCTCACTGCATGCTTTCTGTATCAGCCAGAATTCAGTTGCAGATAACAGAAGCCATTCTAGCTATTTGAAGCAGAAAGGGATTCAAAACAGTTGTGGTAGATTGAGGTTACAAAAATCCTTCCTGTTTCACACACCTTTCTGCAATGTGTCTTTGCCACAACTCCCATAAAGAGATGAAGTCTATTTTTCTCTCCTTATAAATCTGGGCTAGCCCTTGGTTTAATTCTGACCAATGGAATGAAGCAGAAGTGATGCTGTGTCACTTCCAGACCTAGCCTTTAGAGGCTTTACGGCTCCCACTCTCCCTTTTAGAAGAAGGCAGCCATCCCGTAAGGAAGCTCAGGCTAGATTACTGAATGATGAGAGACCATAGGAGAGAGAGGGCTCAGCCTTTCAAGGCATCCCTGCCAAAATCCTAGACATGCAAGTGAGACAACATAGGGCCACTGACAGCTGAATACAACCACATATGTGCGGCCAGGGAGGATCAGCAGAATTTCCCAGCCAAACTAAGTTTTTGGGATGCTTGTTACACAGCAAGAGATAACTGAAATGTCACTAAATTTAAGGATTGCAAAACCACTGGAGGGTTGGTGGGGCAGGCTGTAAATGTGGCCTCCAGGAATGACTCACAGAATAATACTGCAGAACTGGCCTGTTAGAAGAATCGCCGCTCCTGCCATGGTCTGGAAACTAAGGATCAAGAAGCCATCAACCACTTTCTAGCTTCAGAAACACACTATCTTAGTCATGCTCTGGACATCAGGAAGTCTCTACAAGTCTGTTGGCTCCAGAATCATACCACAGAGCCATTTTAGATAGCAAAATGAATAAACTGCCATGATCACCTTTTCCCCATTAAAGTTTGTTCTGAAATCAAGACTTATGCAAATACATATAACTAGCAAAAAGTAAATTATGTATCAACCTCTAGCTGCAAGACAATCTTTTTAGCTGTTTTATTTTTTATGTTTATTTTTTGTGGCAGGGTCTTGTTCTGTTGCCTAGGCTGGAGTGCATTGGTGTAAACATGGTTCACTGTAGCCTTGAGCTTCTGGGCTCAGACCATCCTCTCACCTCAGCCTCCCATGCAATTGGGACCACAAGTGTGTGTCACCACGCCCTGCTAATTTCTTGATTTTTTATAGAGACTGGGGTCTCACTTTATTGCCCTGACTGGTCTCGAACTCCTGGGCTCAAGCGATCCTCCTGTCTTGGCCCCCCAAAGTGTGGGATTAACAGGAGTGAGCTACTGCACCCAGCCCACTTTTAGCTTTTTGACCTAGGCACTGTGGGAAGGCACAGAAGAAAGAATTTTTTAAAAAATGCTTTGTTCGCTATGTAACACTCACAATAGTGTTCACACAAAAGAGATGCTCATTAAATATTTGTTAAATGACTGAACTAAAGTTTGATAAAGCAAAAGCATAATTTAGAAATGACTGTCTCTAGTTATCCCAAAGTATGAAATTCTGTATGCCTAAAACTCTGTTTCTATAATTCCCTTTTATAAATATATTCTGGAATATCAAGAAAGATCTAGGATTCAGGATTTTTTTTTCAGCCTAGTATTTACCATCTTTACTATCAGTGTACAACCATCCCAAGTCAGACATGCTGGGTCTATTTGTTTTGTTTTGTTTTGTTTTGTAATACATTTTAGTTGGAAAAGCTGAATTTGGGAGAATGGGAAGAAGGTTTTGAAGGGCAAGCCCTTCAATCATTTCTGCTTCCTATGGCTTTGGCCACCATCTCCCTTTGAGGGCTTGTTCTTCAGGATACTGACAGCTTGATTTCTCTGGGTAATGTCACACAAAGGAAATTAGCTCAGTATGTCTTCTACTGAATTCCATCTGTAGCTCAATGTTTGAAGGTATTTGTGAACATGACTACAGAGCAGTTTTGATAAGACAAGGCAATGTTCCAGTCTCTGAGAATATTTTCCCCAAAGAATCATTTTTTAAAATACCACTGAACAGCCTGAAAATCCACCCACACATGAGCAATCTCCTGCAATATACAGAAAGCTTTTCAGGTGTCACAGCCATAATAGCAGGTGGTTCCTTTGGGTAGAAAAATTATGGCAAGAATATAGCGACAGAAAGCAAACTGTTTTGATATTCTGGGTACAACTTTCCCCAAGTGAATCATTCCCATATGCCTACTTTTACCATGGGCGTCTTTCCAGAGGAAGTGATTCGTGTGAACGGAGGTGTAGAGATGCATTCTGGTGGGCACATTTCAATGGTACCCATATTTAGCAGATCCAATTAATCATCAGCTATTTGTCAACCCATTCCTCTGTAAGCCTCAAAATGCAAAATTCGAATATGAATTTGATACCTATTTTGGCTTTCCACATAACAAATACATAATCTTGTTAGGAAGATTCAGTAGTGCTCATTTAAGGCAAGGCTGCTTCTGAAATTTCATATAAATAGATTTTTAAATACAAGCTTATAAAGAAGGCTGAGATTAGAGCAATTTGCAAAAGGCAGTCATTTAATTCACTTTTTATTATGAAATATTTGAGACATATAAATAGCTTAAAGAGCTTATTTACTGCTGTAAACTTTTGTTGCTTGTAAGATAAAAATCTGGACTAGTAAAAAAGACTTTGTTTCTAGATAGAACAGCAAAGTTGCAAATTAGGAGTTTTGCATAATTTTTTTTCTTTCTTTATAGTATATAAGACTAGCATTTTTATTGTTTACAGATAAACCGAATCTCCCTTAGTGAAAAGGGACTTGTTGTTGCCCCCATCTCAATTTAAAGCAAAAATCAACTAAGGTCTAATAGGAAAAGACGCGTACGGGAAGATTGCTAATGGAAAACTTTAATTTTTAAATTTTGTTTGTATTTAATTTTAAAATTTTTATTTGTTCATTTTATTTATTTGAATGGAAGACAACTGCATTGAAAAATAAAAAGAGCCTGGCCCAGTGGCTCACACCTGTAATCCCAGCACTTTGGGAGGCTGAGGCTGGCGGATCACTTGAGGTCAGGAGTTCAAGACCAGCCGGGCCAACATGGTGAAACCCTGTCTCTACTAAAAATACAAAAAAATTAGCCGGGCACTGCGGTGTGTGTCTATAACCCAGCTACTCAGGAGGTTAAGGCAGGAGAATTGCTTTAACTCAGGAGACGGAGGTTGCAGTGAGCTGAGATCACGCCACTGCACTTCAGTCTAGGTGACCGAGCAAGACTCCATCTCAAAAAAAAAAAAAAAAAGAAAAAAAAAAAAAGAAAAAAAAAAAAAGAAAAGGAAAGCACAGTCATTAAGCTACTTAATTCTGGCCTCTCCAAATCTTAGAGTGGTGTCATTTGTCAGCTGGGTGACCACGAACAAGTTCTTTAACCTCTCTGTGTCTCAGTTTCCTGATCTCTATGGCGAGGATAGGATCCATCAGTTAGGGGTTAAATGTGAAGCACTTGGAACAATGCCTGGCACACAGTAAACGCTCTATCAATGGTAACTCACTTTCTTCTTTACCATCAACTAGAAAGTCGGCTCCAGGTGAGAGCAGCGACTTTTACTTAGTTCTGTATCCCCAGCATCTATTTTGACCATAGTAGGCACTGAATAAATATTCGTTGAACTAATTGATTAATGAAAAATAACAGGGCTTTGAGATTGAAAGTCAAATAAAATTTTTCCTAAGTTTTATAGCTAGTGAGGGAAAAATAGACAGCAGTTTAGAGTGAGGGAGGTAGAAGAAAACCTTAAACTAAGATGAGAAGCCTAATTGAAGTTCAGATTTTTCCAACTCTCTGGGTATTGCAACCAGGATTTTCTTTCTTAATTTGCTCATTTATTTATTTACTTATTATTGTTATTTTTTGAGACAGAGTCTTATTTTGTCACCCAGGCTGAATGCAGTGGCACAATGACAGCTCATTGCGGCCTTGATGCCCCGGCTCAAGTGATCCTCCCACCTCTGCCTCCCAAGTAGCTGGGACTACAGGCACGCGCCACCACACCTTGCTAATTTTTAAAATTTTTGTAGACACTAGGCCTCACTTTGTTGCCCAGGCTGGTCTCAAACTCCTGGCCTCAAGTGATCCTCTGGCCTCAGCCTCTCAAAGTATTGAGATTACAGACGTAAGCCACCATGCCTGGCCTCTTTCATAATTTGAAAAATGGGAAAGATAGCTCCCAAGGTTATTCTGAGGAGTAAATGACACTGTATGTGAAAACTCATAATAAACCGTAAAGGAATATATAAAAAACATGATATTGCTAATTTCTATCTCAGTAAGTTTTTTCATTGGATGACAATAAAGGGATTCTTTGAGAGTGTTGGAAAAAGGAATCTTTAGCTAAAGATTTCAGTACTAAAAATATTCAACCCCAGAGGTACCACAGACATAGACTAATTCTTTCCATCTGTGCAGTTTAGGGTAGATTTGGCATACACTCAATACCAGGCAAGAAAGAAACTATGGTTTAGGCTGCTTTTAAAGTTTAAAAAAAAAAAAAAAAAAAAAAAAGGCAGAAAAAGAAACTATTTCCTTTTATAAGCAGGAACGTTAAATAGGGAAAGCTTTCATCGAGCAATTCACTACGGAATCAAGACTATATGATCCATATTCTCACCTACTTCCCCTTACTCCCTATTTGCATTGTGGTTAGTTAGTTATTTTCTAGATCATGGTTTATATATCATGGTCACTTCCTCACTAAAGTTAAACAATATAGATTATTCTTGACCAGCCACATGTGACTCAGAGGTCAAAAGAGCATTCTTCTTGGGTAATCTCTCTAAATTACTAATATTTAAGGACCTGGTTTTCAGAGCCATTGATTATATAAAATTTATGTCTTTAAGATTAGGCCCCACCCAAGATGCCTCCTCAGAGGCTAAGTTTGAGGTTGAGAAACTAGCTTAAGGAGAAAGATAAAGTAGCAGAAATGTCATGGCGGGTGAGCTGATGACTCACTGCCCCTTCCTTGAACTGCAGGAATAACAAAATGGAAAAGGGGGAGGGGGGAAAAAAGGCGATGCTTCACTGCAGACTAGAGGCTCCATGAAACCCAAGAAATTCCGAGAACTTGAAGAACTACATGGGTTCTTAGGGTAAAGGCAGTTAAGTTTAATTTCCATGATCAAGTTGTTAAGTGCATCAAAGAAAGGACATTAGGAAAGCTAAACTTGATTATATTTTACCATCAGAGCCATCATCCTCAATCTGATCATTTTATTCTCCTGCTTAAAAACTTCAATAACTCCCCATTGCTACTGGACCAAGTCTAAACTTACAATCGTATAGAATATTCTTCATAACGTATAACCTTCCTTGTTAACCTCACCTTGTAATTAATTCTTTTTTTAAGAAACAGTTTATTTGTTTATTTTTTAACTTTTGAGACAGGGTCTTGCTCTGTCACCCGGCCTGGAGCAGAGTGGTCCAATCATGGCTCACTGCAGCCCCAGCCTCCTGGGCTCAAGTGATCCTCCCACCCCAGCCTCCCAAGTACCTGGGACTACAAGCCTGTGCCATCACCCTGGGCTTATTTTTGTATTTTTTGGTAGAGATGGGTTCCCACTATCTTGCCCAGGCTGGTCTCAAACTCCTGGCCTCAAGCAATCCTTCCTCCTCAGCCTCCCAAAATGCTGGTATTATAGGCATGGGTCACCATGCCTGGCCAAATTAATTCTTATTACATATCTTGGAAGGTATGGGGACAACTTAGAACTTCCCAAATAAGCAAGATACTTTTAAATTCCCATCAATTTGTTTACACTATTCCCTCTGCTCAAAACTCTCATCCCAGCTGGCAACTCCTAACTGCTTTAAAGCCTGCCTCAAGTATCATTTCTTCTCAGTAACTTTCTCAACTCCCATTCTCTCTTGCTCAACTCCCACTCTCCCCTGCTACTCAGAATGATTGCTCTTTCATCTCTGGAGTCATAGCACTTTAAGCAAGCCTTTGTTAAATCACTAAACCCAGTGAATTAGATGGACTCATAGAGTTCTATCCTCTCCTCAACTTACTATGTACTCCCTGAAGGCAAGTGTGAGCATGTCATTGTACAATTCTTGCCACCCTATTGGAGAATAATACAGGTGTGTTGAATTGAATCAAATATTAAAAGAGGACCAAAGAATAGATGGATCTTCTAGGCCTAGGAGTTGTAATAGGAGTAGAAGGTGTATCCTAAATCCACATATGTGATTCTGCTTTGGTCTTACCAGAGTGAATGTAATTTGCTTTTATTTAAAACAGTGTTGACAGGCCGGGTGCGGTGGTTCATGCCTGTAATCCCAGCAGTTTGGGATGCCAATGTGGGAGGATCACCTGAGGTTGGGAATTCGAGACCAGCCTAACCAACATGGAGAAACTCCATCTCTACTAAAAATACAAAATGAGCTGGGCATGGTGGTGCATGCCTGTAATCCCAGCTACTCGGGAGGCTGAGGCTGGAGAATCGCTTGAACCCGGGAGGTGGAGGTTGCGGTGAGCCGAGATCACGCCATTGCACTCCAGCCTGGGCAACAAGAGTGAAACTCAGTCTCAAAAAACAACAAAAAACAACAACAACAAAAAACCAAAACAAAAGCAAAAAACAAAAACAAAAAACAGTGTTGGATGCACACTCATGCCTGTAATCCCAACACTTTGGGAGGCCGAGGTGGGTGGATCACTTGAGGCCAAGAGTTCAAGACCAGGCTGGCCAACATGGCAAAACTGCTTCTACTAAAACTACAAAAATTAGCTGGGCATGGTGGTGCATGTCTATAGCCCCAGCTACTCAGGGGTGCTGCTGAGGCATGAGAATTGCTTGAACCCTGGAGGTGGAAGTTGCAGTGAGCTGAGATCACATCACTGCACTCCAGCCTGGGTAACAGAGTGAGACCCTCTCTCAAAAACAAAATCAAGACCAAAACCAAAAAACAACAAACAAAAAACCCCACAAACCAGTGTCATTTCGCCAGGTGTGGTGCATGCCTGTGGTCCTAGCTACAGGGGAGGCAGAGGCAGGAGGATCGCTTGAGCCCAGGACTTCGAGGCTGTAGTGAGCCATGATCACACCACTGCACTCCAGCGTGGGCAACAAAGCAAGACCCTGTCTCTAAAGAAAACAACAACAACAACAATAACAACAAAACCCCTCAAACCACACTAGTGTCATGAATATATTTCTTTAGATAAAACTTTATTAATCAGTTTTCTGTTTAGAATTGGCTTTCCCATAATCCAGTTAGCCAAAGGTAGTTGAGTAATTTGAAATATTCCCCAGCTGGAGTAGAATCACATTTGGGGCTTGCTTCAATCAGTGCATCTCTGTCTTGCTTTTGCTCTTCAGAGAGACCCTCGGTCACCCATAGCCTTTGAAGGCGTGAGCTGAACGGAAACCAGACGAACTCTATTGAATTTTAAACTTGCCACATTTCCTATTCTAGTATTAAATTTTCTTCTCTAGTTGAACAAGTTAACCAAAGAAGTATATATATATTTTTCTCTTATAGATTATGCTCACCTAAGAACTTGAGGTTAAAACACACACACATACACCGCCCCCCCCCAAAAAAAAAACCATATCACCAAATTATTCCATACTCATTTCATTGATTCTTTTGATGGCCTTCTGTCAGTGTTAATGGTTGGTGTGAAAGACTTTTGGAAAAGTTTTCCAGGTGGGAGTAATAGCATTTCCTGAAGCACCTTTTATCTTGGTTTGTGGCAAATGATTCTTTCAATGCCCTCAGGTCACTTATACCCTAAGACCCTGCATGAGTTTATTCAACCTTCAAATCAGTCACTTCTGCCCTCATCTAGGGCACATAACAATGTAGTTAGTTACCCAGCAGGTATCCTGGCTATGTAAGACCATAAATAATTCACATGAGCAGGAGCTTTTGGAGTCAGTCTTCTGTCTGAGCACTCTGACCGGTTATGCTACCTTAAGCAAGTTACTTAATTTCTCTCTGTCTCACCTGATTTACCAGTTAAAAAAAAAAAGGATTAATAATGGTACCTACCTCATAGGTTTGTTGTGTGGAGTTAAATGTCTAAAGCACTTAGAACAGCATCTGGCATATGGTAAGTATTCAATAAACATTAGCCTTATATTCTATACTTTAAGTACTATTTCTTTATACTTTTACATATGATAAGTGGGTATAATAAAAAATTAAAGGAAGAATGGTCATTTTTAGAAAAAACTTTATTTGCAAAACCACAACTCAGTCTGCTTTGGTATTGACAAAATCCCTACAACTGAGATATTAAAGAGATACATTTATTTTAGCTTTAAATAAAACCAGAATCCAACACTACCCTACTTTCCTGTTCCTTTGTGGCTCTGAGCACAGCTTTAAAAAAACAAAACAAAGCAAAGCAAAGCAAAGCAAAGCAAAGCGAAACAGCTCTTTATAATGTACAATGGCTTAAGCAAATCGCTTCTTTAGTTTTTTTTCGATTTAAGATTTAGGACAGACTACTCATCTAAAATTCGCTATTTACAGAGAAAGTCCTAGGGAACAGGATAACTTATTTAGGTTTAGCTCTCATCATACAGTATCCATAATGGCTTTAGAAGAATGTAAATAAATAACATTGGTAAACAGTGTACACTGATATTTTCTGACAAATTCATTTATCTAACATCATGCTGAGTAGTCAAGAGGATTCCTCTATATATTTTAAATTTTAATTTATTCTATTTCCTGATTCACAAACTCTTGCTCCATATTAAAGCAGTTATCACCAATAGAACCTATGAGAACCAGTGCCCATGGAAACCTAACAACTTGTTTTTTAAATCCCCTATTCAAATTCGGTTGAGCTTGATATATGCATGGTTGAACTATGCATGGGCACTAGGCCTTTATTCGGGAATGTAAAATTAATGGTATCTGGTATTAAGTTGTAAGAAAAACTCCCCCAGATTGGGAGGTAACTGAGTGATATGTGAAAGAATCTTCTCCTGTCTGAATTTAAGAATACACCTACACTGGGCAGAAGAAGGTGGGGGAGAGGAAGTTTAGAAGTAGAGGAAAAGCACAACTCCACTGGCTTCAATCAAACTGAGGTAATTAATTAGAGACAGAAAATAAATAAATCAACAAACGCCCCATTTTTGTTTTCCAAAAAAGATCACTGGCAAACTAACAATTTTAAAGTTGAGCCATTAATATATTTTTAAATAGAAAAAAATCTGTATATCATATATATCATAATTTCATTCATCTAATATACTCCTCTGCTGAGATATTTAACACATCTTCATCTGTACTGTCTTCTATCTCTGGCAAGTTGCCCCAGAGTAGGACGTTTACACCTGAAAATAAAAAGTCATAAAATTCTTTAATGCTCACTACTGTTATAACTCAGAACACAAATTATGAAACTTTACATGTTAATATTCTTATATAAACCATAGTGTTAGCAGTAAAAAGAGTAGCAAAGAATGTACTGCAAATAAAATTATCTGATATTATTCATCTAGGACATAAACTTTATTTATTTTGAGACAAGTTCTCTCTCTGTTGCCCAGGCTGGAGTGCCTGGCAGAATCACGGTTCACAATCACAGCTCACTGCAGCCTGAACCTCCAGGGCTCAAGTGATCCTCCTACCTCAGCCTCCCAAGTAGCTGGGACTACAGGCATGTACTACCACACATGGCTAATTTTATTTTGTAGATACAGGTTTCCATTATGTTGCCCAGGCTAGTCTCAAACTCCTGGGCTCAAGTGATCCTCTCTCGTTGACCTCCCAAACTGTTGGGGATTACAGGCATGAGCCACCATGCCTGGCAAACACTTTTTTTTAAGGGGTAGGACATAAACATTCTTTAAATCCTTTTAAGCAAGGGCTTGAAATCTAGAATTTTACAGCTCAAAAGGCTCTCAGGAGTCCATGTACTCAAACCCTGCCTCCAGCTGCATTATACCATAATCACTATACACTGATAATTTTCTGATCTATTTTAATGATGTTTAAGAATGGAGATCACACAAGATCCTTTTAGATTAAGTGCCTCTTTGGAGGGTTCAGGGAAAAGTCCTGAATAAGTCTCCTCATCCCTTCAATAAGCAGAGAAGTAGCTGGTACCATTTTTCTGATTCAGAAAAAAAGCAAGGGTTCAGAGCCAGTTATAATATGAACTGCAATCCTTGATACCAGTGGGTTTCAGTCCACAGGCAGAGGTGTAACCTAAACTTTAGGGCCAGGTTGCAGCAGTCACTATAATAAACAAAAGAATAATCAAAAACTTCAGTGAGAAAGAATAGTCAGATTTCATACTGAAGAATGCAGCAAGGGTATACAGTAAATGACTAAACACACAGTAGAGGATAATGACAAGTTTATTACTCTGGGCATATATAAATTATAAGTTAAAAGCACTAAATGGAAAATAACTGACCTCTAGGATAGCCAATTAACTTCACAAGGAAAGAAAATCTTTATTTTATTTATTTATTTTTTTGAGTCGGAGTCTCGCTCTGTTGCCCAGGCTGGAGTCGAGTGGAGTAATCTTGGCTCACTGCAACCTCTGCCTCCCAGGTTCAAGTGATTCTCATGCCTCAGCCTCCTGAGTAGCTGGGACTATAGGCGAGTGCCACCATGCCCAGATAATTTTTGTACTTTTAGTAGAGATGGGGTTTCACCATGTCAATCAGGGTGGTCTTGAACTCCTGACCTCAGGTGATCCCCCTGCTTTGGCCTCCCAAAGTGCTGGGATTACAGATGTGAGCCACCACGCCTGGCCAGAAAAACAAATCTTAAGCTGTCCAGTTATCAGTGTGGACACAAAGAGGACCCAGCAATTCAGGATACCCACTCCATACACACTGAGATAGCAGCCACATGGTGGAATGGAATGAGCCAGCGTTTGGAGATTTGGTTTGAATCCAGTGTTCACCACTGCTAGTACACCATGCATGGTTTTACTACAAATGCATGTAACACAGATAATATATATTATTGTTTTGAGGATTTAAATTTTGTATAGAATGTTATTACACTACACATTGTTTTATAATTGGCTTTTTCACTCATTATGTTTTTGAGGTTAATCTATGTTGACTTGTTTAGATTTCGCTCATTTATTTTTACTTCTGGAGATTATTGGATTTTATGAATTTAAAAAAATGTTGCAAATAGAGCCCATTGCTCATCCCTTCCTCAGTTGCCCATCTTGCAAAGGTGGTTCATGGAGACATGCACAGGGATGTGTAATGTGACATTGTTGAAACAGTAGAAATAATCAACTGTTTACCTTGACTGAGGGAGATACTGTAATCTAATCTGGCAAGAAGTTAGCATGTATTTGATGCTGACAGGGATACAGATGTGTATCTTATTATTTTCTATAATCTTTTTGTGTTTGAATTGCTTATAATAAAAAACGCTACCCCACCCCCACCCCAAGAATGAATGGTGTTCTGCTCCTGGTAAATGTCATGGAAGAGCTGACAGGAAGAGCTGTAAGGAATTGCCAGGCAAAAATCAAAGTGAAAATTAGAACCCATAAACGTAAACGGAGGGCTGAAGCCATTTTTCCTCTGAGGGCATTTGCCAATTTCAGGAAGTTTGAGCTGAGGTTTCCCAAGGCTCCTCCAGAAAGTCCTAGGAAATCAGGTCTCCATATGAAGACTAGCCTAGAAAACGGACCTCCGGGAGTCCTTTTCAGTTTAAGCATTCTAGAATTTATAAAGCTTGTCTATGCAATTCCTTTGACACTGCTGGCTCAGGTGATTCAAGGACAGTTGTGACGCCATTAGAAACTTGCTTTGATACCAAGCATCTAGAAAATCTTGCTTGAAATCACAATATTAGGGTTACAAAGCAGAAGCTTGATATTCTTGGAGTCAGTACTCAGAGACATGAAGCTGCTCAGCACAATTGGTTCAAAGGAGGAAAAATAAACTAAGAGATTGGATCTGACAGAAGCAGCACCTTCCTTTCTCTGTTAAGAAGGGAGGAAGGAAATCCTGTGATACATCTGTTTCTTATGGATTAGATTCAGTGCAAATGGAGGAACACGGGGCTTTTATCTTTGAAACATTGACCAATATTAAAAAGTAAATCAAACTTGAAAAATCTCCACCCTGTGTTTTGAATCCTGTAAAGCAGGAAAAATACTATCAAAGCAGAAACTTCCTTTAATGTGTCCCATGGGCAACACAAATATAAAACTGGAGGCTTAAATTAGGAGACTGTATTCCACTTAGGGGAGTTCAGATAAGTCCTTACATGAAAATGGCCTTCTTAACATACCAAAGTTTTAAATTAAGACCCCATAAATGATAGATTGAGAGCCACAGTTGAATCTCAGATGATAAAAAAAATCAAATCTATAAAAATCTAAGCATAATTGGAGGATTTAAAGACCCTTGAAAACCTAGCTTGCAATTCATGATCTTTTGGTCTGTGAAGGCAAATCATGTATTTAAAAATACATTTAAGTTCTAAAGGAGACTAAAACATGCATTTAGGAACCTAAGAATGCTAGTGTCATCTTAGATTGTCAAGTTCCTTAAAGTCGGCTGGCGAGGTGTCTCAGGCCTGTAATCCCAGCATTTTGGAGGCCGAGGTGGGCAGATCACTTGAGGACAGGAGGTCAAGACCAGCCTGGGCAAAATGGCAAAAACCAGTCTCTACAAAAAATGCAAAAAATTAGCCAGGGATGGTGGCACACACCTGTGGTCCCACCTATTGAGAAGGCTGAGGTGGGAGAATTGCTTGAGCCTGGGAGGTCGAGGCTGCAGTGAGACGAGATTGTGCCACTGCACTCCAGCCTGGGTGACAGAGCAAGACCCTGTCTCAAAAAAAAAAAAAAAGGAAAAGTTCCTTAAAATCAACTTGGTCTGTTGTGTAAATAGATGTTAGACATTGAGAACTTGTGTCTTATAACAAAACTCAGTGGCTCCAGGCAATATAAAAAGTATTATGTAAATCCCCTTTAAAAATTGGTACTTTGGCCGGTGCAGTGGCTCACACCTGTAATCCCAGCATTTTGGGAGGCCAAGGTGGGTGGATTACCTGAGGTCAGGAGTTCGAGACCAGCCTGGCCAACATGGTGAAACCCCATCCCTACTAAAAATATAAAACTTAGCCAGGTGCGGTGGCGCACGCCTGTAATCCCAGCCACTCAGAAGGCTGAGGCAGGAGAATCACTTGAACCTGGGAAGTAGAGGTTGCAGTGAGCCAAGATTATGCCACTGCACTCCAGCCTGGGTGACAGAGTGACTTCATCTCAAAAAAAAAAAAAAAGGAATTGGTACTTCAGGCCGGGCATGGTGACTCATGCCTGTAATCCCAGCACTTTGGGAGGCTGAGGCAGGTGGATCCCCTGGTCAAGACCAGCCTGACCAACATGGTGAAACCCCGTCTTTACTAAAAATACAAAAAAATTAGCTGGGTGTATGCTTGTAATCCCAGCTACTTGGGAGGCTGAGGCATGAGAATTGCTTGAATCCAGGAGGTGGAGACTGCAGTGAGCCAAGATGACACCATTGCACATTAGCCTGGGAAGCAAGAGTGAAACTCTGTCTCTTAAAAAAAAAAAAAAAAAAAAAAAAAAGATTTACTATTTCAGTGCCTTAGCACCTTAACACAAGGAAAAAGAATTTTTTTTTTTTTTTTTTTAATGATGAGGTCTTTTTTTTTTTTTTTTTTTTTTAAAGTGATGAGGTCATTCAGGAAACCCGGTTTCTCTCAGCTTGAAGCTCAGCTTTCTTTATGGCCCTCAGAGAACTCTCCATTCAGTTGATAGATGGGTAAATAAAACATGGGGAAGATTCACTTATTGGTCACTGTAACTTAAGGACCACACATCTCTTCTACTCACATGTCACCAGTATTGTCTTTTGGTAACACTTAGCTGCAAGGAAGACTAGGAAACTGAGTCCAGCTTTATCATCAGAAGAAAAAAAATAGGACTTAGTATAATATGTCATAATCTCTTGCCACACAATAAGACACTTGTACATTACTGGTGAGACTACATTAGTACAGCCATTTTGGAGGGCAATTTTTAGTAAAGTATACTTAGAATAAATTTTAAAAATTAAATATATCAGTGTAAGTACATTTGAAAATGTAAATTAATATAAGATATTAAATGATACATAAAGTGCAAAACCATGCATGTAGTATTTTAAATTTTACAGAACAATATTTTTCATTGCTCATGAGTATATGTATGTGACAATAGCATAAAAACATGTATAGAATGTTATATACTGACTTCAGGGTAATAATAAGTTCCAGGGATAAAATAATGAGAGTTAGTAGGTAATTTGATATCTTAAAAGAATAAAAAAGACTTGAAGCAAATCTAGTAAAATATCACCATGTCGTTAAGCCTAGATTTTGTGTATCTGTTATATGTCTTTTCAATGTATATTTGAAGTGCATATTAATAAAATTATGCTAAAAATAAAATCTAAAGAAAAAAAGAATTGGTAGTGTACTTTCTTACTAAAATAATTTTTTTTTTTTTTTTTTTTTTTGAGACAGGGTCTCACTCTGTTGCACCGGCTGGAGTGCAGTGGTGCAATCTCAGATTACTGCAACCTCCACCTCCCAGGTTCAAGGGGGGTTTCATCATGTTGGCCAGGCTGGTCTCAAATCCCTGACCTCAAGTGATCATCTGTTTTGGCCTCCCAAAGTGTGGGATTACAGGTGTGAGCCACCATGCCTGGCCTTGCTAAAATAATTAGTATAGGCATACCTCAATTAATTGTGTTTTAGTTTATTGCACACCATAGATATTGGGCTTTATATAAATGGAAGGTTTTGGCAATCCTGCATTGAGTAAGTCTAACAGCATATGCTTACCCTGTGTCTGTTACATTTTGATAGTTCTCTCAATATTTCAACCTTTTTCATTATTATTATATATATTATGGTGATCTGTGATTTTTGATGTTACTGTTATAATTGTTTCAGGGTGCCATGAACGACACTCACTTAAGACCACACCCACTTAAGACTGCAAACTTAATCGATAAATATTTCCTGTGTTCTGACTGCTCCACTGACCAGCTGTTCTCTTTCTCTTTCCTGGGGCCTCCCTTTTTCCTAAGATACAACAATATTGAAATTGGGCCAGTTAATATCCCTACAATGACCTCTAAGTGTTCAAGTGAAAGAGAGTCGCATGTCTCTCACTTTAAATCAAAAGCTAGAAATGATTAAGCGTAGTGAGGAAGACATATTGAAAGCTGAGACAGGCTGAAAGTTGGGCCTTTTATGCCCAATTGTTAGCCAACTTGTGACTGCAAAGAAAAGTTCTTAAAGGACATAAGAAGTGCTACTCCAGTGAAAACATGAATAAGAAAGTGAAACAGCCTTATTGCTGATATGGAGAAAGTTTTAGTGACCTAGATAGAAGATTAAACCAGCCATGACATTCTCTTAAGCGAAAACCTAATCCAGAGCTAGGTCTTAACTCTCTGCAATTCTATGAAGGGCAAAAGAGTCGAGGAAACTGTAGTAGAACGTTTGAAGCTAGCAGAGGTTGGTTTATAAAGTTTAAGGAAAAAAGCCATTTCTACAACATACGAGTGCAGGTGAAGCAAAAAGTGCTGATGTAGAAGCTGCAGCAAGTTATCTAGAAGATCTAGCTAAGATCATTGATGAAGGTGGCTACACTAAACAACAGATTTTTCTTTTCTTTTCTTTCTTTTTTTTTTTTTTTGAGACGGACTTTCACTTTTGTTGCCCAGGCTGGAGTGCAATGGCGTGATCTCGGCTCACTGCAACCTCTGTCTCCTGGGTTCAAGCCATTCTCCTGCCTCAGCCTCCCAAGTAGCAAGTAGTTGGGATTACAGGCATGTGCCACCATGCCCGGCTAGTTTTGCATTTTTAGTAGAGATGGAGTTTCTCCATGTTGGTCAGGCTGATCTTGAACTCCCGACCTCAGGTGATCCGCCCACCTAGCCCTCCCAAACTGCTGGGATTATAGGCATGAGCCACCGCGCCTGGCCTCTTTTTTTCTTTTTTTTTTTGAGATGGAGTTTCACTATTGCTGCAATGGTGCCATCTCGGTTCACTTAAACTCCACCTCCCACGTTCAAGTGATTCTTCTGCCTCAGCCCCCCAAGTAGCTGGGATTACAGGAATGTACTACCATGCCCGGCTAATTTTTTATTTTTAGTAGACAGAGTTCTACTGTATTGGTCAGGCTGGTCTTAAACTCCTGACCTCAGGTGATCCATCCACCTCGGCCTCCCAAAGTCCTAGGATTATAGGCATGAACCACTGCATCCAGCAGAGATTTTTAATATACACAAAACAGCCTTCTATTGGAAGTAGATGCCATCTAGGACTTTCATAGCTAGAGAGGAGAAGTAATAGTTGGCTTCAAAGCTTCAAAGGACAGGCTGAATCTCTTGTTAGAAGATAATGCAGTTGGTGACTTCAAGTTGAATCCAATGCTCATTTACCATTCTGAAATTTCTACGGTTCTTAGGAATTATGCTAAATATACTTTGCCTGTGTGCTATCAATGAAACAACAAAGCCTGGACGACAGCAAATCTGTTGAAAACATGTTTTACTAAATATTTTAAGCCCATTGTTAAGACCTACTGCTCAGAAAAATCCCTTTGAAAATATTACTGTTCATTGACAATGCACCTAGTCACCCAAGAGCTCTGATGGCATTGTTTGAGGAGATAAATGTTGCTCTAATGCCTTAAAATAACATTATTTGGCAGCCTGTGGATCAAGAAGTAATTTAATCTTTCAAGTCTTATTACTTGAGAGATACATTTCATAAGGCTATAGCTGCCATAGATAGTAATTCTTCTGATGGATCTGGGCAAAGTACATTGAAAATCTGGAAAAGCCCATTCCTGATTCATGGGAGGAGGGCAAAATATCAGCCTTAACAGGAGTTTGAAAGAAGTCGATTCCAACCCTCAGGGGTAACTTTGAGAGGTTTTAGACTTCAGTGGAGGAAGTAACTGCAGATGTGGTAGAAATAGCAAGAAATTGGCCGGGCGCGGTGGCTCAAGCCTGTAATCCCAGCACTTTGGGAGGCCAAGACGGGCGGATCACGAGGTCAGGAGATCGAGACCATCCTGGCTAACACGGTGAAACCCCGTCTCTACTAAAAAATAGAAAAAACTAGCCGGGCAAGGTGGCGGGCGCCTGTAGTCCCAGCTACTCTGGAGGCTGAGGCAGGAGAATGGCGTAAACCCGGGAGGCGGAGCTTGCAGTGAGCCGAGATCCGGCCACTGCACTCCAGCCCGGGCGACAGAGCGAGACTCCGTCTCAAAAAAAAAAGAAATAGCAAGAAAACTACACTTAGAAATGGAGCCTGAAGACGTGACTGCATTGCTGCAATCTCATGATGAAACTTTAATGGATGAGGAGTTGCTTCTTATGGATGAGCAAAGAAAATGGTTTCTTGAGGTGAAATCTACTCTGATGAAGATGCTATAAATATTGTTGAAATGAAAACAAAGGATTTAGAATATTACATAAACATAGTTGGTAAAGTAGTAGTAGAATTTGAGAGGATTGACTCCAATTTTGAAAGAAGTTCTACTATGTGTAAAATTCTATCGAATGGCATCACATGCCACAGAGAAATCTTTTGTGAAAGGAAGAGTCGATCCATGTGGCAAACCTCATTGTTGTCTTATTTTAAGAAATTGCCACAGACATCCTAACCTCCAGCAACCACCACCCTGATCGGTTTGCAGTCATCAACATCAAGGCAAGACCCTCCACCAGCAAAAAGATTATGACTTGCTGAAGGTTCAGATGATCATTAGCAGTTTTTAGCAATAAAGCATTTTTTTTTTCTTTTTTGAGACGTGGTCTCATATTGTTGCCCAGGCTGAAATGCAGTGGCATGATCACAGCTCACTGCAGCCTCTACCTCCCAAATTCAAGTGATCCTCCCACCTCAGCCTCCTGGGTAGCTGGGACGACAGTATGCACCACCATGCCTGGATAATTTTTGTATTTTTTTGTAGAGATGAGGTCTCAGCATGTTGCCCAGGTTGGTCTCAAATTCCTGGGCTCAAGTGATCCTCCCACCTTGGACTGCCAAAGTGCTGGGATAACAGGCATTAGCCATTGCTCTCGGCTGACTAAGTGTTTTTTGATTAAGGTATGCATATTGTTTTTTAAAGGTCCTGCTATTGCACATTTAATAGACTACGATATATTGTAAATGTAACTTTTATATACACTGGGAAACCAAAAAATTGTGTGACTTGCTTTAATTGTGATATTTGCTTGCTTTGTGATTATGGTAGTCTGGAACTGAACCCACAATATCTCCAACTGCACCTGTACAACATACTTTATACTTTGGTGTTAAATATTTCCCTTGACTAAAATTCTGTCATAACGTATTAACATAGATGTCGGGTTTGTTTTTATTCTGAAGCATCACTAGATAGAGAGGTTGCTTAGTCCTCCTCCTCTCAACTCCCATTGCCCTAGCCTGGCCTCTCCCTTTCTTACACACACACAGATACACACACAGACACAGACACAGACACACACATACACACACACACACACACACACACACACACATTTGACTATCAAATCTAAAATCTTCAAAAATTCTCTGGAGTCAGAATATATATTAAGACAGCAGTTAAGAGCAATTATAATATTCATTTTAAAAGACCAAGAAATTCAGCCAAGTTTGAGGCCTTAAGTACAAGGATGAACATAGAAATGATGATGAATTTTGCCTAATAGTTTTCATAAGTGAATGTCTGGGAAAAAAGAATTGAAGTTTCACTCTAGCTGATCCGGTTAAGAAGATCTAAAAGGAATCCTGAAATGATCTATTGGGAATTTTATTCAGGTATTGATAGAGAAATGTTACAGGAATGTGCAAGTCAATTGTTTCTTACCTGTGGAGTCTAGTCTGTTAATATCATAAACTGCCTTGCTGTGAAACATCCAGAAGTGTCCGTTGTTGCAGGAAAGAAGACAGGAACTACATGGAACAATCACATGATAACCTACAATATTCCCACTAGAAAAGAAAGTGAATGTTACTAGATACCATGTAATAACTGGCCAGATAAGTCTTTTCATATGCTTATATAAATAGACCATATAATTTAGATCTCATTTCCTCCTAACAACTTTCATTGCTGGGATCTTTGGGATGGGATGGGGGTGCAGTTCTACCATCAAGTGGGAAAGCAGTCTTTAAGTGAATAATAGTAACATATTCTCACATTTCTTTGCTATTATTATTATTATTGTTGTTGTTACTGAGACAGAGTTTTCCTCTTGTCACCCAGGCTAGAGTGCAGTGGCGCCATCTCAGCTCACTGCAACCTCCGCCTCCCAGGTTCAAGTGATTCTCCTGCCTCAGCCTCCAGAATAGCTGGGATTACAGGCATATGCCACCATGCCCAGATAATTTTTGTATTATTAGTAGAGACGGGGTTTTACCATGTTGGTCAGGCTGGTCTCGAACTCCTGACCTCAGGTGATCCACCTGCCTTGGCCTCCCAAAGTGCTGGGATTACAGGCGTGAGCCACCACACTTGTCTTACTAGTATTATTTTATGCATTCTCCCTTCAGAAGTTAGCTTCTAGATGCCATAATGTTGTGATTTGTTCTATAAACCACCCAAATTGATGTGCTGTATAGACAAAATAAATAAACTCAGTTCTGTTGGTAAAGGTTTTTGCTATCCCAGGACTGTGGCAAGTTGGGTTCTTACATGTTCTAGTTTCATGCCAGCACCTAAAAACTGTTTCAACAGATGGAGAGGTAGGAAGACAGCATGAGTCCCTGTAAACCAAATACAATCTGGCTGCTCTAATTTTAGTCTCTATGTTTTTGAAGGAATTCAGAAATAAAGCAATCTACAGCCTCTAGAGAAAGTTGCAAAAGTTTTTACAGTTTTCAGAATTATCTAGCTGATTATAAGTACCTCACTCTTTCACAATTTTTTTTTTTTTAACTAGCTAGTCACATATTAAATAGAGTGAACCTACAGGGAATGTTTTAGCTAGTACTTAAAAAAAAATAGCAACATGAACTGTTTATACCTTGAGTTGTAAAAATTCTTATTGAAGCTTAATCTTACTCTGTGAGATTTGTGAGTCAGTCATTTTTATGAGACCCAATAAAGATTACTATAAAAGGTACCATCCCACCTAAAATATGTCTTCTAATTATAACTTGCTTGAAAGGCAAACAAATGAAAACAAAAGTTGTTTTTGGACTAGGACTGACAGTTATTTGTCATGTCCTATATAAGCAATATATTGCAAGATATTTGTCATGTCATGTCCTATATATGCAATGTATTGCAAGAATAAATTCCATGGCTTTAATTACCACTTGTATTCATTCATTCATCCATGGATTCATCACTTAACTAACATTTATTGAGTATCTACTATCTGTCAGGCACTGCTCTAGGTGCTAGGAATACAGTGGTAAACAAAACAAAGCCCTTGTTCTCATGGAGCTAACATTCTAGTGGCTACATCAGATCATTCTGTTCCCTGGTTAAAATCCCTTCAATTGCCAAGAACAAAAATAAAAACTTCTCCATACCAAGGTCCGGGTCTATGCTGTCAAGAATAATAGCGACTGGCCACATGTGGCTGTTGTACACTTGAAATGGGGCTGGCCTGAACTGAGATGTGCTGTTAAGTATAAAATGTACACCAGATTTCAAAGAGTAAGAACAAAAAATGGAATATAAAACATTACATTAGTAGTTTATGTTGGTTACACATTGAAATATTTTGGATACATTAGGTTAGACAAAATATATGATTAAAATTTCCTGTTTTGGTTTTCTTTTGAAAATGTTGTTGCTCGGGAGTGGTGGCTCACGCCTGTAATCCCAGCACTTTGGGAGGCTAAGGCAGGCAGATCACTTGAAGTCAGGAGTTCGAGACCAGTCTGGCCAACATGGCAAAACCCTGTCTCTACTAAAAATACAAAAATTAGCTGGGCATGGTGGCGTGTGCCTGTAGTCCCAGCTACTCGGGAGGCAGAGGTGAGAGAATAACTTGAACACGGGAGACGGAGTGCAGTTGCAGTGAGCCGAGATCGTGTCATTGCACTCCAGCCTGGGCAACAGAGCAAGACTCCGTCTCAAAAAAAAAAAAATGTTGTTGCCCAAGCGTGGTGGCTCACACCTGTAATCCCACACTTTGGGAGGCTGAGGCAGGTGGATCAGGAGTTTGAGAACAGCCTGGCTAACGTGGTGAAATCCCATCTCTACTAAAAATACTAAATTAGCCAGGTGGGCTGGGTGCAGTGGCTCACACCTGTAATCCTAGCACTTAGGGAGGCCAAGGCAGGCGGATTGCCAGAGCTCAGGAGTTTGAGACCAGCCTGGGCAACACGGTGAAACCCTGTCTCTACTAAAATACAAAAAATTAGCTGGGCATGGCGGTGCGTGCTTGTAGTCTCAGCTACTCAGGAGGTTGAGGCAGGAGAATTGCTTAAACCTGGGAGGCAGAGGTTGCAGTGAGCAGAGATCGTGCCACTGCACTCTAGCCTGAGCAACAGAACAAGACTCCGTTTAAAAAAAAAAAAAAAAGGAAAAGAAAGAAAATAATGTCCAAAGGCCAGTGACTTCATCTAGATTCTGTTGTATTTCCAGTCCTTGTAACAACAACTACCACATACTGGCTCCTCAATATAATTATAGCTTAAATAAAGGAATGAAATAAAATAGTACATAAGAAGAGTTTGCCAATTAAAATTATTAGGATTGTCATTTATAATAGAAACCCCATCTAAATGAGAAAATTTCAACTTTTTTCCTCCTAAAATGAAAATAACAACATGTCTGTCTACTTCTCAAAAGATTATAGTAATAGCTCTCAGCTGTGTTGTAATTTATAGTTTATTGAGCCTTTTAACATTCATATTTGATCTTTACAATAACTTGATAAGGTAAACACAGAAGATTATTAAATTTCTATCTTAATAAGACAGAATGGCTGGGTGTGGTGGCTCATGCCTGTAATCCCAGCACTTTGGCAGGCCAAGGTGGGTGGATCACCTGAGGTTGGGAGTTCAAGAGCAGCCTGACCAACATGGAGAAATCCTGTCTCTACTAAAAATACAAAAAAAAAAAAAAAAAATTGGCTGGGCATGGTGGTGCATGCCTGTAATCCCAGCTACTTGGGAGGCTGAGGCAGGAGAATCACTTGAACCTGGGAGGTGGAGGTTGCAGTAAGCTGAGGTCGTGCCATTGCACTCCAGCCTGGGCAACAAGAGCAAAAACTCCTTCTAAAAAAAAAAAAACTAAAAATTAATTAATTAATTAATTAATTAAGGTAGGATGCGGTGGCTCACACCTGTAATCCCAGCCCTTTGGGAAGCTGAGGAGGGAGGATCACTTGAGGCCAGGAGTTTGAGATCAGCCTGGGCAACATAGCAAGACCCTATTGCTACAAAAAATAAAAAACTTAGCCAGGCATAGTGGTGCCTGCCTGTAGTCCCAGCTACTCAGGAGGCTGGGGTAGGAGAATCACTTGAGCCCAGGAGTTCAAGGCTACAGTGAGCTATTATCATGCCACTGCACTCCAGCCTGAGCAACAGTATGAGACCCCTCTAAAAACAAAGAAAGAAAAAATAATAACCTAGAAATTAAATAAGAAAACAGAGGTTCAGCAGTTTAGAGCCTTAAGGAGTTAATTCAAGATCACATCGAGAGTAAGGGTAGGGTCAGACCTCAAACATGATTTTTATTATTGTAAATCCAAGTGTTTTTCCCCGCTAACCTACATTGCCTTGTTCTGAAAATTGAAGCGGATACTGTGAATACACTTTGAAAATTGTAAAATTATATACTAATGTGAAGCATCACAAAACCCTTTTAAAAAATAGCTCTAAGTAATAAATGCTTTTTCAATGGCTCATTGCATACTTTATACCAGTGCTTATTGCAGCCCACTGAATCTTTCTCTATGCTTTGGTGTCAATATCCATCTTCCAAACCCAGGGCTATCCAGAATAGTGCCACAAATTACCATTTTAAACATGCAATGTCCTTCAGTTTACATTTGCAGATTTTGGTGAAATAGCATCTTCCGGTGAAGTCCACTGCGCTGGAGAGAGAAAGGTATAAAAAGACAGTCAAATGTACTGTACAAAAAATTTAATTGTGGCAAAAAATTAACAAAATTTACCAACTTAGCAAGTTTTATGTGTGCAGAGCAGATGTGTTAAATATAATCACACTGTTGTGTAATGAATCTCCTGGGTTCAAGTGACCCTCCTACCAGAGTTTCCCGAGTAGGTGAACTATAGGTACCCAAACCACATTTTGTTTATCCATTCATCTGTATAGTCAATGGACATTTGGATTGCTTCCACCTCTTGGTTATTGTGAATAATGCTGTTAATGAACATGGGTGTGCAAATCTCTCTTCCAAGATCCAGCTTTGAATTCTTTTGGGATATGAACCCAGAACTGCTGAATCGGATAGTAATTCTATGCTTGATTTAGCACAAATTTTGTCAATCCAAAGAGCTGAAAGCTAACATAGAACTATAGTATATTTTTAAAGAGTCAGTTCAGATTTGTGAGCTCACCATAAAACATCTGACAAATTTTCCATTTAAAAATTTTTTATGTGTTCATTGATTCACACACATCTTAGCACGCTAATTCATTACTATTTTAACCCCTACAAAGAAGAGCAGAAAATAGGAAAAACCTGATTCTATTTTAGACTTGGGTCTAACCTGTAACAATTCACCTAGCTTTCCTTATGACTGCCTTATTACTTACCATAGCTATTGCAAAGATGAATGGGTTAATATTTTAAATTTGTGTATGAGCTACTAAAAAGAAAAAGCAGTGGACAATGAATCTCAGAACTTTGTAGCAGTAGGTTCTATTATTTATTTTCTAGTGTTTTTCCTTTTTTGAAATACATATATGATGCACACACACACAAATGTCAAATATTAACTTAGAATTTAAAAAAATTGGTAAGATTTTAAAATAACCCATTTATCTCTGCAATAGATGAGAGCCTTTGGCTTTGCTGTTAGGCATGATTACACTTAGATCAATTCAGAAAAGATTTCAAGAAAGGAAGAGTACACAGCTTTACCTGGGTAAATTTAAAAACTTGTAAAACTTCTATCATTATCATGAAATTCATTTAAAATTAATTGTGGTTATTAGCCTGCTTCCTCTGGATCTATATGCAAAGACTTAGAGAATAATTGTCCACTCATATTTTGGATAATTACTTTCCTTTTAATAATACAATTTCAATAAAGAACTAAATCTTGAAGATTCACATAGGGCACATATATGTTGACTATGGAAAGGGAAAGTACTATTTAGAGCTAGAAAAAGGATTATAAAATGGCTGTTTTACCAAATAGGAGGCAAATTCTTAAGGACTCTACACCCGAAAGCAGTTAGTGGCTGAAAACAAACAGATTTTATTTATTCATTTATTTATTGAGACAAAGCCTTGCTTTTGTCCGCCCCCTCCCCCCGCAACAGGCTGGAGTGCGATGGCACGATCTCAGCTCACTGCAACCTCCGCCTCCAGGGTTCAAGCAATTCTCCTGCCTCAGCCTCCCAAGTAGCTGGGATTACAGGCGCCTGCCACCATACCCAGCTAATTTTTATATTTTTAGTAGAGACGGGGTTTCACCATGTTGGCCCGGCTGATCCTTACCTCCGGTGATCCGCCCGTCTCCCCCTCCCAAAGTGTTGGGAATACAGGCGTTAGCCACCGCACCCGGCCACAAACAGATTTTAAAAGGGTTCAAGTATGGGAACAAATGTGTAATGTCCAAAATAGGCTTTATTGGAGATAAGGATTAAGGCTAAGTCTCTATTTTTCATCCCATAAAAATCTATTTACATCTCTTTCAGAGAGAGAGAGTTTTGAGGAAAGAAAACTGAATTTGATGAACAACCGATCTGATTTAGGATGCCAATTGCAAATAATGGTAGAAAACTGATTTTTTTTTTGTTTTTTTTTGGTGCAAACTTTCATGGACAGAAATGAAAAACTTAAATGACCTCTCCTCTCCAAGAGCACAGAAAATTTTGCCTGAATTTACCTAGAGTCTACGTCATGGACTTGATTCAGCGAAATAGGATGGTTGGGCAGGGCACTGAACGAGGGATCAAACTTAAGAGATGTGTGGTCACATGACTGTAATTGAACTAGAAGCATTATATCAGGACTGACCACCTTGGCTTAACCACAGACTTTGTCCAGACAGTCTGCCCACTTAGATATATTCCAAGGGGATCATCAAACTGGTGGGAGTGGCTGGAACACCGAAATGATAACCTCCTTGTTGACTCCCACAGATCCAAGCCATAAGTGTTCCCATTTAGTTAAAAGCTACCGTTGCCCCCACTAGCATGACTTACTTGGTAGGAGGGATGTCTGTAGAGAAAAGGTCTATTTCAGTATCAGCCAGCAAAACAGCCTTCATTCCCCTAGAGCTGAGCACTTGTTTACAGAATTTGCAACACAGGATGGACACGCACCGGTCCTTGAAACTACAAATGTTGGTAGACATGGCGTCGCAGGAAGGATGAGGTGTGAGATTTTGAAAAAGGAAACAAGAGCAGTGCTCCTACTACTTTGATTCCCCTAGGCTAAAATTCAAGTTGCGAGACCTCGAGCTTTTCTAAGTTCTTATATTGGGAAGGAAATTAGTTTTTTTCTGTTTTCCCAGTGGCGGAGTAGAAGTATTTATTGAGTAGGAACAGGGGAGCGCGGCAACTTGGCTTTCCTTTTTAACTTTTGGAGAAGGGAGTGGAGTTTGAATTGGAGAGGAGGCAGGTGGGGTTTGAAGGGAACTTCTCAACAGCTTTCCCTTTCTGCTGTCTAAAGGAGTCCTCTACTCTTCAGCCCCTGCCCCTTCATAGCAATTCCCTCAGCCTTCTCCGATTGTCTTATTTAAAGCTTCTCCTCTTTTAAGACGCCCCTTTCCCAGCATTAAGCCCCTCCCGCGGAGCGCTCCCGTTCCCTGCTCTCGGATCTCGGGCTAAGCGTCCCTTCCCACTTCTCCTCTTCACAGGATTCAGAAACTCCCTTCGCTTTTTCCGCCAGGCGATCCCGGGTTCTCCTCCGTCCCGCCCCTCTCTCCTGGACCTTCCTCCGCTCTGCGGGTCCGCGGGCCCCCCTTCCTGGCAACCCCCGGCCCTCAGCGTGCTCGCGCTGTTTCTCTCGCGTCTTCCCTCCTGTCTGCTGTCCCTCGTGCCCCCCGCAGTCCCCTCAGGTCTCTTCCCGGAGCGGCTGTTCCCGGGCGCGCGGTGGTGTTGGTGGGGCAGGGCTGAAGTCGCTTTGGGGCCTCAGTCGGCGCTGGGGTCTGTCACCAAACACGTTGGTTTTCGCTCCGTCTTCCGCTTTTCCGGCCTCTCCAACCTGGTATCAGTTTGAATTGCCAGCGCCGCGCACCGATTGGAAGAACTAGAGTTCGCCCCAGTCCCTCATTGGAAGGCTCCGGGGCCTCCCCTGACGAGAGCTTAGTGGCTTGAAGACCGTAGGCACCGCCCAGTAACGGTGCTGAGATCAGCTCGGCTTTCTGGTTGGCTGAGCTTGGCTCCGCCTCCGATCTCATTGGCCGGTTTCGGGAGGTTTCGGCAAACCCTCCCTTTGCCCTAGTGAAAGTGGCAAGGCACGCCCTTCCCGCTTCTTATTGGAAGAGGTTCTACAGGCCCCATCGGTCTCTACTCTCTATTGGCTAAAATTACCCGCAACACCCCGCCTCTCTACCCCGGCCCAATTGGCCATGCCTTAGCTCAAGAGTTTGTGTTTGGTCGTCGGTTCCATTTTAATCCCGCCCATCAGTTCTACCCAGGGGTTCGACAACTCCGGGTGGAGCTTAATCTGTGACCACGCCTCGGCAGTGCTAGTCACACCTCCAAGTTTTGCCAGCTCCTCCCCCTCATTACGGGCCTCTCGGGATCAGCTCTTCTTATTGGCTATGGGCCCCATCGGTCGATAGAAAACGGGCGGTGATTGGTAAAGGGGTGGGCTCTGCTTCCCGGCGGGGTCCTGCGGAGTTGGCGGAGGCTCCTCAAGGGACTGGGGCAGCGGTCTGCGTAGAAACGGGTGGCGGGGAAGAGAGGGGAGGAGAGCTCTGAGTGGGAAGCGGAGCCGGGGGCCTGGGACCCGTCGCGTCAGAGCCAGGTAAAGGCTCCTTCCCTCTTCCTTTTCTTCCTCCCGGCCGCCGGGCTGGAGCCCTGACTGAACAAACCCGGGCTGGGGCGGGAGGGAGAGGGCGCGGATGCTGCTCGCGGCATCGCCTTAGCGGTGCCGCCCGGAATCCCTCAGACCGCCCCCCCCACCCTCTCCAAATCTCCCAGTACAGCCCATAATACTTCTCAGGACTGCGAGTTTCTCCGCCCATCACTGTACAGCCTGGGACTCTGTCCTGGCTCTCGGACCGCAGCGCAGCCAGCACCCAGTCGCCTCTCCCGTTCCTCCGCACACGGGCAGCCGCGGTCCACCGTGGGGCGGTCGTCGTTGGCATTGCGCGTAACCATCGACCGTAGTCCTCCACTGTCTGCCAGCCCTGGCGGACAGCCCGGGTCCCAGCCTAGGACCCAGGAGGATGAGTGTTCGCTCAGCTTCCGGGGCTCTCCCCCAGTCCCACCCCCCGGCCCGCCCAGATGGACTTCTCTTCGCCCACTCCCTTTCCTAGACCATATCTCGGTCCCCACAGTTCCTGACATCCTTGCGCTTCACGCGACATCGCGACCCATGATCGTCCCCCAATTCACCTCACCTCTAAGGCAGCCTTCTCCTTGACCCCTCCCGCCTTCCCAGCGTGTGCAACTCCGTTTGTCCCCGGGCTCCCTTCCAGCCTCAGGACCCCATCTCACACCCGCCTCCCGCTTCCCGCCCGCCTGAACCACGCCGACTCTGCTCCCTGTCTTGCTCCCTCAGTGTGGCCCCTTCCTCCAGCCGCGGGAAGTGGGAGACGCTAGCGGGAGCTTCCTCCTGGCGCTCGGAGGAAAAGGAACGACCAAGTAGGAAGGGTCGCCGCTGCGGCACGCGGGGGAGCTAGACGCCGGGCTCCGCGCTCCCGCTTGCGTCCCTCCCGCCTCCTGGGCCTGGTCCGGGGCAGGATATTCTCGGGCACCGCCTGGTGCGAGGAGTCAGGACTGCGACCTCACCGACCTCCCCCCATCCCCAGCCTGGGATTGGGTGCGATATCTGGGATCTCTGGGCTTGGGTGGGAAAAAAATTTTGGAGGTGGCATTTATAGTCACTATCGTCCTTAGCTTGGGGGAGGCGACGGCTGCCTTCCGCTCGCCGCCCCCCGGTTTTCCCGGCTCCGACCCTATCCTCTAACCCGTTTCCTGCTTCAGCTGACCACATTGTTTTCCTGGATGTGTCCCGTGCCGAGCAGGCTTTTTCCTGCAGATTTGCCGCCCCTCACCCCGCCACCAACATTTTGCTGCCAAGAGAAGCTAGTAACCAAAAACAAAACAACTGGGAGGAGGGGCGGGAGGAGAAGAAAAGTTGTGCCCGGGTGGCTTGTCCCTCCCCGGCTTTGATCCCCTTTGATGTACAGGGAGGTGCCCCGGCCGGGGGTCTGGGGCCCCGTCCGGGGCTAGGTCGGGAGGGCTCTCGGGCTGGCCGCTGCCCAGCGCTGGCGGGGCTCGGGAGGCCCCCGAGGTGCCGCAGTCCCCGCCCGGTGCCCCGCGTTCCTGCAGTCCCCACCCGAAGCCCGCGCAGGCGGCTGCTCCAAAGTGTTTTCTCTCAGCCTTAAAACAAAATCCGGAGGGAGCTTCCTTCCTCCCCACCTCGCCGCGCCGGGCTCTGCGGGCCGGGAGGCGTTAAGCCGACAGGAATGGGTCCAGGGCGGGCTCGGAACGACGTCCCCTACCCCACCCCCGCCGCGATTAGGATCTGCGCTCTGGCTGATCGCCCCCTCCCCCTTTTCCTGCATTTACAGGCAAGTGAACCGGAGCAAACGACTTCCGATCCAGTCTGCGCTGCTGCGGCTCCCGTTTGGGATTTGATTTGCAGCATCTTTGAGCCTCTACGACAAAAAACCGCGAAACACTCCCAGCCCTCCCCCGGTACCCCAAAAAGCACCCACTCCCTCCCGGGGACACAGCTGGGCGCGTCCACACCCCCGCAGCCCCACACCATGTTGTGCGGAAGGACTTCCACTCCCTGCCTGTGTCGTTGATGTCAGACCCCAGGCCAGCCTCCGGGCGCTGCAGTTCTCCCGGCTAATGCTGAGGCTGCGGCTCCGGCTCTAGCACAGGCACCAGCCGCCGCCGCACCCGGCCCCAGCGCCCACCGTCTGCATGTGCCCGCCGTAGCCGCCTGCCCAGCCCGCAGCCCGCGCTCCACGGAGCGCTGGAGACCACCGCGGGGGGCCCCTTCTGCCCTCGAGAGAAGCGTTCTTGGAGGTATTGATTTAGGTGGTTGGATTTTTTCCGTGGATCTATCAATTCACAATTCGAATTTGGAAGAAAGAAGGAAAACATGACGTCTCCAGCCAAATTCAAAAAGGATAAGGAGATCATAGCAGAGTATGATACTCAGGTCAAAGGTAAGGGCTTTGAAAAATAGCACACTGCAAATGCTCTGTGGACTGGTGAGGCGTGTATTTCCACCGTGATTTGCAGGTTGTTCATTTCTTTGGGTGGAGCAGATGGGGGCAGGCTGACCCCAGAGGTGGTTTGTTTCATAGATGGGTCTGAACCTCCAAAGGATGGGCAGTGCCAGGGGCTATTGACACTGGAAAGGAATTTTTGGAGTGGGCTGTAGGAGTATCTTTGTAGGGCTGACCATGATTTTGGCAGCCCCTTCCCCCAAGCTGGACAGGGTGGGGGGAGGGGCAGGAGACTCTTAGAGAGAGAAAGGCACAATTTGCCTCCCGTTCTCTGGGTCAGGTTTCCTTAAAAGACAACTGAAATCTGACAGGTGTTTGGACGTTTGTTTCAGAGATTGAAGAGGAGTCCAGATAGAAAGGCAACCTTGAGAAGGTGTACCATTTGGAGAGCCTTGGGAGAGGCGGGGTTTTTCGGATGCACTATATTAAAACATAAGATTTGCTGTGGCATTGGCACCAAAAGTCCATTGCCACCTTGGGTGCACCTTGTACCTGCCTGGTCTCTGGTCGGCCTGCATACAATCAGAGATCATAGAATAAGGCCACCAACGCCAGGTCTCCGCCCTCACCTAAATCTGAATAGAGTTGTTAGGGTAGCTGGTTGGTGCTGATTCTGGAAAATGGGAAGACATAATTGTTTAACCCTTCCGTGCTGTGACCCTCTGCTCCGGAAGACATGCTTTTAAAGCCCCATTTCCCTCTCCTGAAAAATGTGAAGGGTAAAGCGAAATGTGGACTAGGAGAAACCAAGTGACCTGTCTTCTCATCTAGTCGATTGTCTGACTTGACTCATGAATAAGAGCCCTTACTCAGATAGCGTTTTTTAAACCAGTACTTCCCATAGGAAGGGTTCCTGTCTGTTAAAGAGCTGCAGCATGTGTTTGTGCAAGGCACTGTCCCTTCCTGGTCAGTCACTGGAAAGAGCCATGTGGCTCCAGCCCATTGAGACCTTAGCTGGGGAGTGGAAGAGGTGGGTGGCCTTGAATGTTACACCACATGGTTGGAGCTCTGGGTTTTCCTTTGTTTCAGAGTACAGAGGGAGGGGCCCCTCCTTTCCCTGCACCAGTGTAAGGAGACCTTTTCCTGTCAGAGAGGACCTGGGAAGGGCCATGTCTCCCCTCTAGTGATTGCTGGGGGGTGGGGGTAGGGGCAGAGTTTGAAATGGGCAGCTCCCTTATCTCTTGGAAGGTTGGAAGGTAGTCTGAAGTCCTCATTGTACCTACAGGATCTTTTTTATGTCATTAGTTTGGTCAATGCTGGAGGTACCCTAAGGGGCCTTCTATCCACTTGGATGAAAACATTGGTAGGTTTATTACAGAGATGGGGGGGGTTGACTGATTGATAGCTTCAGTTGAACTGGGATTGAGAGAGGTGTGGTTGTGAGTTATAATTGAGGTCTTGGCCTCTTGTCACTGTTCATAATCCAGGCCTGTTTTTGTAAACAATAGGCCACTGACCTCCATGTCCTGTCCAGATGCACTGCATTTGCTCTTGGAATCCCCCCTGCAGTTTTAACCAGATATGTCTTTTTTTTTTTTTTTTTGTACACATCCTATTCTTAAACTGTTGCCATCGGGAGTGTTAATAACTTTGATCTTCCCAAATTTCTCTCCAGAAGCATGCCATTTGACTAAGGTGCAAAGTGATTTTAAATGTTTATTTTTTGGAAGGTTCAAGGCAATAGGTGTTAATAGAACCATATCTGCCAATTTCTTTTTGGCAAAGGATTTCTCAAGAGTGTCTCAAAATTAAACACTTCGGATATTTACAAACATTGCTCATTGAGATGATGTAATGCAGATGGCTATTTGGGTTTTCTCTTCAACCTTGCCACAAACAGGAGACTGTTTTGCTTTGCTCTGATATTTTTCCATTGATACTATTCAGGATCATAGAATTTAATAGGTGGCTGAGCATGATGTCTTATTCCGAGAAGGTGCATGATGAATGCTTATGGAACTGATTTGAATAGTTTAGTCCTTCATTTTACAGCTGAGGAGAATACAGAGAACTGAAGAGGCTTGTCCAAGGTCACACAGCTAGATGGTGGCAGATCTGAAACTAGAAACAGGTTTACCAACTCTCAATTCCCTATTCTGTATCTTTACTATGAAACATCATCTGACCAGGGTGGGAAAAAATAAAAAATTCTTAAGGAGCCCAAATCTGTCAATGAATAATGGTAGTAATAATGATAATGATAATAGTAGATTACATTTTGGTTGCTCATTATGTTCCAGTCTGTCCCAAGTGCTTTAAATGAATGGTCTGGTTTAATCCTCACATCAACCCAGGAAATGGGTATTATTATCACCTTCCATTCACCATATAAGGAAACTGAGGCTTAGAGAGAATGAGAAGCCCTTCCAAGGTCACACAGCCCAACCATGGCAGCTTGACTTCATTCCTTTATTCATTAACTATTTATTGAGTGCTTCCTATGTGTTCTGGGGATTGGCAATACAGCTGTGAAGAAGAAAAAGTCTCCACCCTTGTGGAGCTTATGTTCTGGAAGCTGGGCTGTCTATGGAACAGCGCAGAATTTGGAGACAAAGGGCCTGCGATCTGATTTGGCTCTGCCCCCCAATAGCTAGAAGCCCTGGGTCAGAATTATTATGAGTGTCAGCTTTTTATGTGTTATATGGGACTCATGGTGCTGCCGGACTTACTTCTCTTACAGATGCCAAGATAAAAAGAAAATTACTGTAACAGCTATGCTGTTTGGTTTGGTGGTTATGTGCAATTTTTAGAGTCAAAGGGATTCAGGTTTAAATCTTGGTTCTGCCGGTTGCTAGCCTTTCACTTCGGGCAAGTTACCTGACTTGTCTGAGCCTCAGTTTTCCTATTTGGAAAATAGGTAAAATAAAATAGATTTCCTAAGGTAATAGTGAGTTGTTGATGAGATATATAAATTATTTAGAACAATATCTGGCACTTGTAAGTGCTCAGTAATGGTACGGTCTACTCTGTGAGCCTTTCTTTTGCTGAACTGGGCTATTGAGACTGCATTGCATATTCACTCCCAAAGTGCCAGCTATTAAATGATAGGAAATAAGTCAAGGAATGAAACTTGAGTTCTAGCTTAAGTTCATTTAGTCGTAACAAAAGATCTTGAGTCAGTCACTTAAACCCTCTGGACATCAGTTTCTTTTTCTGTTAGTGAACAAGTAAACTAATTATTGGCCATTGTGGTTCTGCATGTCTTTGACCAGAGTCCCAGGTCCTGTTTTTTCAGTTCGAATTGTTTGAGTCAAATGGACTCTAAATGGGACCCTCATCTCATGGGACCCTTTCTGGGACCCTCTCTATCCCTTGATTTTGCCTCCCTATAAACCACCTGCTTGCATGTGCCCTGAGGAACTCCTGAGGCTTCAGCCCCAACCCTACCCCAGAGTGGTTTTATGAGGGGTGTGCCTTCTTAGTCAGCCCGCATTGTAGTGTCTTCTTAAAAACCATCATTGTTTCTGGTTTGTGGGTGCTCAGGTTCCTTTGAAAGTTCATGCCTCTCGATGTCTGACTGAAAGCAATAATATTCTTAGTCTTTTTACATAGTAGCTCTTTCCGATTTACAATGTGCTTTCATATGTGGTTGTCCCTCAGTATCCTCAGGGGATTGGTTCTAGGAATGCCCCCACTTCCCCCAGGATACCAAAATCTTCAGATGCTCAAGTCCCTGATAAATAATGGTGTAGTATTTGCATACAACCTATGTACACACATCCTCCTGTATACTTTAAATCATCTCTAGATTACTTATAATAGCTAATACAGTGTAAATGCTATGTAAATAGTTGTTAAAATGCTTTTAAAATTCATATTATTTTAAATTGTTATATTATTATTTTTATTGTTTTTTTTTTTTTTTTCCTGAATATTTGCCATTCCCATTTGTTTGAATCTGTGGATATGGAACCTGCAGGTATGGAGGGCTGATGTACAATAATCTCTGGAAATTCTTTACAACCCTGGTCATATTCATGGTCATAACCTGAAGCCTTTGGCCTCTAGTCTGTTAGCTTGTTGCTGGGATTGGAGCAGCGAAAGTGGTAAGGTGCAGGGCATGGTTACCAGGGTTGTGAGTCTGGGTGGTATTTGGGTGAATACACATGACTGTATACAGTCCCAGCTGTTGTTCTTTCCTTATTTAAGGCCCCTTTCCTTTACTCTCTCTATACCTTGAGTTTTTACAGTCTCCCAGAAAGCTTGAGATTGACGTTCATGCAAATATTCCAGGAGAAATAGTCTGAAACAGAGTGGCACTATATGCTGAGCAGTCACATTTTCTTTCTTGAGAACATTAGGGGTCTTGTCTTTTTTTTTTTTTTATGTCTTAGGAGAACAGTGTGTGTGTACCACAGAGCTGGAAGTGAAATTTTGTAATTTCCATCTGGAGCATTGTGATAGAAAAAGTGCAGGCCTTTGCCTGGAACAGTTTAACCCTTTCAGGACCCTTCAAGAGCAGGAGATGAATTTTAAAACTGGAGTCATATTGTGTATGTATATGTACTTGGGAATGCTGATGCCTGGTATATAAACAAGCTTTTTCCCTTGGGAGGTCTGAGCAATTTTTCATTCACGCCAAAAAAGGTCTTCTCCAAAGCTTCTTTCCTCACAGCTCCCATTCCCCAAGGGAGCTTTAAATATAATCAGTTAATCAGTTTTAAATATAATCAGTTAAATATAATCAGTTTGAAAAGCTGCAGTAAAACATTTAGTTGGAATCCTCAAGCAGATGCTATCATTTTCCTGTAAGATGATTGAGGGCTCCTCATCCCTTGCTCAGGGGAAAAAACAGCAACAAAAAAAGCTACTCTGCATTAGTAAGGTGAACTCCTGGAAGAAAATGAATGAAGCTCTTGGAAACATTCAAGTACCATACTCTACATCTTGCAATTGAAAGACCCTGGAGGAAGGTGGTGGGCAAGGAGCCAGGAGATGCAGTGTACTGTGCAAATAAGCAGTAGTTGGAAACAGTGTTCGTGAGGGGTCCTTAGCTTTTTCAATTTCAGGTGTTCTTTTGGGGAATGAGAACAGAAATTTCCTTTGAAGAAGCCTATCTGGTAGTTATGGCCACATCCATTATGTATCATGCAGTTTGAAAGCTTTGACAGGCTCTGATCATTTCTCTGCTATGAGGTGTCCAGAGTTTGACCTAGCTGCAGTATGTAGGCGCCCTTACTATTAAAATCAGCAGGTGCCCAGACCCTGACTCCCCATTATTCATTCCAGATAAATTGGGCTACCCAGTGACACCTGTAGAGTTCTCCTTCCAGAAGTGAGAACTCTTCATGGGAATTGTGCTTACCTTATACCCTTGACCTCTGACAACTACGTTAGGAAAATATGTCATATTGCAGGGAAAAAGCAGTTGATATGTAGATTTCTGGTTGTAATAAAATTAAAATGAACAGTTTTAACCTGGTGTCAGCTCCAGAATTGACTTTTTGGGGAATCTGGGCAAGTTGCCTTAGAAGTTGGTTTAAAAATAAATAATAGCAGCACTTAAAAGCATTTTTAAAAATTACAAAATTGGCCGGGCGCGGTGGCTCAAGCCTGTAATCCCAGCACTTTGGGAGGCCGAGACGGGCGGATCACGAGGTCAGGAGATCGAGACCATCCTGGCTAACACGCTGAAACCCCGTCTCTACTAAAAAATACAAAAATCTAGCCGGGCAAGGTGGCGGGCGCTTATAGTCCCAGCTACTCGGGAGGCTGAGGCAGGAGAATGGCGTAAACCTGGGAGGCGGAGCTTGCAGTGAGCTGAGATCCGGCCACTGCACTCCAGCCTGGGCGACAGAGCGAGACTCCGTCTCCAAAAAAAAAAAAAAAAAAAATTTAATTGTATATATATACCCCATTTTGTTTACCCATTCGTTCATTGATGAACACTTGGGTTGCTTCTACCTTTTGCCTATTTTGAATAATGCTGCTGTGAACATAGGTATAACATAGGTGTATTCTTTTTTCTTTCTTTTTTTTTTCAGATGGGGTCTCACTCTGTCACCCAGGCTGGATTGCAGTGGCTTGATCATGGCTCACTGCAGCCTTGACTTCCTGGGCTCAAGTGATCCTCCCACCTCAGCCTCCCAAGTAGCTGGGGCTATAGGCACATGCTACCACACCTGGCTAGTTTTAAAATTTTTCGTAGAGATGAAGTCTCCCTGTATTGCACAGGCTGGTTATTTTTTTAAAAGGTACACTCTACCGAAGCTTTACAAGCCTGTATATACATTTCTATATAATCACTTGTCCTGATACATTTTTTAAACTTAAGGTTTTAATATATGCATTAGCTTATATATTAGTATATTAATTATAAAGTTGTACACCTTTTAATAATTACATGAATTACTAAACTTTTACCATATTTTTAATAGCTTTATTGAGATTTAAGTGACATTTAATAAATTGCACATATTTAAGGTATACAATTTGATAGATTTTGACATATATAACACCCATAAAACCAACACAGTCAAGATAGTGAATCTAATCATTACCCTCAAAGTTTCTTCATTATAATGTATTAATAAACCAGTACTATTGGCCAGGCATGGTGGCTCACATCTGTAATCCTAGCACTTTGGGAGGCCAAGGTGGGAGGATTGCTTGAACCCAGGAGTTCAAGACTGAACCAGGAAACATAGTGGGACCCCCATCTCTGCAAGGAAAGAAAAAAACAAACAAAAAAACTGGCTGGGCACGGTGGCTTATGCCTGTAATCCCAGGACTTTGGGAGGATGAGGTGGGCAGATCACCTGAGGTCAGGAGTTCAAGACCAGCTTGGCCAATATGGTGAAACTCTGTCTCTGCTAAAAATAAAAAAAATAGCCGGGTGTGGTGGCAGACACCTGTAATCCCAGCTACTCGGGAGGCTGAGGCACGAGAATCCCTTGAACCTGGGAGACAGAGGTTGCAGTGAGCTGAGATCTCGCCATTGCAGTGCAGCCTGGGCAACTAGAGCGAGACTCCATTTCAAAAAAAAAAAAAAAGAAAATTATCTGGGTGTGATGGCACATACCTGTAGACCTAGGCTGTCTTAGGAAGATGAAGCAGGATTGCTTGAGCCCAGGAGTTCGAGATTGTAGGGAGCCATGATTGCACTATTGCACTCTAGCCTAGGTGACAGAGCTAATAATTATGTTATAGAAAAGGCATTAGCTTCAAGATAACTAAGTGAAAGCCTGGTATTAACAAATTTTAAAAAGTAACAAATAATGATCTAAGCTACCCAGATTAGTTTCTGGAAAATTTGTTTAACCAAGACAACTCCAAGGGAAGTCGGGTTAATAATTGTATCTCAGCCATTACTCTGCTTTTAGGAGGGAAGGTACAGGATGGAGTGAGAAAGAAAAGAAAAAAAATCATGGCCATGTTAGGAGTGGACTAATGATAGTATCTATTTACATATAGATATGGCTTGGCTGGGCACGGTGGCTTACGCCTGTAATGCCAGCACTTTGGGAGGCCAAGGTGGATGGATCACCTGAGGTCAGGAGTTCAAGACCAGCCTGGCCAACGTGGTAAAACCTCATCTCTACAAAAATACAAAAATTAGCTGGGTATGGTGGGGTGCCTGTAATACCAGCTACTCGGGAGGCTGAGGGAGGAGAGCCGCTTGAATCCAAGAGGTGGAGGTTGCAGTGAGCGAGATTGTGCCACTGCACTCCAGCCTGGGTGACAGAGCAAGCCTCCATCTCAAAAACAAAAAGCAAATGAAAAAATAGATCTGGCTTGAACCAGTCTTAGGGCCTCATGCCTTTTTAGAAGGGGTCACAAATGAGCCAGATGTCAAGGAGAGGGTCTAGGGGCTCCCACTGGAGATCTACTCAAAATATTTTTAATATGGCTTCTTTCTTCTAATGATTGACTTCCTATTGCCTGCTAAATACAGACCAACTTTCTAAGGTAGACATGAACTTCCTTCTCAGTCTGACTGCAACCTCTTGTTTCAACCACATTTTGTATTTTGTTTTAGGAGGACTGGAAGTCTAACTTGACTGCTTACATAGACTACTAGCTAACGTTTGCTCTTTGTTGGATGCTTACCACTTACTAGACATTATGCTAAATACTTTATGTAGATTATTCCATAATCCTTACTTCAACTTTAGGAAAAAGATGTTACTAGTATCCCATTTTACTGGTTAAAAAAATGAGGTGTAGGACGTTCAGTTATTCCCCCAGGGTCTGCAACTGGTGAATGATAGAATAGGAACCTTGGTTGTTGCCAGAGTCTAAGTTCTTCATGTTGTTCATGGAATGCCCCTTTTTCGCTGCCCAGTCCCGTATCTTCACCTTTTGAAATCGCACCCTTCTGCCGGGTGCAGTGGATCACCTGAGGTCGGGAGTTTGAGACCAGCCTGACTAACATGGTGAAACCCCGTCTCTACTTAAAATATAAAATTAGCTGGGGGTGGTGGCACATGCCTGTAATCCCAGCTACTTGTGAGGCTGAGGCAGGAGAATAACTGGAACCCAGGAGCTGGATGGAGGTTGCTGTGAGCCGAGATCACGCCATTGCACTCCAGCCTGGGCAATAAGAGTGAAACTCCATCTCAAAACAAAAAAAAAACTCACCTTTCTGGTACAGCCCAACGTTTCTGGGATTCCTTCCTTAATTGCTCTGACCAGAAATAACCCTTTTCTATTTCACCCACACAGTACTTCTCTTAATAGCTCTCATATGGCATTGATCTCATACTGCCTTATGTTTGGAATATTTGTATTTCATTCTTTTTTCTTCTACCAGACTTCTGAATGTAGGAATGTTTTGAAGTTGTGTAGTGCAATGCAAAGAATATAGGCTCTGGAACCAGCCCTCAGTTGGAGTCTTGTCAACTTCACTTCCTTGCTGTGTGACTTTGCTCAAGTCACTCAGCTTCTCTTCCAAGCCTCCTCTTCTGTGACATGGAGATAATGAGACCTGTCTTGCTATTAATTGCAGTTGTGTTTAGAGTACTGGCTCAGTGTATGGCAAATATTAAATGCTAAATAAAAAGTTTATTATAAGGTTCCTTCAGATAGCAAACGTGTCTGGAAGACTATTGTAGCTCAAATGGTGGCTCTCGGTAAACACTTATTGTCTGTAGTACTGAATAAATAAATGGATGACCTAACTACTGCAAATAATCTTTTGGAAGTAGTTTAGTTGTATCCTTACACTACATCTTGCACAATGTCACCAGACTGATTTTTAAAAACTCATTTTTTTTTTTGCTAAGGTCATAGCATAAAAGACTGTTACTATTAATCACTTCCAACTTACCCTGCTTACATTTTATACCACCTTACAGCTGAACTGCCTCTAGTTTCCTTTCTTTATCATGTTGTGTCATGGTTTGTGCTTTATCCATGCTGTGCCCTCTCTTTGGAATGGGTCCTCTTCCTTGAACCTGGAAAACTTATTCATCCTTTAAAAAGCCCAGCTCAGATGCCACCCCTCCAGGAAGTCTTCTCTGCTCCTCTGTGCAAGATCCCAAGCAGGATTCCTTAGCATCTTCCCTTGCCTTCTGTACAGAGTTCATCAGTACGCTCTCAGCATCTCCTCCGCAGTGTCTTTGTACACTCTTGTATTATTGCACTCATCATATTACATGGCAATCTCTTCGTTTACATCTCTTTGTTTACAATTCACTGAACACCTTCAGGAAAAAACAGTCTTTTATTCATTTCTGCATGTCCAGCTCCTGACACATAGTAAGCACTACGGTGTTTATAAGTTGAATTGAACTGTCTTCTGAGTTGAGTTTGGATGTGACAGTGCCATGATGGCATGCTTCTGCATTTCTCCCCCACTCCAGTAAGAAACCCATGTTAATATTATTTGAAATTTGATATAGATTAAACATTGTGAATATTTGCATTATACAAAGACAAGTACAAACTACATAGCCTTATGGATCCTCCCCCATGGGGGTGTGTTTCTCCTTAAATTTATTACGGGCACGGCCCTCTTTAGAATCACTGCCCTCTTTAGAATCACTGCCCTAGAGCTATACTTGAGTTGACCAAATTTCTTCAGTCACATCTCTTACCTTGGAAACCAAGAAAAATGTTAACACTGAAATTCCCAAGAGTTTAAAACAAACATAAGGCTTTCTGTAATTGAAGCAAAAACCCATTCTACATTTGCCCAGGATTTATTCACCATTTTTATCAGGCACTAAAAGTCTAAGTTTGAGAAAGTTCGTCTGTCTTGACCTGGAGTTAAAACTGGGTTGACTTGAAAAAGGAACTATTTTATTACTCTTTCGAAGCACGGTGTGGAGAGAGTTATTGCCTGGTTAGAAGCAGTGGTGAGATCTTTGGTAAATGGGGAAGGAAAGGTCCTAAGGGACAAGCAGGAAAATGGTCCCTTTTGAGTTTTCAAGTCATTCGGTATGAAATAGCCTTGACCTTATTTATATGTTGTGAATGAATGGTTCTGAACTTGAAATATGTATTTGTGTGGAGGAAAAACAGTTGGGACATGTTCCTCCATTTTGGTGTATATTTTAGGATGTCATCCTTTAGGGAGAAGGCAGATTCTCTTTGGGTTTTTTTTTTTTTTCTTCTTCTTTTTTTTTTTTTTTTTGAGATGGAGTCTTGCTCTGCCGCCCAGGCTGGAGTGCAGTGGCCGGCTCTCAGCTCACTGCAAGCTCCGCCTCCCGGGTTCACGCCATTCTCCTGTCTCAGCCTCCCGAGTAGCTGGGACTACAGGCCATTCTCCTGTCTCAGCCTCCCGAGTAGCTGGGACTACAGGCGCCCGCCTCGTCGCCCGGCTAGTTTTTTGTATTTTTTAGTAGAGACGGGGTTTCACCGTATTAGCCAGGATGGTCTCGATCTTCTGACCTCGTGATCCGCCCGTCTCGGCCTCCCAAAGTGCTGGGATTACAGGCTTGAGCCACCGCGCCCGGCCTTTTTTTTTCTTCTTAACCATATCTTCTAAATGCATTAATCAGTGGCGACGTGACCCAGAAGTCACTGTGAAAGTTGGGACCTTATCTTTGCTGTTTGATCCCAGATCTTGCATTTAAAATCATGGCATGGTGGGCAGGATCTGAATACTCTCCCTGGAGAAGATGACCCTGACAGCCATGGGTGGCTGGGTGGCCAGGGCTCCACAGGAGGACAAAGCATAGAAAACAAAGGTACTCAAGAACATGAGGTGGCCATGACAAGCCATGCCATAAGCTTTATGAAATATGTCTTGTTTCTGAAGAGTTGGCAGCCAACTCTTTTCTCCAAACATTGAAATCCCTTAGAAATTTTCTTCCTTTTCCCTTTAGTTTTTTTGTGTGCGTGTGTTTATTGTTTTGGTAGGCGGTGGAGATGCTGCACCAGAGCTTGTCAGATGAGTAAGCTGCTCTTCGGGAAGACATCTTGACTGAGGTACCTATTCTGGAGCAACATTTCTTTTGGGCCAATATAGTACTTTGTAACACGTTGAGCTAGAGGATTCTATACAGGCAGAATGATCCTAAGGGAAAGAGTGCTGGATTGGGAGGCAGAAAGCTTGGGTTCTAGTTTAGCTTTGTCATTTACTACCGTGATTTTGGAGATAACTCACCTAAGGTTCCACCTAAGGTCTCAAAATCCCTAGTTTCCCTATAAAATCCCTATAAAATGGGAACAACAATTCTTGGCCCTTATAATGATGATGATGATGGCTAGCGTTTATCAAGTGCTTCTTATGTCTCAGCTCTGTTTTAGGTGCTTTACATATATGAACTCATGAATTTCTCAACAGCCCTGTGAGGTAGCTGCTATTATTATCCCCATTTTACAGATGACGCACAATGAGGTTAAATAACTTGCTCTGAAGCACATGGCTAGTAAGTGATGAGGACAGATTATGAACCCAAGCTGACTTAACACTGATGTGAGGCTGAAATGAAAGAATTCAGTTGAAACTATGAGATGCTGTATACACTCAGTTGATTGTCCTCATTTCCTAGTAACTTGTTACAATAAAGAATTAATGCAGTGTTTTAAATGTCTTTCTGTTAACATACCTACTCTACCTCCCTATGCCTTGGTCTTCTCATCTAAAAAACTAGGGGTTAAACATTAGGAACTTTCTAAGATCCTTCCAGCTTTCAGGGTTCATGATTCTTGCTTATTAATATGTTGAAGATTGGGCGGGCTGGGTGGTTCAACCCTGTAATCCCAGCACTTTGGGAGGGCAAGGCGGGCCGATCATCTAAAGTCAGGAGTTCAAGACCAGCCTGGCCAACATGGTGAAACCCTGTCTCTAGTAAAAATACAAAAATTAGCCGGGCATGGTGGCGGGCGCCTATAATTAATCTCAACTACTTGGGAGCCTGAGGCAAGAGAATCACTTGAACCTGGGAGGCAGAGGTTGCAGTGAGCCCAGATCGCACCATTGCACTCCAGCCTAGGTGACAGAGCAAGACTCCGTCTCAAAAACAAACAAAAAAGATGTTGAAGATGATGATTTGTCCCTTTTAAATAGACACACTTGAAAGCACAAAAACCATTGTATTCTCTGAATGACATTCTTTCCACCCCCAGAACTTGCCATGCCTGCATGGCTGCTGCACACTTATGGAGGGTAGGCCCCAGGTGGTAGGTAGTACCAAAGTGGCAGCTGACCTGGAGAGCAGTTGAAATGATACTTGTTGAAATATCACGATCTAATAGGAAGATGTGCCTCACAGCTGGAGAAAAATCGAGGAGAGAGAGAGTTACTTGATGGGCCTGCAGGTGAACTTGTGACTGGATCACTAGGGACAATGAATGCTTTAATCAGGATAACTATTAAACTTTGGACTTCCAGTAAGCTCAGAGACTTCCAGAGTTAGAAAATTCCCTGCGGTAACTGGTTTGTATGGTTTTCCCCGTCCATGTTGGTGGGCCAGAAATGGAATTTGTGTAACTCTTGGTATTATCTTTATGTTGTTGTGTACAGTACTTAAATTTAAAAGAAAAAGGAAGTTTATTGTCCTTAATGAAAATTAAAGAAATAAGGAAGTGGGAGGCTCTTAATCTCTGACATCTGGTCTGGGACAAACCTGGGGGAGGCAGTGTGGTTATGGAACTGGTATAGGGTTAATCTAGACATCTGGGTTATTCGGGAAGTGCCTTCAGGCCCCTTTAGGATGTGGAGTGGCCTCTTGCCTCTTACATTGCTCTTTATATATTAGGCCCTTTGTCAACTAAGGGATTTCTGTGAGGATTGTGATGAAGCATGCCGTAATGTGGAATTGAAATGTTTTCATGTTTATGTTTGTTTTATTTTCACCTAATGAATAGGCTAAGTAGCAGTCTGTTGTTTTAAATGAGTACTATTAATAATAATGACAACTCATATTTTTATCATTACAGCATTTAAAAAATATCGTTCATAGAGAGGAAGAAATGTAGAGTAATGGAGGACAAACTTTGTAATGTTGAAGATGTCATTCCACCTTTGGGATTCTCAGCTTCTCAGCTGGAAAGTGGAAAGATGGATTACTAGTTCCTTGCTTCATGATTTTTAGGACATATGAACAAAAAATGGTTATTTTTTTTTTTTTTTTTTTTTTTTGAGATGGAGTCTCGCTCTGTCACCCAGGCTGGAGTGCTATGGCCGGATCTCAGCTCACTGCAAGCTCTGCCTCCCGGGTTTACGCCATTCTCCTGTCTCAGCCTCCCGGGTAGCTGGGACTACAGGCGCCGCCACGTCGCCCGGCTAGTTTTTTGTAGTTTTTAGTAGAGACGGGGTTTCACCGTGTTAGCCAGGATGGTCTCCATCTCCTGACCTCGTGATCCGCCCGTCTCGGCCTCCCAAAGTGCTGGGATTACAGGCTTGAGCCACTGCGCCCGGCCCAAAAAATGGTTATTGTTAAGTGAGTTGTCACATAGAGTCTGGATGTTGATTATTGTCCTGGGGGAAGGATAGAAACCAGAGAATAGATAGCACAGGTTCTTCCTACTCCCCTCTCCTGCTTCTGGTTTAAGATTTCATCTTTTTTTTCTTTGTTTTCTTCTTAAAGGTTTCATCTTTAAACGACATTAATTAGGCTTTGTGTTTTTAGCCATTATTAGAGTCCGTTGTGCTGTATCTCTTGATCTCTCTTATTTATTCAGTGATTTGTGGTTATGTAAGTTATCTCAGTTCTTTGCTGTCAGCAATTTTAAATCAAACATTGAAGCATTTTGGGTGGGTGACGTGTTACTTTGATTAATGAGTTCTTGATCTGGATATTTTAAGACCAGTAACAACATAATGTGGAAACACCTAATTCTCCTTAAAACTACAATAGTGTTTTCACTGCCAAAGCTGAAACTGATTTGTGCCAGTTACTTCTTTCTAACAGTGAATGTGTGTGTATGAGCTTTCTTTTGCTGTTTTGGCCAGGGAGCAGGACTGCCAGTCCAGAAAGGCCAGCTCTTCTGGATTCAGTAGCAAAAGAGTTAATCATTAAGCAGAAACAGAAACCTCCCAAGTTTCTAACCTTCTCTTGCGTTAAATCTCCTTACTCCTATTAGAAGAAAAGGCATATGCACACTTATGCATGCGCGTGTGCGCATGCACACACAACCACCATACACACAAATACTCTAACAAAACTTAATGTAAAATGATCTCATGTTTATGAGAGCTGGGATTACTTGGGAGGGATACTTGTGTTCTCCAGGCTTAGTGGGCATGATGTGAAAGCAAGGCTATTTGGCCTGTGGAGATTGAAGATAAGAGCGTGATATGTAATTGAGTAAGAATTTGAAAAATTATCCGATAACGTTAGGAGCAGCAAAGCAACTGCTTGTGCTTTTTTATGCTGGAAACTATTTGGAGTAGGAGTGAGGAGCTAGCATTGTTTTCAGGGCGTGGGAACCCCCTCCCCACCTCACTAGCCAAATATGTTTGCCTAGGCCGAGAGTGTCAGGTCTCTGAGAGATCATGACAGAGTATTTAAATACATTCTGCCCTCAGGCAATTCTTCAGTCTTAATCATTTCAGGAAAAGGGCTGTCAGCTAACCTTTAAAATCCTTTCCAGAATAGTCTACCACAGCCCACCTTCCCATCTTGTTCCAGTGACCCACCCAATCTATAAATGGTCAGTTCCTTCATTTGCAGAAATTGAAATAGTTTAAAGAAGAGACTTGATGAATTGAACTCATGTTTTTGCTGCTGTGGCCACACCCTCTGTACAGACCTTTGCTTCATTTGGGTTCTCAGCAACTTGGGAAGGAGGAGGCTATTGATGAAACTTTCGAGGCGTTGGCTTATAGCTACTGGAGTGTTCTTCTTTCCAGTCCCCTCCTCTCCTCACTTCCTCCAGTGTTGGGACACTTTGTATTGAACAAGAAGATCATGAGCTAATTTCAACCTGACAGCCATTTATTTAGCACCTACTGTATGTTTTCTTTTCTTTTTTTTTTTCGAGGCAGAGTCTTGCTCTGTCACTCAGGCTGGAGTGCAGTGATGTGATCTCGGCTCACTGCAACTTCCGACACCTGGGTTCAAGTGATTCTCCTGCCTCAGCCTCATGAGTAGCTGGGATTACGGGTGTGTACCACCACACCCAGCTAATTTTTATATTTTTAGTAGAGGCGGGGGTTTCACCATGTTGGTCAGGCTGGTCTCGAACTCCTGACCTCATGATTTGCCTGCCTCAGCCTCCCAAAGTGCTGGGATTATAGGTGGGAGCCACCGCGCCTGGCCCATATGTTTTATACTATGCTAAGTTGTGGGCGTAGAGAGATATAGAAAAAAGTTTCTGCCTTCAAGGAGCTGCAGTCTATTAGAAATGTCTTAGTCCATTTTCTGTTGATTATAACACAATACCTGAAACTGGGTAATTTGCAAAGAAACAATTTTTTTTTTTTTTTTTTTCAGTTCTGGAGGCTGGGAAGTCCAAGATTGAGGGCTGAATCTGGTGAGGGCCTTCTTGCTGATGGGAAATCTCCACAGAGTCCCGAGGTGGCACAGAGAGGGAGCTGAGTGCGTAAACTTGCCAGCTCATGTCCCTCTTCTTTTTCTTAAAAAGTCACTAGTTTCACTGCCAAGATAACTCATTAATATATTAATCCATTCATGATGGCATGCCTTCATGATACAGTCACCTCTTGAAGGCCCCACCATGGGGATTAAGTTTCAACATGAGTTTTGGAGGGGACATTCAAACAATAGCAAGAGAGAGGTGGATGGATTACACAAGTGTAGTGATAGGGTCACAGTAGAGAGATATTGAAGGCTATGTGGATAGGGAATAGTCTTAACAGTGAGTAATGCTGATGAGACTGGTTGATAGAGGAAGATGATGATGTTACCTAGTATTTACAGGGCACAAGGTAGTCTGTGAAGTGCCTCGCCATACTTTATCTTATTTAACCTCAGAATTGTACAACACAGGGCAGGATGATATCTGGGCTTTTTTTGGTTTTGTTTTTTTAAAAATTATTTTGAGATAATTATGCATTCACATGCAGTTGTAAGAAATAATGCAGAGAGATTGCACATCCTGTTACTTAGATTCCTCTGATGGTTAACATCTTGCAAAACTATAACACAATACCATAATCAGGACCTTGACATTGATACAGTCAAAATTCTAAACAGTTCCATCACTGCAAGGATCACTCATGTTGTCCTTTTCTAGTCCTGCCCCTCCCAGTTCACTCCTTCATCCCACCCTACTTTAGTCCTTAGTCCTTAAATGCTGGTAACTACTAATCTGTTGTCCATGTTTATAATCTTGTCATTTCAAGAATATTATAAAAATGGAACCATTAGCATGTAGCTTTTTAGGATTGGCCTTTTTTTTATGACTCAGCACACGTCTCTGAAGACTCATTCAGGTTGTTGTGCATACCAGTAGTGCATTCCTTTTTATTGCTGAGCAGTATTCTATGGTATGAATGTATGATGGTTTGTTTAGCCCTTCACCCACTGGAGGGCATATGGGTTGTTTCCTATTTTAGGCTGTTATGAATGAAGTTGCTATGAACATTCATGTATAGATTTTTGTGTGAACAGGTATTTTTTAGAAAGTAGAGGTAAGCCAGGCATGTTGATGAGTACCTATAGTCCCAGATACTCTGCAGGCTGAGGCAGGAGAATCTCCTGAGCTCAGGGGTTCAAGATGAGCCTGGGCAACATAGTGAGATCATGTCTCCAAAAAAAAAAAAAAAAAAAAAATGGAGGTGGTTTTTTTGTAATGGCAAGATTGTACATTAGAAGGTAGAAAAGTAGGTTTTGCATCTTACTAGGGAAGATACATGTATATTTCTCTCTCTTTGGACTGATCATTTAAGTTGTCTCACTTTCCTTATCAATAAACTGGCATAATATATGTTCTGCCTACATCCCAGGGTGGTTGTATAGATAAATTGAGCTATGGCCTCCTCCCGAGTGACTGGGATTACAGGTTCGTGCCACCACACCGGGCTAATTTTTGTATTTTTAGTGGAGATGGAGTTTCACTGTGTTGGCCAGGCTGGTCTTGAACTCCTGACCTCAAGTGATCCTCCCAGCTTGGCCTCCCAAAGTGCTGGGATTACAGGCGTGAGCCACTGTGCCTGGCCCCACAGTAGTTCTTAAATTGCAATCTAGAGACAACTCTTTTAGGCCATCTTGCTTTTCCTAATAATTGATGTGTAGGTGTTCCTTATATGTTCTATTTACTCATTGTTGACGATTATAGGTTGCAATACCTGCTCCCAGATTTAGTTTATCATCTTTCTTTTAATTGAATTATTTGATATATAAGAAATTCCAAGTCCAAGTGCAGTGGCTCACACCTGCAATCCCAGCACTTTGGGAGGCCACGGTGGGAGGAACACTTGAGTCCAGGAGTTCGAGACCAGCCTAGGCAACATATTAAGACCCCGTCTCTCCCAAAAATACAAATAAATTAGCTGGGCATAGTGATGTACTCCTATAATCCCGCCTACTCAGGAAGCTGAGGTGGGAGGATCACTTGAGCTCTAGAGGCCAAGGCTGCAGGGAGCCATGATCATGCCAGTGCACCCCAGTCTGGATGACAGAAGGAGACTCTGTCTCAAAAAAAAAAAAAAAAAAAGAAATTCCAAATTTTAATATAGTCAAATTTACTTTTTGTTAAAAAAATTAACTTTATCGTCTTAAGACAAACACACACAATCATAAGGATATTCTTTTGTATTTTCATCTGCAAGTTTTGCCTTTCACATAATGTCTTGAATAAATAAGGAGTAAATTTTCATGAACAGCGTGAGGTAGGGATCTAACTTTATTTTATATTCCATGTGGCTATATTTATTAAAGCATTCATCTTTTCCCCTATTGATTTGTAATGTCTCATTTGTACATATATTAAGTTTATTACACATATTTGTGGGCAAGATGAGTTCTCCATCATGCTGTAGTGGTGCTGCCCCTGGATGTACATCAGGGGTTGCTGATAAGGGAATCGAATGTTTTCCCCTTTGAGGTAGTGGCACTAGGATGTCCCCATAATTCCAACCAGAATAGCTCTGCTTTTATGTTCACGATATTGGGTGTCCCACTAAGATTTTATTTGAAGAACTTTTTAGATGGAACAATTTTAAAAGTTAAAAACTACAATTTTTAAACAAATTACATTTTGGATAGTTGTTTGAGATAGCAAGGGTTTCGTCTCTTATCTTGGGTTGAATGAAAAGTGTAAGACACACAGAACTCAGGACCTAGCAGCAAGGGAAGTGCATGTTTTTCAAAGGGAAAGGAATGTGTTGTTTTGCAGTTGTTAGTAGTTCCAAATATATCAACCATACCACAAATAATGAGTATGTAGTTTTCATGAGAGATTTGGAACTGTCTAGAGCCTAGTCCTTATCGTCTATGATCATAGAAACCATGGAGAAAAGAAGCCTACCTATAAGAAAGTAATTAAAAAAAAATTAACCCACAGCAATACAAGAAATGACATCAGCCAGTGGATGACTGAGAATGAGTGGTGTTGATAAGAACTTGAGGAATTTTGAGATGGGAGAGGTGTGGGCCAGAATGAATAAGACCTTGATTTATGGACTAGGATTTGGCTAAGTCGAGAGTAGGAGGAAAGAACAGTGGCAGTGTGTCTTCCCTCAGTGGAGTTCCCACAGCCCCCATCGTGCTTACCGCTCCTGCATCACTTCCTACGCTGTAATACAATGATGGTTTTATCCACCTCCACCCCCACCCCCATGCTCCTTCCCCCAGACCACACTCACTACCAGAAAGCTTGTGAGTTCTTTGAGGGTGGGCAGTGGGCAGCCTGTCATTTCAACATTCCCAGCCTCCAGCACCATGTTTGCATGTGGTAGGCACCCAATAAATGTGTGCTGAGTGAGTGAGTAGACTCTTGGGCTGGAGCAGAGGAGTCATAGACAGAGGAGTAAGATCAAACTGGATAGTTTTTGATGACCTTGAAGATCAGCCAGAGTCTGGCTTCATACTGGGGTAACAGAGAACAATGGGGGCACTCTGACTTGAAGAGATGAAGTTTGATGAAGTCGTTTCCGAGGGACTCCCTGGTTGCTCTGAGTTGCCTGGATGGGGGCAAGAGGCTTGTTCCTGCCCACACAGCATACCAGGCCCTGTGGTAGGTGCTGCAAACATGCTGTTAAATGTGATCAATTACTAGAGTCACCTATGAGGGAATTGCGAGTCCCTATTTACTGAACAAGACACTTGAGTTCAGGGAGATGATCCGAAGTGATGATGACCTGTGGTGGAATAGGGACTGCAGCTCAGGTCTGTCCAACTCCAAAGCCTGCTGGTTCTTTTATCTTGGATACCATTTTTGACCACACTGTAATTAAGAGATGCCACTAAGATGGGAAGATGAACTGCTGAGATGGGTGTGGGGCCTAGGGGTGAAGTAAGAGTCAGGAATGCCTGAGGTTTTTAGTTTGGGAGACAGGGAGAACGATGGTGGCAATGGCAGAAATAGACATATGGAAGCCAGGAAGAGGTGCAGCAGTTGGTGAGAGAATGAGCGTTATTTTAGACACCCTGAGTTTGAGATGACAGTTCCATTCAAGCAGGAATTTCATTAGGCAAGTGACAATGCCACCCCCATCCGCCTTTCATTAAATCTGTCATTTTCTTTTCTTCTAAATTGGAAATGTTGCAGAGAAACTGTGAAATAGATGACACCTCCTATACGTGCCAAATTACCTGACCTCCTTTTGCAGCTTCTTACCTTTCACTTTGAGAAATATTTTCCCTTGAAGGGGCTTCGTGTTTGTGTGCAGGAATTAATAGCATTTTCTTCCCCATGCCCTGTAGGGAAAGAGCACAGCTAAACAAGGAGAGAGAAAACTGGAGTTCTGAGCTGCCTTGCTCTGAGTTTGGTTGGAGGCCCCCTTATGAGGGTCAGCTGGGAATGAAAGAAAAGTCAAGTCAAGCCCTGCCAGCACCCTCCACCACCTGACCTCCCATGGGTGACTGAAGAGCTGGCTAAAGAACAAGTTACTTTAAAGAGAGCCTGGGGAGTGTGGGAGAGGCTGAGTTCAGCAAAACATGACTGGGTGGTGCTGGTGCTGTTTCAGGGTGTGGAGGCAGGAGTGGTTAATCTCCTCAATTTGAATAATTTTGGGATGGTGAGATGGCTCTTTGATAGAGGATTTGATTGGAGATTGTGATTGTAGGATATGTTGAAAGAGGGGCTCAGGCTAAAGCCATTTATAGGAAATTATATTTCAGATATTGGCAGTTGAACTTAATGTATTCCATTCTCACTTCCAAAGGCTTTGAATTTTTAGTGTTATTTCTGTTTTGAGGAGAGTGGCCTGTGAGTACTTCTCATCCAGTGTGTTCAATCCAAGGAGACTATAGGAGTTATTACTGTCCTTCTTTTTAAATTATTTCTGTGTAACAGAGATTACCCACAGTTGGCTGGAGAGGTTTAAGCCACATTTTGGTAGAAAAAAGACCACTCAGCTGGAGGTCAGAGGCTTGGGTACCAGTGGTAGCTCTGACCCTTGCCATCAACTATGTGGCCCTGGGTAAGTCTCTAACCTTTCCTGGCCTCAGCCTCTTCAGATATAGGATGAACATATAATTCCTATGTCTAAGGGTTGCTGTGTTGACTAAATGAAGTAATGTTTGTGTATCAGCTTTGCAAATTACATACCCCAAACAAATATATACTAAGATTTTATTTGCTGCAACAGAAGAAAGTGGACCATCTCTTGGTGTTTGTTTTGATGAGACTTGACCTATATAACATTGGCTCAAGTATGTTTGTTAAAGTGAATCACCTGTTGCTTTCTGGGCCATACTTGAAATGACATGCCATGTTATGGTGAACCCCTTTTGCACCGCCCCGAGTTCAGGTTGGCCTTACACAACTTGGGTGAGATAGATGAATACACACCTTCATCCTTCTTAGAAACAAAACAGTGACTTGGGCAGGGTAGACATTAGGAAAGTGACTTAGCTGGTAAATATGTGATTAATAATGGAGATTTGGCCTAAGTATGAGTGCGAGCCTCTGAATACGGATGGGTAAGTGATAAATAGCAAGTCTGCCAAGTTGAGCACGTTGGGGAACCTCTTGGGCTCTGTTCATGCTTGAAGTATGACTGTGCCAATACTGTACTCGCTGTTTAACAAAATGAGGTCGTACCAATCACACTATTTTGCATGTATTTGTTTACACATCACTCTTGTTTGCTAAGCTGTGAGCTCTTTGAGAGCAGGGACTATTTCTGTTTATCTTTGTTTTCTAGCATCTAGCACAGTGCTTAGTGTATAATAAATGTTTATTGGATGGATGAATGAATGAATGAATGAAATTCTTTGCATTTTTATTTGGTTAGAGAGATTTTTTGAAAGGCATATATGTGGGATTATTTTTGCTGTCACCTGCTAATTTCACAGATGTCTTCTCAACTGTAGACCTTCACTAAGGGCAAGACCTATTTATGCATAGTTGAGTTGTAGCTGCTGCTGCCCTGGCCTGATGGCACAGTGGTGAGGGCTGTCTCAACATCTGTCCCATGTCTCTTTCATAGAATAATACCCTCCCTCAACCCCTTTTCCCTGTACCTTCCTTTCAAGGGTTGCTGTGTAGTTAACTCTGCCTCAGGCAATTTATCTTATCTGTACTTTTGTCTTCCTCATTCCTCTTCTCTTTTCCAGTGCTTATCCAGTAACCTCAAGGAAGTCTGTTCCAACCCTTCTTTGCTGTTGGTGTATTCCTATTCATGAGTTAAATCCCAAACCAAACATACTCTAATCGGGGCAGTTGAACTTGAAAAGAGCCAGTGAGAAACCTGAAAAAAGGAGGAAAAGCCTGGCCACAAGGCTCCAAGTGAAATGAAAGCTATAAACACCAGCTTCGTCAACCTTGAAAGCTTCTAAAAGTGCCCTTAAGCCTCCTTTTGAATCACTAAAAGTTTTCACTTACCTCCCTGTCTTTCTCAAATAAAATTTCCTCTTTCTCAGCCACCAGTCTTAAAAAACAAAGCAAAACAAAACACTTCACACCTCCTTCTTACTCAGTTTTACACTAGTGGAAAGAGAACGGAATTTAGAGTTGGAAGGCCAGCGTGAGCGCCCTGCTGCTACTTAGTAACTGTGTGACTCTGGAAAAGTTTCTAGGCTTTCTGTGCCTCAGTTTCTTCCAACAGTTGACAATACGACCATGTATCATCAAATAATATACTATGATGTGAAGTTTATATATATGAAGAACTCTTTCAAGCGCACAAAGCGCCAGATACATGTCTGATATTTCTAATGTTACAGCAGTTTTTAATATTGTGTTTCATTTGCACATACAGTACTTGATATCTCAATTACATTAGAGGCTAAGACAGTTTTCTACCAGCATGAAAACTGAAACACGATAGCATGCCTTTTATGGCGAAATGTGTTTGAACTTCAAACAACAAATTTATAAAACTTATTATGCAATATACCCTATCAGTAAATTAATTGAAGGCTACCTTTAGGTTGTTAGGTGTGGATGACAGGAACTTTATTTCATACTTCCTTTGTACCTGCCATTGGTGTTTAACATAGTGTTGGGTTTATAACAAGTGATTAGACAGTCTTGTTGATAGTTTGGAGAACCATCTTAATCATGACCTAGTATCATTCTTACTTCACAGCAACCTAAGTGTCTTGATTAATGTTAAACTAATTTGTTTTGAAGCTGAGAATGAGAAATTGGAGGTACTTTTCGTAGATCTGAGATTCCTTTTTATTCCCGAGTTGGAGAAATGGGTAAACAAAATCAAATACTTATAAAAATACTATACAAAGGAATGACATATGTATGCTGGTTCCCTAGCAGGGTAATTCCATCAGTGCCTTTAAAAAAAAAAAAAAAAGATTACATTCCTTCTTAACCAGCCAAGGGAGCCATTTTCCAATCTCTTATCTTGTTGGGGTGTGTTAGAAAAATATACCAAGAGTGAGAACCTGTAAGCCTGGGGTTTATTAACCTGCTTAAAACCAGTTTTACTTCAAATAGCTGATCTTTAGTGTCGACCATTGTACTTTTGTCTGCAGGGAACAACTCAAGTTTCGTCCTGTCCTCAGTAAGCAGATGAGAGGTAGGGTTGACGTTAGAAGCCAAGCTTTTGTGGAGCAATAAGATAAAATTATGAAGGAAGCCTATTGAATTCCAGGAGAGTTTAAAGAAAAGTGTAGAATACTTTGTTAGCAAGGGTATGGGTGGGCTTCTGAGTGGAGGCAGCAGGCTACACCTTGGGACGTTTCAGTCCAGATTCTGTTTGGGAAGCTTCCTACATGTATGCAGAAGTTGTGTAATTGTAGTCATAACTGTTGAATGTATTATTGGTTTGATTTGGTTTCACTGCTCCTAAGTTCCTTTTGTCTTATCTTGCAGGCATATCACTGTGAGTACTTAAATCATTAACAACTCATTAAAACTCTTCTGACCATTTTCATTTTCTACCAAGCTGAAGCCTGGGTGTGGTGGAAACTTGTGCAGGCCTGCTTGACTGTGCTGCACCTGAGCAGCTCCTAGCAGTTTGGCTGTCAAAAGGCCACTGAATAAACAAATTGATAGGAATGATGGACATGATCTCTGCAATTCCTTGAAAAGAAGGAAGGGGCTGCAGGATACAGCATATCAAGGATCCTTTTCTTCAACCTGAAGGACTCTTCAGCAATTAACACCTTGACTCTCTTTTTATGCAACACTTTTTTTTTTTGTCCTCTCAGAGATTCTATTTGTACTTGTTATTTTCTTCTTTCAGGATTTCTATAGCTTCTTTTAGAGACTCAAAGTGCTTCCAGTTTTGTTACCGCATTTATTATTTAGGGGCAGGAATTAAGGTCTTGATGGAGATGAAGTGGTACATCACTTACTGGGCTGTGGAAGCAGTCTGCCACAGGCAGTTGCAGCAGTTCTTCTGGTTATGTGTTGAGAGAGATAATATATATGTACACATACATATACATACACACATACACATCTTACCTTATTTAGGATCTCCCATAAGAGAATTTTAAGTATTCATAATTTCTATATATTTTAAATGCCTCATAAGTAAAGAAAAAAGGTTTCTCTGCTTTTGACTTGAATTGTTGAACTATTTGTCCCTTGGTAAGCTGATCAATTGCCACGCAGATTGAGAGAAACCAATTCAATCAATCAAAATGTTTCTGCTACATTGGCATGCTTTGTAATGGAAATGAAAACGACAGCATGTTTTTGTCAGTTTAAATGAATAGGTTTCCTTTAGATCGATGCTGAAGTTGGCATTATAGGTATCTAGCCTATGAATGCTAATAATTTATTATGGAAATGCCTCATGGAAGCACTTGAACTTACCCCTGCATCTTACAGATATATCTGTCTGTTGGTGAAGTGTATGCCAGCGTTGGCATTTCTCGTGAGTGCTGGCGTGACCCACAACACAGCCTCTGTGGTACCAGAGGGCCCTATACTGTCTTCAAAGGCATTTGGTTCAGTGCATTAAAAAAATTCATTCATTCAATCACTAATTCATTCATGTACTCAACACATGATTATATATGCCCACTATGTACCAGGCTTTGGTCTGGTGCTAGAGATAGAGTTATTAACAAGACAGAACAAGTCCCTGCTTTCATGGAGCAGTTTTTTTTTTTTTTTTTTTTTGAGACAGAGCCCAGGCTGGAGTGCAGTGTCGTGGTCTCGGCTCAGTGCAACCTCTGCCCTCCACCTCCTGGGTTCAAGCGATTCTCCTGCCTCAGCCTCCCAAGTAGCTGGGACTATAGGCACACGCCACCACGCCCAGCTAATTTTTGTATTTTTTTTAGTAGAGATGGGGTTTTACCATATTGGCCAGGCTGGTCTCAGACTCCTGACCTTGTGATCCACTTGCCTCGGCCTCCCAAAGTGTTGGGATTACAGGCGTGAACCACCATACCCAGCCCAGAATGATATTCTTAACATACGGACTTTTGCAAGGAAGAGTGGCAGTGGCAGCATTGTATGGGGAGCTCTGATTCTCATTTATGCAAGATGTGTAATGCCTTTCTAGAGAATAGTGTTGCTACTTATAGCTCGGGCTTGGAGATAAGACCCACCACTCTGCAGGTCCACTTGAACTTCTTTGTAAGCCCACTTGAGCTAATCTGGAAGAGTTTCAAGCTTTGGTACCCTATTTGCCTACAGCTGGGTACAAAACCGCATATTAGGTATGATTTTAGGGCTATTGTCAAGGTCCCCTGGAGGTGGATGGACTGAAGACATCTCTTCTACTGGTAGCTTTTTCTCTTTAAAACATTCTTTTATTGTATCTCACTCAAAAGGCTAGCTGTTTATTTATACTTTAGTGTGAGATTCCATTTGTTTCTTTACAAGGTTTTGATAAGGGTCTAAGGCTACTAGATGCCAGTTTAGTGAGGGAGGGCACTCTGGGGGGAAGTAAGCAGGTATATGGGGCTAAAATCAAAAGATTGAAGCACCTCCAGTTGGACCTACTTAACAATTTTGCTTAGCCTTGAACCCTTGGCCTCTCTGATAATTAGTTTTCTAATTTTTTTTTTTTTTTGAGATGGAGTCTTGTTCTGTTGCCCAGGCTGGAGTGCAATGGCATGATCTCAGCTCAGTGCAACCTCTGCCTCCCAGGTTCAAATGATTTTTGTGCCTCAGCCACCCCAGTAGCTGGGATTACAAGCGTGTGTCACCACACTCATGTAATTTTTGAATTTTTATTAGAGACAGAGGTTCGCCATGTTGGCTAGGCTGGCTTGAACTCCTGGCCTCAAGCAATCCACTTGCGTCCACCTCCCAAAGTGCTGGGAGTACAGAAGTAAGCCATTATGCCCAGCCTCGTTTCCTAATTTTAAAAATGAAATTGTTGGAGTAGATCATCACAGTCCCTTTTAGTTAAGTCTGCTCACTGGGTAGCTTTGTACCTAACTGCCCAGCTGCCCAGGCTTTGGTGTTTTTCCCCATTCTGTGCTTCGGTGAGGAGATCCTGTGTTTTCTTTCCGTTTGTTTTGCCAGAAAGAGCTCTCTGTGGCAACATAGAAAATATCAACTCACTGATTTCCCCAGAAAGGGAAGAGTCCACAGCTTCAGAATGGTATCTGCCCTGGTGTCTGCATTCTGGTCAGGCAGCTGTGTTCAGTGTCTGTGCTCCTGGGCTGGGGTGCTTATCTGTAGTAGCCAGACGGGCCTGAGCGCCCACAGTTAAGTTACGTTTACATAGTGGAGAGGTGAGCAAGCAGATAGTCTGAAGCAAGTAGAAAGAACACTCAGGTCAAGATTTCCCAGAGGAAAGATTTTGAACCATCGTCAGTTAAAAAGAACAGAATCTTCTCTTCTTAAGATCACCGGAAAATACATAGCCAGGGAGATCCCAAGTATCGTGGAAGCAACCTAATTATTGATACCTCCTATTTGCTTAGCATTTTGTGCTTTTTAAAATGGGTCTCATTTCATATCTCATCTGATCTTAAATATCCTGTGAGATAAGCAGGTCAGAAATTATCGTTATTATTATTTTTTGAGACAGAGTCTCATTCTGTTGCCCAGGCTGGAGTACAGTGGCGTGATCTTGGCTCACTGCAACTTCCACCTTCTGGGTTCGAGCAATTCTCCTTCCTCAGCCTCCCAAGTAGTGGAGATTACAGGTATGCGCCACCATGCCCAGCTAATTTTTGTATTTTTACTAGAGATGGGGTTTTGCCATGTGTTAGCCAGGCTGGTCTCGAACTAATCTCAGGTAATCCACCAGCTTTGGCCTCCCAAAGTGCTGGGATTATAGGCGTGAGCTATCTCGCCTGGCCAGCAGGTCAGAAATTAGTAATCCCATTTAAAGTATGAGAAAACTGAAGCATTAGGTAGGCTAAGTGACATGGCCAAGGTCACATAGTTAATAGGGCAGGATCAGAATTTAGAATGCATGCTTTTTCTTTTAAAAACAACTTTATTCAGGTATAATTTGTGTGCAATAAAATTCACTATTTGAAACCTATAGTTCAATGAGTTTTGACAAATAGTATTTATACTTGTGTAGCCACAATTATAATCAATAGGTTGAACATTTCTATCACCTGAAAAAGTCCCTTCATGTTCCTTGGCTTTAATCTTCCTCTTTCCTTCCCCAAGTCCTCCTATCTTTTGATGTCTAATGCAATGCTCTTTTCACTGTCCCACACTCAAACTTGACAGCCCTTCAGCCATATCCTTCTGGAGACAGTCCTGGCTGCCGACCAGCCCACCTCATCATGTTGAGTTATGAGAGTGAATGGGAAGTTAGTGGGTTGGTTACTCCATTGTTAGTTCCTTCCTTCCCTTCTTTTACCAGCTCCAGGCTATAGAAAAATTATGTGGGTTCTCCTTCCCAGGAAAGCTTGAAAAACAGGACACCAGCTCACCTGTCTGCTCTTGCTTCCTGGTAGCCTGCTGCGGGGGAGGGGTGTGAGTGAGCAGGAGGTGGTGGGGCAGCGGACTAGGCAACCTCTAGAGGATGCTCTACTTCTGTATCTGTACTTCTGTCTGCTCAGTCTCCTCCTTAGAAACCAGCTAGCTCTCTGCTGCCTAGCTGCAGTTCCCCAAGGCTTTAAGCAGTCTGAATTCCATATCCGATGAATGAATCCCAAAGGTGTTGAAGATCCCAGTTCTGAAAAATGAGCAAACCCCAAGTTTTATAGTAGAAACTTTCACAGCAGATCAGGTCCTAGACAGATCCCTCCCTCTGTAACTGAGTTAGGTTTTAAAGGGAGATATTCCCCATTATACTGTTCCTAAGTCCTAGATTTTGACTGTAGTGTTCGGGACATTCCGGAGAGTCACAGTGTTTACCCAGGTGCTGGACCAGAGTTCCTCCCTGGTATTGCTGTGTGGCATCCAGCAGGTTGGGAGCCTGTTCCTTTTCATAGCCAGCTTTGCCTCCAGACCAGCGAGATGGAAGATAGGTGCCTTCACTAAGCCCCTCAGGTGGCCACAGGATATGATCCAGAATGGTGGTCTCTACTTTTCTATTTGCTCCCATTTAGCCACCCAGTTTGGGAGCAGCCCTGTGCTATTATGATTATCTCTTTCATTCATTTTGGGCTATTTGAGTTTTTAGGGCCCTTTCCTGTCCATTGTTTCCTGTTCTTCTCAATAAGTTTGATATCTTCTGTTAGAGTAGATCTAAGACAGCTGCAAGGACAGAACAGACTCAGATTTCTTCTCTGCAAAGGCTCATCTTAAATCTTGGGCCCTATGGTATTGATTTTCTTCTAGTTATCTCTACAAATTTCTCTGGCTTTGCTGAAGGGGGAAAAAAATCACCAGACTGCATGCTTGAGCTTCAGGTTTCTCCTTAGCTGGCAACCTCAACCAGAAAAAAATTCTTTTTGAGAGCACTGAGCCTCAGGCACTAGTTTTGCCCTGTACTCCCCAGTGTCTAGCTCTTAGCAGCTGGTGGCCATCCCTGGCCTCCATCTTTACTTTGCTGCATACCTCAGCTTGGTAAGTCCTTGATATTGAGTCCTTGACCTTACTGCCATCTTCTTTCCCCTGCGGGGGCCTCTTGAATATGGGGAGCTTAGAAAATAATGGGCTTTCTGTGTTTTGTCTACCAGCAAAGCTGGGTACCTGAATCCTCATGTGACAGTGCTGCATGGCTGACTCCAGTATTCTTCAGGAGACACAGTAGCAGAAATAAAGACTTAGTTGAAAGCCCCAAGTGTGTATATCTGAAGTGTTAATACAGAGATGGGGACAGAGAGCTGCTCATGTCTGCAAAGCGGGACAGTCCCACTTTTGCAGAGGTGACAGTCCATAGCAATGCTGTCTCTTCCATTTCCCATTGGGGTTAAGTTTCCAAAGGTCCATGAAGGTTTTATTCGTTTTTATGCCCCAAGAGAACTTTCCACAGTAATGAAAGAAATGTTAATAACTGCAGGAAATGGGTAAGATTATAGATGGCCAAGGAAAGTGGCAAGGAACAAAAAAAGACAATGTATTTTAAAGGAAAACTTTTTGGAGCTATTTCATGGATGCTGCTGGTCACCTGGGGAAATCTTGGATTTATTTGACAGTTCCCATTTTCCACTTAGGCTTCATGAATACCCTCCCCAAGGAGCTGTGGCTGAGCTCCCAGTCCCCAGGACCAAATTGAGCTGCTGCAGCTGGGAAGCAGATTGGCGCAGCCCTCCTCAAAGAGTTCACAGCCCTGTGGTTATTTCCTGTCTTTTTCCCCTTGTATATTCCTCTTTGCAGCTTGTATCTTCCTTTTCTACAGGAAATCTCAGCCGCCTAGCTCACAGCTTCACCTGGGCCTGATTGGGCTGCTGTCTCCTTCCTTTATTCTTCATAGCCCTTAATCACTTCTCATTCTTGGCCTCCCTGGGAGGGAGGGAAGAAGGGTTTTGTTCTGATGCTGGCCTCTTGGAAGGGCTGTATCCCACCAAGACAGATGGCTGCCTAGTCTATATTTTTAACTGTCTCTGGGGAAGAAGATTCCACAACCTATTTTGAAACCTGTTTCATTGATTGACAGCTTTCAAATTAGGAATTTCTTGCTGATACCTGACATAAAATTTGACAGCTATAGTTAAAACTCATTTCCTTTCGTTTCTTTGAAATCATAGATTTTGGGAAAGAGAGGGATTTTTGAAGTCATCTAGGCCTACCCCTAATGAAGAAAATAAGTTGAAGTTGAAACTGAGAATGCCTCCTCATTCTCTCATTGAGGATCCCATCAGTTTTGGGATCTGCCTTTGAAATCACACATTTGGGTATACCATTCTGTAAAAATCAATTTAATTTTCGGGGAAAAAACAAGTGATTCTGGAGTTGGAAGTTTAGAGTGCGAGGCATTAACGACTTACTCTATTTTGCTTCTAGTGAGAAAGTTAGATGATGCTTATAGAATTACCTTGCCTCTATTGGCAGAGAATAAAAATAAACTGAGCTCTCCATATACAAAGGCTTCCCCAGTTCTTTTCCTTTCACTCATACCAATGCCTGTCTTTAAAGAAAAAAAAAAAAGGTTATTTTTCTCTCCTCCATCAGTGGGATTCTCTGTATTTTAAATATCTAAGACTAATGTCAGGTGACTCAAATTCCACTGAGGTCTCCCTTTTTACTTGTCTTTCTGCTGCTGCAGACTTCTCTTGACATGAGACTCTGCTGCTTCTCTTGACCAACTGCATCTCGATGGCAGAACACTGGTGAGAAACTAATGATGTCAGTGTGTGGAATCTTGTTATGTGGTATAGAAGTCCAGCATTCTAGGCAAATAAACCAAAAGGTATTAGACTGACTATAAAGGGGTTTTGGGAAGGGATCTTACTCCTCTTTGATAGTTGGTACTTGTACCTTTTCTCAACACCTGTGACACTGTTTTTTCCAGAGATAGCATCGCATGTCAAGTTGGAACATCAGTTGCTTGGATCAACCATTAAGTGTGTATCCAGACCTGTGACCAAAACTGAGGTGGCATTTGGGACATCCTTCACCTTTTGGGCTGTGCTTCAGGCCATGAGTAGTTAGTGTATAGCTCATGTTCACGGGCATTAGCATCTCAGTCTTTTGAAATACGGCTAAAATTTAGTATTCCACCTGCACTTGATCTACTTGAGAAGTATTTAACAGGTCTATTTTATAAAATCCCAGGGCAGCCTTTTCTGCTACCTGGTTGGATTGAGCTACGTGAATATAAACTCATTTTGCTATCAAACTGAGAAATAGGCAGGTATACTGGAAACACCTTCTTATTTGGGTCAATTGGACTAGTAATTGGTCAGTTAATTCCAAAAGTCAGTTAAAACAGAGAGTCTTTAAAAACGAAGACAAAACAATTCTCTAGCATTTTATTTATTTTAATTTTTTTGAGACAGGGTCTCTCTGTGATTTCTCCAGCTGGTCTCTAACTCCTAGGCTCAAGCCATCCTACAGTCAGCCTCCTGAGTAGCTGGGATTACAGGCACATGTCATCATCCAGTTAGCATTTTATTTTAACTTAAAAATATGTAAATGCCAGCCTGGCCAACATGTTGAACCCCATCTCTATAAAAAAAAAAAATACAAAAATTAGCCAGGCGGGTGGCAGGTGCCCATAATCCCAGCTACTCGGGAGGCTGAGGCACGAGAATCGCATGAACCTGGGAGGCAAAGGTTGCAGTGAGCCGAGATCACACCACTGCACTCCAGCCTGGGCGAAAGAGTGAGACCCTGTCTCAGGAAAAAAAAAAAAAAAAAAAATTAAATGTACACATATTCACAAATCTTCTTATGTGGGCCAGGGCTTTTTCTTAAAGTATAGGTCCTTCAAGTAGAGTTCTTTGACTTTCTTTCATAAATTATACACTTAACATTTGATCTGTGATTTCCAGTTTCAGTTTAAGTGAACCAAGTTCTGAAATACATTTGAGAAATGAAGGGCAGAGTTCCTCCAGATTTTTAAGCTCTGCTACTACAACCTTTTACTGTTGTCTTGCCCATATCTAATTCAGCAGCATTTTTTTTTTTACCAACTTGCCTTCAAGTTTTTTCCAAGCATTCAACCTCTTTCATAGAAATATCTATTTTTACACTCACATTTCACTGGTTTGTATTATATAATAATTTAATATGTAATTAAAATAACAAGTATACCTATTATGAACTAACTACTGACCCTGAAGCAGCCAACCTGGCTGGTGGGAGTAAATGTGAGTAATACACAACCAGCCTCCAGTGTGCTATGCAACTTAGCCAGTTTATTTTGAAGAGTAGTTGAAGTATGTCACGTAAGTTGGCAAGTCAGTTAAGAAAGTATCACCTGTATATCTCTCTCCTTTTTGCATCCACTGATTGCTATGGGAATTTTATCTTAGCACCTGTTATCATAATTCTTCTGTTAGACTATAAGCTTTCGGATGGCAGGGCCCTTGTCTTACTTATCTGGGTATCTCCAGTGTCTCCTGATATAGCGTCTGGTCTATAGTAGGTGCTCAGAAGTACTAACTAGATATATATATATATATATATATGAATGTATCTTTTAATTATATGTGTACATGTATGTATATATTCATGTATCATGTACCATACACACATATACTTAGTTCAGTGCTATATATTTGTTGGTGCCAAACAGCTCTTTATTGAATAGATGGATATATGTGTGTATTACATAATGTACTCAAAATCCAAATGAGAACCTATAGAGTATCTATTGTTTAGGATTTTTGCCATACTGGTTCCTTGTGTTTGCATGAGAAACTGAAAATTGACTGTGGAGCTTTTGGGCTTGGATTGGAACAATGTGTCTTTTAGGAAGATTACTCTTTTAATAATAACTAAAACTCATTCTTAGAATAATAAAAATCATATCAGTACTAAGTAATATTTATCGACTGCTTACAATGTGCCAGGCAGTATGCTGAGTGTATGTTATCTTAGTTCATATCCATAGCCCTTCAGGGGTCTTCAGAAGACACAGCAAGGCATGTTGTGTTATTATTTCCATTTTTAGATGAGGACTCTTTGGGAGACAGCAAGGAGGTGGTACAAGGTCTAATCTTTGAACAGTTGAGAAATGGGTAGTTTGTTTTCATAGTGCTGCTTCTTATTTTCAGGGTTGGGGGCCCTTCTAGGCGGGGTGAAAGGAACCCTTACGTCTAGAGACTGCCTAGAGGGAGAAACTGACACTTGCTTTTGGCTTTCTGGGAACCAGGGTAGGTACTCTGTTGATTCCAGAGAATTAATAGGATCCTGTGACTGGGCATTGGGCAGAGTGTTTGAATAGCTTCTGGCCATGGTAGGTAAAGCCAAAGTGGCAGTGAAAACAAGCTACTATGGGACATTAGACCCTGCCTGTCACTTTCTTCCCAGGCCACTCCCTTGTTGGAGGGCCCTTCTGAAACTTCTCTTGCTCTGTAGTCTGGATGCTTGTGAACAAGCTGCTTGCAGGTGCCAAAACAAACAGCTGTGTGGGTCTCAGGGCCTGGGCTGGAAGCTGGGCAGAGGGTGGAAGGGCTCCATTTGGGAGCAACGTTGATGGAAGTAATTTTTCCAGCTGAGGCATGGGGTTGGTTCTGAGCTGAATTTAAGAGAAGCCTATGGTCTTTTGTACTTCCACACTTTTGGGACCCAGCAGATACTACAAATGCAATCTTTACAAATCCACTCACTGCCAGAAATGAATCTAAAAAAGTGCTAATCTGTGGGCCTCTTGGTCAGGAAGGTGACAGCAGTGGCAACAGCAGAAAAACAAATCAAACAAACAAAATGCCTGTGGGCTGGCAAACAGAATCTCTTTGCAAGGTTCATTCTGAATGTCAGACTCTTCCCTTTTTTGTAGGTTGGAAGGAGGCAGCAGCAAAGAGAAAGAGAAAGCAGTTGGAGGCCACCTTCTTTAGTTCCCCTTCCCCAAAGAAGAGTAGTAGCTAGTATTGTGGTTGTCATTAAATTGATATAAAGACACCCTGACCTGGAAGTTAAATGAAAAGATTTTTTTTTTCTTTCTTTTTTGAGACAGAGTCTTTTTCTGTCACCCAGGCTGGAATGCAGTGGCATGATCTTGGCTCACTGCAACCTCCGCCTCCAGGGTTCAAGCAGTTCTTGTGCCTCAGCCTCCCGAGTAGCTGGGACTACAGGCATGCGCCACCATGCTGGGCTAACTTTTGTATTTTTAGTAGAGATGGGGTTTCACCGTGTTGGCCAGGCTAGTCTTGAACTCCCAACCTCAGGTGATCCGCCTGCCTCAGCCTCCCAAAGTGCTGGGAATTATAGGCATGAGCCACTGCTCTCAGCCAAATGAAAAGATTTTTGATGTACTTTTTAGCCAGAGGGAGTTTATGCTGCTGTGTAGCCAGTTTTTCCACATGTCTGCAGCAGTTACAATTTTTGACAGATATCTTGAGAAGAGTATAGATTTTGATAGAGGAAGTAACTTTATTAGCAAGACTGATTTCATGTTAGAATGAATTCTCTGGGTCTTTTTCGAGTTACTTTATGTTCCTTAAAAAGAAAGACATTGGGCCGGGCACGGTGGCTTACGCCTGTAATCCCAGCACTTTGGGAGGCCAAGGCGGGCGGATCATGAGGTCAGGAGTTAGAGACCAGCCTGACCAACATGGTGAAACTCCGTCTGTACTCAAAATACAAAAAAATTAGCTGGGCGTGGTGGTGTGTGCCTGTAATCCCAGCTACTCAGGAGGCTGAGGCAGGAGAGCTGCTTGAACCCAGGAGGCGGAGGTTGCAACAAACTGAGATTGCACCATTGCATTCCAGCCTGGCGACAGAGACAACGTATCACACACAAAAAAAGACCTTGACTGGTCTTGGCAGTCTTTGGGTTTTATTGAGAACAATTGTGTAGAGTTGGCCAACTCAGGAATTCTAGACTAGGGAGAGAATTTTGCAGAGCTGTTGAGCATGTCTGTGGAAATGTGCTGTACTCATCACTATAGAATGGTTCTCCAGTTTGGCTATAAACTCATGGAGCTGGCTCCTTGAAATGCTAGCATCCTAGCCATGCATGCATGCAAGCAAGCAGAATTTGTTCATGTCTAGGCCATATGTGGATGTCAGTCTTCTTCAGTTTCATATCCGGTTTCTGCTTGCCTGAGTTAGAAATTAAGTCATCCGGCACTCACAAAACCTCTGGCCTTAGAGGCCTAAAATCAAAATCAAAACAAACATAGCAACTATCCCACACCACCTTAGTGAGGTGGATATTATTGTCCTCTTTTCAGAGGTGAGGAAACTAAGGCTCAGAAATTAAGATACGTGCTCGCGGTCACACAGGTCCTAGAAACTGGGATCCAGGATCCCAAAGTCTGCCTCTAAAGCCTGTGCTTTTCCCATAGGGCTGCTGAACCTGACGTTTGCACTTCTTCCATTCCTTGGAAGTAAATTGAAATGGGTTTGGGTTGGCGCTGTGGCTCACACCTGTAATCCCACCACTTTGGGAGGCTGAGGTGGGTGGATTGCTTGAGCCCAGGAGTTTGAGACCAGCCTGGGAAACATAAGGAGACACCATCTCTACAAATAATTTAAAAATGAGCTGGACTTGGTGGTGCCCACCTGTTGTCCCAGCTACTTGGGAGGCTGAGGCCGGAGGATCACCTAAGCCCGGGAGGTGGAGGCTACGGTGAGCTGTGATCATGCCTCGACACTCTGACCTGGGTAAGAGAGCAAGACCCTGTCTCAGAAACAAGCTAACAACAACAACAACAACAAAACCCCTAAAAAACAAAAGAAATGGGTTTGAGAGAGAAGAAGAGAGAGAGAAACTTAACTGTGGGTGTTCGTAATTAGGTAGTCGTGGAGGACCACCTACCATCAGATGGGAGTGGCTACCCCTTTTGTTTTCATTTATGCAGACAGACTTCCTTTTCTACATCTGCTTGTTGTACCGGGTAGAAATAAGGATGCTGCAATAGAGCAGAGGAGCTAAACGTGACTTCCTCTGACTTACATAATAAAATAAGAATCTCCCCAGTGGCCCTTTTCCTGTCTGCTGGTCACTGTGATGAAGTGGGCCACCCTAGGGACAGCTTCACTTAAGGGCCTCCCCAGGGTTATCAGGTCCACAAAGGGTCTTGGGATCAAATGTGCAGCTAAATTGATGAGATCAATTCATTAGGATAAAGACTTCTACTTCCAAACAGTATGGTGCTTGGGTCAGTGTCTCTTTAGAAGTTAATGTAGAGATAAAAAATTTCATATTAGGGAGAGCTCTGTGCTGCCCTTTCTCAAAGCTTTGGTTATTTGATGGGAGGGCAAGACTTCTTGAACCTGCGTCAGAATATTCAGCTTTGACAGATGAGGGTTTTTCTTGAGGTTAGTTTTGTACCTACTGTTTCTTTTAGAAATGATTGCTCTATGGGTTTAAAAGGTGACCCAAATGACTTTTTATTATTATTATTATTATTATTTTAACTCTGGGAGGAGTTTGCGTGTGTGTTTGTGTGTATGTGTGTTTTCTCTCTTTCAACTCTGACCACCTGGCAGTCAGCCTAATCTCTGCTCTCGTGTTGACACTTTAATTCAACATTTAATTACCTATCTTGGTATCCATATGAATTTGATTTTTTTTGGCTTTTTTTGAACTCATAAAAGGCATCCTAGTTCCTAGAGGGCAATAGTGCCCATCTTCCCCCATCCCCCGGTGGACACTCTTTTCCAAAAGACACGTGGTACCCCTCACACCTGAGCTGTGGTGGTTGGGTTTGTCCCCTTTGCTTTTGTTTGCAGAACGCCTTTACACCTTTTGCACTTGACGGTTCTGTTGTACTTGTAAGGAAAATCAGTTGAAATAAAAAGAGATTAAATTGAGAGACAAAAAGATGCTGCCATACTCCCAGTTAGAGGCAGACTTTAGTCTATATTTTCAGATTTATTTTGATTATATAGTCTCCCCACCGCCACCCCCTGGCTGCTTTTCTTTGTAGTTCTGTAATCAGGAGTCTGTTATTCTCTTTCCAGTGCTATAATTAATAGTCTGGTCTAAAATATAAAAACCTGAAAGTTTTTTTTTTTTTTTTTTTTTTTTTGAGACGGAGTCTTGCTCTGTCTCCCAGGCTGGAGTGCAGTGGCTGGATCTCAGCTCACTGCAACCTCCGCCTCCCGGGTTCACGCCATTCTCCTGCCTCAGCCTCCCGAGTAGCTGGGACTATAGGCGCCCGCCACCTCGCCCGGCTAATTTTTTGTATTTTTAGTAGAGACGGGGTTTCACCGTGTTAGCCAGGATGGTCTCGATCTCCTGACCTCATGATCCGCCTGTCTCGGCCTCCCAAAGTGCTGGGATTACAGGCTTGAGCCACCGTGCCCGGCCAAAAACCTGAAAGTTATTAATGGAAATGTCACTACTCACCTCTTTTTTACAGAGGCTACTTGGCCTCTAAGTCATTGAGTCTTTGGAAAAACATCATTTAGCATTGACTGTGTGCAAGAACTGTGCTGTATGCTGGGGATTTAAAGACAAATAAATAGGGTTCCTGCCTCTGAGCGTGCATCATCTCACTAGTGAGGCTCACATACAAACAACCAGGCAGAATTCAGTGTCATTGAGAAATGTTATAATTGAGTTATATATAGGGTTCTTATTTTGTGCTTCTCTGTAGAGTAGTAGTTTCCATACTGTGTGGTATTTGCCTGTTCACTTGCCTGTACCATGTCTCTTGAGGGCCAGGAACAAATATGGATATAGACATGGAACCATGAGCAAATAGATGCTTCTTAATAATGCTAGGCCTGTCTTACAAGGTGTTCCATAGTGGAGCCACCTGTGAAACAATGGATTTTGCCTTCTTGTTTGTTAACTAAATGCCTGATTTGCTTTTTAGGATTCTATTAGGTTAAATCATATGACATTACCATTTTGTTGATAATTTCACGTGATTCCATGTAATAAAAAGAGATCAATTTTACAGACTTCTGGTTTTCTTTAAGTTTAGGTCATGCACAGAGGTGAAGTTCTGCACAGGTACTGGGCATCCTATATGTATTTCCACTAGGTTACTATTTCTGAGTGTGAGTCTCTATTTGGAACTTCAGAGAGGGAGCCTGTGGCCCAGCTATTCCTGTGTCACTCAGCTCTGGCGTGGAATTCTTCTGGGTAGTGCCTTTTTGTAGTCTGGACAGGGAATAAAACTGCTGCTTTGTGCCCATTTATAAATATTTGCATTTACCTTGGAGAATGTACAAGACCCGGGCTTCATGCATGTGTGAGAGAAAATAGCAAGTGAAAAGGATGTGTACACAGCAGCATGAATGGGGTGCTATTCTTAGCTGGGGCTCTAACCTAGAGAACAGGAAACAAGATGCTTCTGAATGTGGACTACGGCTGCCCTATGCTAGAGCCAAGAGGCTTCGAGTCATAGGGAAACTCATGACAGTTGCTAGTGTCCTTCAGACCTTCCTCTTTTGTAGAAAGTTTCATTCTTGGTGCATCTCAGACTGAGATGGAGGAGGGGGTGGCTCTCTTTTCTAAGGAATCTAGAGAGAAAGGGCAGATGTAGTCTTGAGCAGTGGGCTTCTCAGCTGTGCTGCTTCTTCCATAGAGACAATCTGGATCTATTTGGTTGATGGAGCAGCTCCTCTCATTCTGAGTGGGTTTAGCATTTGAGAAATAGTGGGGTACCTTGGCTGACTGGACTAAACCTTCTTTGGCAATTTATGATAAATGCTCTCTGATTTATTGTTTATTCTTTCACATTAAGGTTGAACCTGATCTGCCTTTGAAAGTTAAAGAGCAGGACTAGGACTAGAAATGCCTGATGTATACTGTAGCACACAGCGGAGTGTCGTCCATTTTTTAGTCACTTGGTGACTACTGATTAATTGATTTGAATATGTCAATGTCTGGCAATTGGACCAATTACTCAGCTTCCCTATCTGATGGTGTGGTTGATAGAAATGTTTCCAGGTGGCATTTTCCCACAGGATTAGGATGTGGTAGCATTAGCCAGGATCTCTTTTGTCACTACCACTGTTACTGAATGATCTGTATTTTGAACTTCCTTGACTTAGTATTATACATCCAGCCCCTACCCTAAATGCTTATTATTTAATATTGACAACTTACAGGTTAATGTTTTAAAACTTTTTTTTTTTTTTTTTTTAAGATGGAGTCATGCTCCGTCACCCAGGCTGGAGTGCAGTGGTGCAGCCTCAGCTCACTGCAACCTCTGCCTCCTAGGTGCAAGTGATTTTCCTGCCTCAGCCTCCCGAGTAGCTGGGATTACAGGTGCCTGCACCATGCCCAGCTAATTTCTGTATTTTTAGTAGAGACAGGGTTTCACCTGGTTGGCCAGGCTGGTCTCAAACTCCTGACCTCAGGTGATCCACCCGCCTCGACCTCCCAAAGTGTTGGGATTATAGGTGTGAGCTACCGCGCCCGGCAAAACAGCGTATCTTTAATTAGAACCCAACATGAGATGGTATTTCTTCAAAGAGGGCCTGAAATTGGTGGTATTACCTCCAAGCGAACTCTATGAAAGGGATCGGGTCTGTATATAAACCATTTAATTTCTCCATTTCTCTAAATGGGAAAAAAAAATTTTGTTTTTTGTTTTTTTTCTTTTTTACTCAGAACACCAAGTCCATTCAACCACCTCAAAAGAGGTTATAGCTAGGGCGCCCCTCTTAGAAGAAAAGACATTTTTTTCCTTTAAAATTGGTGCATGGAAGCTTAGAGCCTCATTTCACTGTCTCTCCTGATGATATAGATTTATAAGAAATGAATATGGGGAAAATACTGGCTGTGGACTTGACTTGACAACTGTTAACTTGGTGAACAGCCTGTTCTTTTTCATGTTAACTGTGTACTTTGACTATTCAAGATCCCCATACTTCTCATTTGTCGTGCCACATCATTGCTGCAAGTTAGCCTCCTTAGATAAGATACATAGCAGTTAGCTGTCTTCGCCTGATGGGGAGGAATAGGGTAGAGAAAAGAATGTGACCAGTTGTTGTCAACTTCTCTGTGGAAGTGGTAACCATGTCAGAGCCAGGCCCTGGAGACCTGGCTTGGAAAAGCATGAAGTTTTCCTACCAGGGACTTGTTTGCTTTTTCCTTCCTCCAAACAGATTTATTGAATATAGCAAAATTCTGTATACAAAGTGACCTGGACCTGCTGCTTCAAAACATGGTCCTTTCTTACTAATATCTTGATAGTCGGTCCATAGAGCATTAGAAAGCAATTGACTCTCAAATAAATAGAAAACTGTCCAATGCACATTAAATGAATGGCCTAACTACTGGAACTTTAGTAGTTCTATAAGGTAATTAACATAGGTAGGATCGAGTTCCTGTGACAGGCTGCTGAAGAACAGATATGAGGCGTCAAGAGGCCATTTTGTGCACTGCCACTGTGATGCCATCATATTTCTGGATCATCATGTTCCCATTATCTGATTCTAGACACATCACAGGAATGTCAGTGGAGTCAGAGGTTAGCTTAGCTGCTTGCTGGGCTAGAACAGATATCACTCGAGCATGCTCGTCTGACAGGGTCCCACGGTAACCCAGATTAAGTCCTTGTGAATCTGTGCACAGGACTCCAACAATGGAGGGATTCTTCACTGTGCCTTCCAAGTGCTGCTCCAAGGTTGCCTCCATCCCACCCACCGACCACCCGGGCTCAGAACCCAGCGACACGGCACATCCTTCACCAGCACAGGCCTCAGTCACTTCCCTACCGGGGGCTTCTGTAGAGCCCTAGACCTTTCCATCTTAGTGCTGAGTTAAATGAGTCACATAGCCTTCAGGTAAAGTTATTTCCAAGGGATTGTGAGAATGTGCCCAGCTTGGTTTGGACTGTGTCACACTTACTTGTACTGTCTTATCTTTGCTACTAATTTGTGTGTGTGTATGTGTTATTTTTCTTTTAATTATTGTTGATGATTTGAGTGATGCTAAAGATTTTGATGATGGTAACTTTCTATAAGAGATGTAGATGCAAGAGGCCCAGAGAATTGATCTTGCCCTTCATCTGACACATTGTGACCAGTTTGTTGAACATGGTAAGGCCTGGAGTTGTCACTTCGAATGTGTTCTTAATCTGGGAAATTTGAAGAGGTCTGCGGCAGGGAGGCTGGTCAGGGAAGTAGCTTTGCAAAATAAAATCTTCATACTGATGCAATCGCAGGGAACTTGCCTTTGGGTTTGTGATTGCAAAGTGCTGAATCAGTCTTTGGTGTGGATACAGAATATTTGAAGCTAGTTGAAGTGTAGGGGTGTCAGGACAGGAGAAATGATGAGATGAAGGCTTATCAGAGGCTGAAGGTCACGTGATTTTTTTCCTAGTAAAGGTTCCTTTGATGTGGAATTTATCTGTTTAGCCCACCTAATTGGAGTTGTGATCTGGTATCTGTCCCTGAAGACTCTGCTGTTGGCCCTGGACTACTTAATTCTCTTTGCTCACCAAATTGATGACGTAAGTTACAAGTTATGAGATTTAATGTTTAGAGTATGGTTTTGGATTATAGGTTCCTTGCATTCTTAAGTTAGCAGTTAGCAGAAAGAAACCAAGAGAAGTAGCATGGTACAAACAAAACCCCAAATAAGTGCTAGTGTTAGAGAGACCTGGGTTCAAATCTTAGCTGCGCCACATGTTTTATCATGAGAGTAAATTGCTTAATCTCCCAGAACCTCAGTGTTCTTGTTGCTAAATGTGCACAAAATAACTAGCTATCTTATAGGGAAGTTGTGAAGTTAGAGTGAGTGAAGGTGACATGTCTAGTAAGGGCCTGGCATGTAGAAGCACACAATCAGCTTTAGCTGTTTCTGTTATTAGCAGTGGACTTAGCACTGTGTAAATCTGTCCCTCCATGCTTCCCACTTGCCCATTTGTCAAATGGACTTGACATTCCTTGCTCAATGGTTGACAGGGAGCCAAGTGAGATATCTGAGCTGTTGGGGATGGATGTGTATCTCAAGATCCTGGCATCCAGACTGGGGCTCTACAAGTTGCACTATATTTGCAAGTTGTAGCAGAACTATATTAAAAACATGCCCTGCCTGTTTCCCCTTGTTGGTCCTCCCATTCAGAGAGGGGCTTTCTGGCCTTGTGCTTTAAATAGTCCTCAGATGGTAACGTGGATAGTAGATGAACACAATTCTTGTGAATCCATTTGCCTTGTGTTTGGGAGTTCTATTCTTAGACCACAATCACCGGAATAGAAAGCCTCTGACCCCACATCCAAACTGAAGCTATGTGGGCCTGGCTAATGGATTTCTTTGGGAAGCTGGGACAAAGGACTGGGTCTGCTTCTCTCATTGACTAGGCCAGGTATGGAGCAGTCCATTAAAAACCAGTCTCCTCCCAATTGTCTGGAGTTTATGAGCCTGGCTTACCTAGGATCATTTCTATGTTATGATCCTAATTAAAGTTCAGCTTGTTTACTCTGCTCCAAGCGAGGAGTTACAGGGGAATCAAGGCGGATAAGATGTTTATGGATGAACCCTGTTTCATTTTCCTCGGATCCACAATTAAAGAATTAACAGCACTTGTTATTTATTGAGCAGAACTGTGGGAGGGAGGAGGGCTTTAGTGCTTGTTTTGCTGCTTCTGTGAGCCCAGAGCTGCGCCAGCAGCATTTCACTTTTAATCCTTAGTATTGTTAGGCCTATACTTACACCTATAGAGGTGGAAATTGAGGATCTTAACTTGCCCAGGGGTTCCTGATCACAAACAAACCTTCTACTACTTCATACCTTGAACACCATCTCTTCTAATAGATGGGCAACAGTATGGTCATTTCTGTGAAGATACTGGTGACTTAAAAGCATTACTAAATATTTATTAAACACTTGAATATAGTTATTATATATGTGAGAATGGATTCGCATCTAGGGCTCCTGACAGTATTTGTCAAGATGCTGGCCCCAAACCCTGAGTTTGTCATGTTATGTAGGCATATTTGGTTGCCCAACTCTGAAGCCAAATGATGCCAGGGAGAGGGAGCCTCCATACTGTGGGGGTGTTTCTAAGAGCAGCCAGATCCTTAATTATCCTACTAAAGACAGTGTCCTCGGTTTGTGGAGTGCCTTTCTGCAGGGAACCCCTGGAGCTACCAGAGAGGTGATCTCAGCCTCATAACATCCCTGTTAAGGTAGGAGGGGGCTGAAATCATTTGTTCTCCTTCACATTGAAGGGAGACTCAGGCACGGATGGGAGACAGAGGCACAGAAATTAAATAATTAGTCCAAGGTCACATCAAATGATTTCCAACTCAGCTGATGAATCTATCTAGATCTTGGTCTCCCAAATATTGCAGCTTCCCTTACAATGTAATTTGATCTCAAACACTTTACATGTCTTATTTTTCTTCCTCCTTTTTCTATTTTGGTAAATAAGATGTTTTTTACACCTACTGCCTGATTAATGTTGGGTTTTAATTTAGCCCTTCAAGATGATCAACGACTAACAGGAAACTGCTGCCAGAATGTAGTTTATAATGTACCCTTTTTCCTATGCTCAGTTTTCTGCTTCTATATATTGTACATTGTCAGTCTTTGTGGGTTAAGAACTTTGGGACTCTCAAGAGTCACCTTGACCGAGGAGCTTCTGCAGTTGGGAATTGTCACCTTTCTCAGAGCAGTGCTATTGGGAAAAAAAAATCTAGACATTTTTGTTCTCAACTTCACAGAGGAAGTGGAGCACATTCAAGGGTAGCCCATTAGCTTCTCCTATAGGAATAGTATAGATTTGGCTTATTTTATTCCTTGTTTATTATAATATTATTATTCATAAGCATACCTTTTTAGTTACCCTCATGATTTAGTATCTGTAAGAACATGAGCTTACTGTTTGTGTAATATTTGTCCCTGTATTTTAGATGGGAGTTGCTGAGGTGGTGTAAGGTTTGGTGACTGCATCTGGCCTCTCAGGGAAATGGCCAGGTTGTTCAGATTCTTAGCTGTATTATCTGAAGTTGTCAGCGTCATTGCTTACTACTGTGAAATAAGTTATAAAGAGGAACTTTTAATAAAAATAAATAGATTCACTCAGGGGAGGGGTATTCATTGTTGGTGAAATATGTCTACTACCGGATGCTTTTTGGTCTCCCAATGACCTATCAAACTGCACATCTTTTGGCTTTGAATATATTCAGTTCTGCATTTATTCCATTCAAGATTTTTTGTATCCTCATTATGTGCGAAGTACTGGGTTGGATACTAGGTGACAGAGATGAACAAATCCCTAGTCTTAGGATTCCACAGCGGATGTTGGACTTTAGTGCCGTTTAGCTTCATTAGGTTCTGCAGTAGTCCCAAGATTTTCCAAGATTGTCCTGTCCTCCAGTGTCCTATTGATTCAACTTCAGAATATATCCCAGACTCTGTCCCTCTTTACTCTTCACTGCTGTTGCCCTGGGCCCATCTGCCATCATCTCTCACCTGGATTATCTCAGTAGTTTCCCAACTGGTTTCCTTGTTTCCATTCTTGCCTCCTTCAGTCTACTCTCAATTTAACAGCTAGAACAATCCTTTTACAATGGAATTCAGATCATGTTTACCCCTCTGTTCAAATCCTCCAGTGACTTTCCATTTTTTATATGATCTGGCTCCTACTATCTGTCTCACTGAGTTTCCTACTACTTTCCTGCTCTTTCTCCTCTTAATAAACACTGGGCTCATGGTGTTTCCTTTAACATGCCAGGCATGCTTGACCCTGTCCTGTCTCAGGGCCTTGCTGTTCCCTCTGCCTGGAACATTCTTCCCATAGTGTCTGCATGGCTCACTGCTTTGGATTGTTGCTCAAAAGTCACCTTATCAAAGGCCTTTCCCAAAGGATTAAAAATCATTCTACTATAAAGACACATGCATGTGTATGTTTATTGCAGCACTATTCACAATAGCAAAGACTTGGAACTAACCCAAATGCCCATCAATGATAGACTGGATAAAGAAAATATGGCACGTAAACACCATGGAATACTATGCAGCCATAAAAAATAATGAGTTCTTGTCCTTTGCAGGGACATAGATGAAGCTGGAAGCCATTATTCTCAGCAAACTAACACAGGAACAGAAAACCGAACATCGCATGTTCTCACTCATAAGTGGGAGTTGAACAATGAGAACATATGGGCACAGGGAGGGGAATATCACACACCTGGGGCCTGTCGGGGGGTGGGAGGCAAGGGGAGGGATAGCATTAGGAGAAATACCTAATGTAGATTATGGGTTGATGGGTGCAACAAACCACCATGGCACATGTGTACCTATGTAACAAACCTGTACATTCTGCACATGTATCCCAGAACTTAAAGTATAATTAAAAAAAAAGAAAGAAAAAGAAAAAAAAAGCAACCTTATCAAGAACCTCTAGGCTACTCTGCATAAAACATACCCCACTTCATATTTCCTATTTGATATCTGACTTCCCCTCTTCCTTCACTAAAATGTAAGCTCCATAAGGGAAGGGATTTTGTCTGTTTTGTTCTGTTGTATCCCTAAATACCTAGAAGGTGCTTAGTAAATATTTGTTGGTTGAATGAATAAATCAGCCTATTACTTAATCAGTCAATGTCCTCTGTAAAAAGGACTTCCCATACCATTGGCACATATCTGTATGATGGCTGGTGTAGAGAGGGACATGGTCAGAGTGGCTCTGTCTGTGTGGAATAGTTTTCTTAGTATAATCCGAGAAGACTCCTATTGGGGTTAAGCCACAGATTTAGCCTTATTAGTACCACTCTTTAATCATAAAGTCAGAAGATGTTACGATTGGAAGGGATCTGGGGGACTGTTTGGTCCTCTTTTCTCATTATTGATGTGAGAATAATAGAGCCAGGCGGGGCGCGGTAGCTCTGTAATCCCAGCACTTTGGGAGGCCGAGGCGGGCGGATCACGAGGTCAGGAGATCGAGACCATCCTGGCTAACACGGTGAAACCCCGTCTCTACTAAAAACAAAAAACTAGCCGGGTGACGTGGCGGGCGCCTGTAGTCCCAGCTACTCGGGAGGCTGAGGCAGGAGAATGGCGTAAAACCTGGGAGGCGGAGCTTGCAGTGAGCTGAGATCTGGCCACTGCACTCCAGCCTGGGCGGCAGAGCGAGACTCCGTCTCAAAAAAAAAAAAAAAAAAAAGAGAATAACAGAGCCTAGAGAAAGTAAGTGAATTACTCACAGTCATAAATCTGTAGGGGTCAATCTGAAATTAGGCTTCTGACATCTGATTCTGTAGTCTTTCCTACATGTGTTCCCCCTGGCTGAGACAGTTCGTGGGCTTTCAGATTTGACAATTTTCTCTCCAGTCTCTAAACAGGAGCTTTTATCTGGACATTCTAGGTTAGCATAGATGGACGATTCTAGGTTAGCATAATGTGTGGAAATCCCAAAGGGTGAGCACTGTGAATGGGAACTACCCCAGATGTGTCAGGAGCACCACAGGCACTCTCACTCTTCCAATGGCAGATGTGTAGGGTGGAAAGGAAACCAAAATCCAAAATCAAGACCCTTTGTCACTCCGGTTCTTTTCTTACATGTCACAGTCAAATGTCTCCATTTAAATTCAGATTTTTTGATGAATGGCCAGACCAGCTGCAGGCCCTTTGGGCCAGAAGCCTTGATCTCGCCAACTGTTCATTTTCTTGATGGACTTCCTTATTTCAGGCATTTGTGTGTAGCTGGTCTATTGTGGATTTGTCAGAGGGGTGTAGAGCTCACTCTTTGGGACAGTCATTCCTCCCCGTGCAGCATGTCCTGAAGCTGGCCTGCCTCCATCCTCTTTCTAAGTGTGTGAGGTCTTTTGTTAAACAGGGTAAAGTGAGAGAGGACTCCTAAAGAGAGAAAAACTCTTCCAGCATTTGCTGGAACATGTTTGTGAACTGACCAAGATGTAATTGAGATGGCATAAAAAAAGACTTACATTTTGCTTAATTTCTTGCTGTCTGATTTGTGATATATGGTGCCCCAAATTGAGTTTAGAAGGAGCTTTGATCATATGTCAAGAAAGTGTCATATTTAATTCTACTCCCTGCGGCCTCTCTTACAATACCAGTCATGCATAAAGTCCATGGTTTTGCTGCATCTAGGTTTACTCAAGCAATGGCTCTGGACTTTCATGGTTTACACTGACATGTTTCTAGTTTGTATCTGAAATGTACTCTGAGGATGCTGACTTCTAGATAGCTATTTTTGGGTTAAGGGAAGTTCACGTCTCCTGAGTATAGTAGCCATACCACCTGGAGAGCTTCATTTTGGTTTGGTGACAAAATTTATTTTAGCTTAGTTTTCTTACATTAGGTGGGGAAAATAAGAAAGACTAGAAAAGTTTAGGGCATTTTTCTGAGACACTCAGCAAAACTATGAGGCCTAGAATTGAGAACTGGGTATTACTCTATAGATGATGTCTTTTCAAGCTGGGCTAGTGGACTTTCTGAGCAGCAGCTGCATTCTCCTCGTACATCTTCAGGTTTTGTAAAATTACCTTTAGCCCTCTAAGTGATCAAATCTGCCTCACTGTCACTCATGGGAGCCCTTGGTCTGGACAAGGTCGACCTGGAGTAGCTGAGTTCGAACAACTGAGGTGGCAGGAGGGGATCTCCCACTTGATTCTTTTTTTTTTTTTTTCTTTGAGACAGAGTCTTGCTCTGTCACCCAGGCTGGGGTACAGTGGCGTGATCTCTGCTCACTGCAGCCTCTATCTCCCAGGTTCAAGTGATTCTCCTGCCTCCGCCTCCTAAGTAGCTGGGATTACAGGTGCCCACCACCATGCCTGGCTAATTTTTTTATTTGTAGTAGAGACGGGGTTTCGCCATGTGGGCCAGGCTGTTCTCCAACTCCTGACCTCAGGTGATCCACCCGCCTCAGCCTTCCAAAGTGCTGGGATTACAGACATGAGCCACCGTGCCCAGCTCTTATATATTTTTTTAATTGAAGAGTTAGAGAAGCAATCTCAAGGTCAGGACAACTCACCCTGAGGTCCTTCTCACTTGTCAGGGATTGTGCTGGATTCTAACTTAGGTTCTGCCATCAAACACAGAATGCCCTGATCCTTAGAGGCAGAGGCAGCTCTTCAGCCTATAGGGTAAATAACCAGGGAATGGAATTGTCACCAATTCTTATTTTGTATGCTGAAAGTTTTACTTTAAGATTTGGGCCTGCTTTTTTCTTTCTCTCTCTCTCTCTCTTTTTTTTTTTTTTCCAGTAACAGTTTAAAATTGGTGCCTTAGACACAAGCAAAAGGATATTAGCCCTGCTTTGGAAATAGGTGTGAGCCCACATGTAATTTTTTAGTTTCTCCTCTCCCTTCACTTTTTGGTCTCTTGGTAGTATGCTAATTGTATTCTTTTTCTGCATCTTTTTTCCCCGTTCTTTGGCAGATATTATTACTTGTTTTGAAAGAGTAGATGAAGAGCTGTTTTAAGACTCTTTGAAAGGGTACAGTATGGATGACAGTCCTGGCTAAATGTAATCAGATCCAGGAAGCTGGAGTCAGTGTGAGCTGGAATCAGTTCAAATGAGCAAAGCACTGGCGCTCAGTGGCAGGAATACAAGTGACCACAAAGTGTTAAACACATCTGGAAAGGGATTCTGACATCATCCTGAAAATCTTTGGGGAATACATATAGCCTGTAGACCCATTCCTCTTTGACCCTATAAAGATTCTTTGAAGAGTAATACCCTGAGTGGTTTTCTGGCCAGCTTGCCTGCTCATTTATCTTTGAGGAGATGGAAGGAGACAGTATGCCTGGTGGAGATCCACAGGCCCCAGAGGTGTATGGATTGTGCATTTGGAAGTGCTGAAGCTGAGAGACTGGGTCTCTTGGTGGACCCCAAGGGATCTGCTTTTCCTCTACTCATTGTCCCTACACAACTTTTCCTGGCAGCCGGCATTGCTGTTTAGATGGGTTGTTCTTTGCTGTTTAAGTTGTTTGGCAGTTGTGTGTCAGGATGCGGGTTTTCTGAATACTTTCCCAGCTGGTTACTTGAGTGGTGGTTAGGGAGGGGCTGTTCTGGGGCTGCTCTGGAGCTGTCGAGGTCGGGTGTCTGTCTGGATACTCACAGCTGGTCTATAGAGGAGAACGCTGTTCTCATTCTGCTGCCTTTGGTGGTGCTGTGTGTGGCTCTTTAGATGTGGGTGGAGATGAGTTGGGGGGGTTAATGAGATCTTTTTTGAGCTGCTTTTGATAAAGTAGTCTGCACTACAGGATTCATTGTGACTTTTTCCCTTAACCTGTGCATACTTCTCTGCTAGCCCTTGTGAAAGAGAATTCAGCCCCTCTTGCCCTCTTGCTCTTTCGTTCTCTCTTGCCCTTCTGCCATGGGGTGATGCAGCAAGAAGACCCTCACCAGAGGCAGGTTCCTTGACCTTGGACTTCCTAGCCTCCAGAACTGCAAGAAATTCTTTTCTTTTCTTTTTTCTTTTCCCCTCCCTTCCTTCCTTCCTTCCTTCCTTCCTTCCTTCCTTCCTTCCTTCCTTCCTTCCTTCCTTCCTTCCTTCCTTCCTTCCTTCCTTCCTTCTCTCTCTTTCTTTCTTAAATTTAATTTAAATTAAATTAAATTATTTCTTCTTTTTTAAATTATGCAGTCTGTGGCATTCTGTTATAGCAGCATGAAATGGACAGTCTCCATTTTCAAGAGCAGGCCCTTTTGTAGTTTCTGAGCTAATTATGACTGCAAAGGAAGTTCTATAGGTAGCGTCAGATCTACCACCTAGTAAACCTGCTACCAACCAGACCTAGAATCTAGGATTCTAGATCAAGTGCTGGGCAACATGATACCTCTGCAACTTGGCACCTCCGTATATCCCTCCAGTTGGTTCGGCCCATCAGGACTAACATTACACCTCATATCCTAGTCTCTCTTGTAGGCAGAAGCCTTGCCTAAAGTCTAAGCTGCTTAGCTCACATTCTATCTTGCTTTTTTCTTTGGAGGAGGTTCAGATATAAAATATACAGAAAAGAAATATAATGAACCTCCATGTACCAAACACCTGGATTAAACAGTTATCTCCATTTTGCCAGATTTGTTTCATCTACCTCAATCTCCCTAAACATTTACGTTTGTACAAGAGAAACTGGATAAATACCTAATTCTACATCCTACCTCCCATTTTAAGTCATTTTTCAGAATAATGAGTTAGTGACCTAGTAACCTCCACTGTAGTGACCAATAGTTTTTTTTTTTCTGAATATGGTTATGAACTCATAGATTATTGTTTGCATTTGATGTGTTTCAGCCCATTGTAGTCACTATTAATTGTTTTAGATGCTCATATTGTCTCATCTTAGGTTAATAAGTATCTCTTCAAGTTGACTCCAATGGCCTTTTGACGTGATCCTGTTGGACTTCGATGGTTTCCTGGCTTTCTGGCAAAAAAAAAAAAGATGTTCCAGGATCTATATCCTGCACCATACATGGAGTCAGCCATTTCTCTAGGGGCCTTGATTCCTTTTAGTAGAGAACACAGTTTGGGCTGTAGGACTGAATTATTTTTGTGAACCTCCTCTCCTGCGATTACAGCCTGCACCCCTGCTTATAGCCAGTATGAACTCTTGCTGGGCATCAACAGATCGAAAACCACCATGTAGTTCTTCCTCACTTTTAACAAAGATTCATCTCTTGAGAATTTTGTGTTCTACCTCCGTTGTAGTCTTTATGGTTCTGAAACTTTTGCTTCAGTCACCCTGAATTTTGCCAGCCATAGGCATGCCATACCTTGGGTTGCCAAACTGCCCTCACTGGAGTCAATTTCTCTGGTTAGAATAGTTGTCCCAACTCATGCTTAATACTCTAGTAAGCAAGGTTCCACCTGGGCTCAGGTTAACTTTTGCTCCCTGTGTTCTACCAGCATTCCATTTATCTGAAACCCTCCCTCACCTCCTCAAGATCTTACTTGGTCTTTAATGATTTACTCTGCTGCTTCCTGGGTTCTAAAGAACCCAGTTCAGGAGTTCCTGTTTCAGTTCGAGATCTTATTGGCCTGTCTAATCAGGTTGGTGTCAGCCCAGCTAGGATTAGGCAGAGTGGTGTGGGGGGTTGTAGTGCACTTTTGGCACAGCATGTACTTGGCTGACTACTTCTCTATCTTTTCTTTCCTATTGTAATTCATGAGTCTCAGCATCTTCTGAATGGTGTTTAGTAGGTCATCATGTTGATTTCCTGCTCTAGGGAGTAGCATACTCTGGCTCTGTATCATTGGCAAATGGATTTAAGGTTAGATGATGGGCTACAGTTTTGTTAAATGGAACAATATGAAGAGATGGCATTATAAAGAGGCTTGGCAGCAGGGCCCATTTGAATGGTTGGTTCTTGGTTCCCATGTTGATATAGGCAGATCCTTGACAGGAAGTTTGTATGGCCTCAAATATGGTAAATCACTGGTACATCAAGTCATCCTCAGAGTTGTCTCTGTAACTGTCTTGAATGCAGTTTTGTGAATCTCTGGAGATTGTCTGTATAGGGCTTAATCATTTAGTTATTTTAATTGAGCCTGTTTAGCTTCTTCGTAAGAAGATAAGAAATGTGAAAGAGATGCAGACAGTAGGGAAAAAGCTAGGAGCTTTGCTCCCCCATTCTCTACTTGGGTTCTGGAACTGGACTCATAGGTGAGTAGTGAGGAGCTGGGCTTAAGCGAATTAATCCCAGATCTAGCTCTGCTTTGTGCTCGCTCCAGTCCTTGTATCAAAGTTCACTTAGAGCCACTCAGAATAGCATGTAGAGTGGTCATTCAGGACTGTGCTAACTTACACTTCATTTTATCAAATGGGAGATCCAGTAATTTATAGTCTATTATTTCTGGAGTCTGGAGATGGCTCTGTATAAGCTTTGCTGAAGCAGATTTTATTACATTAGAAGAGATGCCTAGCTGGCTGCATCCAACACCAGAAGCTTTTAGATGCTAAGTAAGGAGGTCATAGTTAAGGTAACAGAATGACTCTGGAACCCATTACCCCACCCAAGAAGGAGAGTAATGAATTCCCGGTTGGCCTCTCTTCATTTCCCTTTGATTTTGAGTAATAAATTCCCTCCTTACTTCCCAGCTGAACAATTTGGGAGTTTGTATTCCCTAGAAAGACTCTGTTCACATACCCATCAGACTAAATTAGGTGAAAACTCTTTGGCCTTAATGAATGTTGAAGGATTTTAAAGGGCTAATGGAAATTCTAGAAGTAACAATTCCCATTCTATTGGTGAGGCAGTTCTGAAGAAATTCCCTGAACCTCTTAGGTTATTTTATACAGCAAAAGAGCCAGCATTGGGTTTTCTTTGCTAATAGATGACAGGGAGAATGTAGACACTTGGAATCCATGGAGAATCCCTAAGTTGCATTTTAGCCTTTGTGTTTTGTCTCCTTTCCTAACCTTTTTATCAGAGCTGATCACAGGAAACAGCATGATAGATTTGCATGATTTATCTCCCTGCCTTCTCCTGCCATTCTTTTAGAAAGTGGTGAGTGGCTGCCTGCCAGGTAAACTCTGGGTGACAAAATCTAAAGTTAGATTCGAAGTTATAAGCATAGCCCCCACTCAAGTTGCCTCCAAAGAAAAGAAAGGAAAAGTGTGCAAAATCTTGCTTCCTTGCCTTTAAATTGGGTACTTACCACATTAGAATCGTGCATTGTGCTAGTTGTACTCCTGTTGATTGATTGATTTCGTTCTACATTCATGGAACACCAACAATGTGCCTGGTACTATGCTGAGTACCTGAGAGAAAAAGATAAACAGGAGTTGGTCCTTACCACTTAGAGCTCACAGTCTACTACTGGGAGAGTGTGGGAAGGTCTGATAAGAGCTATAATGGTCTTGCCACATAATTTGCTTTTGCATCTTAAAGCCAGTGGGGAACCGTGGAAATATTTTAAGTAGGAGAGTGACATGATTCATTTGCATTTTATTTTTTAAATGAGGCAGAGTCTTGCTCTGTCACCCAGGCTTGAGTGCAGTAGTGTGATCATAGCTCACTGTAACCTCAGACTCCTGGGCTCAAGTGATCCTCTTGCCTCAGCCTCTTAAGTAGCAGGGATTACAGTTGTGCACCACTACACACTGCTATTTTTTTTTTTTTTTTGAAACAGGGTTTCACTCTTGTTTCCCAGGATGGAGTGCAGTGGTGATCATGACTCGCTGCAGCCTTACCTACCTGGGTTCAAGCGATCCTCCTGCCTCAGCCTCCCAAGGTGCTGCTGTTACAGGCATGAGCCACTATATTTGGCCCCATTTGTATTTTTGAAAGATCACTGGTGGCAGTGAAGATACCAGTGGGTTGGAGGGAGGGAGACTAGAGGCAATAACAGTTTAGATAACAGATATTTATTGAGTCCCTGCTAAGTGTCAGGCACAGATCCAGGTGCTGGGAACCTAGGGGGCGAGTGAATAAGACAGTCTCTGCCCTCGTGGAGCTTACATTCTAGTAGTGATGGAGTAGTGTGGTGGTAGGGAAGCAGACTATATACATGCAACAAATGATATTTTTTCAGATGGTGGTACGTAATTTGAAAAAAAAAATAAATAGAGCTATGGGAGTTAGAGTGTTTGGGCATTGGGATGAGTACAGATGGGGGTGGGCAGTGAAGGCCTCTCTGAGGAGGTGATATTTGAGCTGAGACAGCTATGAGAAGATCTAGGCAAGAGTGGTCCTGATGGATATAACAGCAAGTGCAGGGACCTAAGATGTGAACAGGCTTGGCACGGTGTTTAAGCACTGTAAAGATGGTCAGAGTGGCTGGAGCATAGTGGAGCCCAGAGGAGCAAGTAATAGTTAGATGAGGATGAAGCACCTTCTAAACCATGCGAAGGAATCTGGATTAATTCCAGTGGAGTAAGAAACACTGTGATTAATTAAATCAGGGGTCAGCAAACTACAGCCCATGGGTCAAATCTGTCCTGCTGCCTATTTTGATTAATAAGCCATATTGGAACACTGTCACACCCATAGGTCTGCATATCATCCATGGCTATTTTTAATGTTACAAGAGCAGAGTTGAGTAATTTCAACAGAGAACATATGGCCCAGAAGCCTAAAATATTTACTATCTGGCCTTTATAGAAAAAGTTTACTACCCCTGAATTAAATGATCTAATTTAAGTTTTGAGGAGACACTCTGGCTGCTGTTGAGATAATTAATGGTAGGAGACAAGAGTATATCTGAATAGTTCAGATAAGAAATAACTAGGTGTTGAGCTACCAGAAAGCAAAGATCACACCGTTTTTGTTCTGTTTAAATACGCCTAGCTATACTTTGTACTCATTAAATATTGTTGAATGAATGATGAGATGCTGAATAAGGGAATGCCAGTGAATATGAAGGGGAAGTGAGGTTTTGAGAGATATTTAGGAGGTAAAAAATCAGTGCAGCTTACTGTTGACAAGGTGAATAGATATAGGAGTAGGACAGAAGGAGGACTGTAGATGCTCTTCAGGCTTCTGGTACAGGGATCTTGGTGCATGGTTGGTGTTCCATGAACGTAGAATGAAATTGATCAATCGACAAGCTATTAACTGAGATAGGAGAAGTGGAGATACAAAGAGCATGTGCTGCCAGAAAGAAGGAATTAACCTTTGGACATGGGACACCTGGGACATCCAGGTAGCCATGTCTAAAAGGTAGTTCGAAAGACAAAGCTCAGTGGCATGATGCCTAGACTTATGGTAACCAGAATTCCGGAGTCGTCAGCTAGTGTGGGCTCTCCTAAGAAGGGTGTTTGATGAGGAGGGCAGGGATAGATTTCATAAGGCATTCATTTCCATTACATTTTGGATCCCGAGAGGAGGCAAAGGTAACTAGCTGTGTGGACAGTTTGCATCAGTCAGTCAGGTCATCCCATGACCATGGAATATTTTTTTTGCAGAAGCTGATAGGCTCAGATGAAGCCTTGCCTTATCTGTTCCTCTGGCCGCCAAACTCTTTCTCTTAGTTGGGTTGACTGGGGCAGCTGGGAAGTTTCTTCCCAGACTCTCTGCTAACGTTGGAACATTTGTGGCCTTTTAATTCTGTGATTCATATTTGCATTTATCTTTTTTTTTTTTTTTTTTTTTTTAAAAGAGACAGGGTCTCATCCTGTCACCCAGGCTGGAGTGCGATGGCATGATCATAGCTCACTGCAGCCTCGACCTTCCAGGCTCGAGTGATCCTCCCACCTCAGCCTCCCAAGTAACTGGGACCACAGGTGCATGCCACCAAGCCCAGCTAATTTTTTGTTTTTTTTGTAGAGGCAGGGTCTCTCTATGTTCCCCAGGCTGATCTCAAACTCCTGGGCTCAAGTGTTCCTCTCACTTTGGCTTTCCAAAGTACTGGGATTATAGGAGCGAGCCAACATGTTTGCATTTATGTAGTTGAGGCTATGGGTAGGTAGGAGGGTCTAGTTGTCCTTGATGTTTTGTTAGAGCAAGAATTCTCTGACACAAGGGTTAGGCAAGTGGCTGAATTTTATTAAACATTGTTAAATATTAATAAATTTATTAAATATTATTAAATATTGTGGGTTCTTTTAACCCACAAAGCTAGATAAACCCCTTACATATCCTGAACAATAGCTTCCCCTTTCCTTTTTGTCAGGGGAAGGGGAACCGCAGAAATACTTAGTAAAAAAACACTTGTGCTGAAAGTGGTCTTAAAACTGGATGCAAATCTCCCCTTTACAAAAGTCCATTATGAAAACCCAAGGATGAAATCAACATTGTAAAGGAAATAGGGAAGGAGGACCACTCTCTATCCCGCTCTTCCACCCACCTCATATTTTTTTCAGCATACTGTCACAGCTCTGTTGTTTGTACATTTTTTGAAGACATTTTTCAAAGACATTTTAACCCAGTCTTACATATAATGTTCACATTTTAGGGTCCCGCATGTTTTATGAGTTTCTCCTTTTCTAAGGAAACAGTTGAGTAAATAGTTTTGCTACTCCTCTAACCTAAATTATTCCTGTCATGAGGTTAGTGACTTCTGACAGACAGAGGTAAGTAGTCTAAAGCCTGATTACCTGGTCCCAAAGTAGAGGAAATGGAGCCTTGAACCAAATAAATAGGTAGTAAAGGTAAATTTAAAATATGAAAAAAAAAAATTTGAAAGGCATCTGTTGATGAGTATTATTTCCACTTCTGTCTGGTCCACCCTGTAGAACCCGTGCTCCTTATTATATGTCACTCTTAATAGTTCCTTATATAGCTGTGTAGTGTTTATGTAAATAAAAGGAGATATGAACATATGTTCTTACCCCTCTCACATTCTTTTTACATGAAAGGTAACTCATTGTATAACCTGTTCTGTACTATTTTGTCCTTAACAGTATGTCTTGGGGATCTTTCCATGTTGGTACAGAGAAAGCTTTCTCATTCATATATCAGAGCTGCATAGTATTCCATTGTATGGATGGCTGCCTCCTACTTTATTGACTCAGTTCCTTACAAATGTGCACTTGAGTTGTTTCCAGTATTTGCTATTACAAGCAATACTCCAGCGAACAAAAGCAGCTTTTTAAAGGGTCGCACAGTACTGCATATACTACTTAAAATGAGATTATTATTCTTCATTCTTAGAATGCCAGTTGGTTTTGTTGGTTGATAAATTCCCAATTACTCGTATTCACGAGTGCAACATTGATGATGAATCTGACATCCCTTCATAACTTAAGAATCATTAGTATGACTGCCCCATGGAGGCATACTATTCTATCTCAGGTTTATTTCAATAATAAAACCTTTGGAAATTGTAATAATGAAACCTACTTAAGGCCCTTTGCTTAAGAAGTCTGAATCACTGATCACTGCAATTACTGCCATGGCAGCTGTAGAGCAATTTAACAGGATAATAGTGAGTAAGATAAATTACACTTCAGATTCTTAATGGATTGATGTGCAGAAGTATGCAAGGGAAGATGGGGGTGGGAGAGGAGCGCCTTTAAAATTTCAGCACACAGTAATAAAATAGGGAACTGGGCCATTGTAGCCGTTACTACTATGAATTAGTCATCTCCTACAAACCTCTGGGGCTCTGTGGTGGGTAGAACGTCCTGTTTATTATAGACAACAAATTGGGTTAATTCTCTTGTCTGTGTGCCTCTGTGGAGTGGGTGGAAATTCTAGGTGATTTGCTAATTGTCTTATTTGGAATACTCCCCTTTCTACTAAAGAATTAGTATCTTTGGTATAAAAATAGGGAGGCAGACCAGTTTTACAAATAGCTGCTGGCCAGGAGAATACAGTTTCTGCCAGGTGAGCGGTTTAAAAAAGGCAGACTGGAAAAATAACTGTGGAATGGTGTTTCTTATTTACAAGGCTAACATAAAGTCTCCCTGTGTGTTGGGGATGGGGGAGGGGACGGATCAGTTAAGAAGTAAGTACAGTGCTTGCTTTGTATGTCCCTCGATTTGTGTTTAGGGGAGAATAGTGAGGATGTGGTCATATGGGTAGGCGTGGGGCCCAAGGAAGGGGCCCAAGGAAGCAAATCCAGGAGACTTGGCTGCAGTTCTACCCTTATGGACATTCCTTGGCACCTGGTCATGTTGTGGACACCTCAATATCTGCTGGGTATTGATCTTGTATACCTTCACTCTCAGTACAAAACACTTAGCACCCATTATCTCATTTTTCCCCACCAAAGCCCTTGGAGATGAAGAGCAGGAGAATGAAGTCTTTTCTCTCTTACAGTTTAATCAGTATTAACACACCTTTAAGTGCCATTGGATTTAGAGTGGTGTTGTGTTGATATTAAAGCAAGCTAAATTGTCTTGAAGTGTAGAAAGCACTTTTAGAAAAAGGAACAAGGTTAGGCTGAGAGAACAAGACAGATGAGGTTACTCCTCTAAGCTGGAAAAGATCTTGTGTCAAAGGAGGAAGCCTCAGCGATAATCTGGGCCAGAAGATTCTGTGTTCAAATCCTGGTTCTGCCTCTTGGTCAAGTTATATAACCTCTGATTTATAATTATTTTAATCCGTAACATAAAGAGAGTGATATCTATCATGCAGTTTTTTTTTTTGAAATGATTAAATGAGATAATAGAAATAAAGTTGGCCCTCAATAGGTGGTAGCTGATACTATTAATATTATTAACTGAGAGTCTTCTAAAAAGTCTCATTTATAGTTTTGGAGCAAAGGAAGGCATTCTCTTTTACTTGAGGAGATTGGCACTTCTGGCAGTAAATCAAGAGGGCTGCCTTTAGGGTTGGGAAGCATATTGACAGTATTGGAGGAAGGTGTTAGTTGCCATGGCAACCTGGGAATTCATTTGGAGGGAGAGTTGTGACTGGAGGTTATCTCACTGTAAGAGACTGACTGGTGGAGATAAAAAAAAAAAAAAAAGCTCGTCTGGCAGGAATGAAATCTTGCTTGCTGTATATCTGCAGGAAATACCAAGAGATGTGCTCTAGAGAAAGAGCCAAACATGAGTCAGAATGATGTGCAGGCCTTCTTCGGCAATGGGTGGTTGTGTCTTAGTTGGCCTAAATGCTGCCACCAGTTGATTGCTTTTGTTCATATGTATTACTTTGGTAAAAAATAAATGTATGAATGGGATTTCAGTGAACTGTGTTTTTTCGTGGGGTTGTTTTCTTTTTTTTTTTTTGGTCATCTGAAAACATGACATCAAATTGTTGCATATTTTCCTACAGTTGGTATAGTCCCCAAAAAGGTTTTAGTAAAAGAGCATGGATACAGAGCGTACCTGAATCATTTATCTTGTTCCTGAGGTAAATGACATAATGAATACAAGTATTTCCTCTTGATTGGGCAGGTAAGACTTTTTTTTTTTTTTCCTGTAAAGGTTCTTCTGATAGTGCCACTTGATTACTGATTTTGAAAAGCCTCTTGGTACGATGTATATAATGTCCATTGTTAGTTTGTCTGCTTGTTTAGTGCCTTTGCTGTTATCTGTTACCTTCTGATTGCAGTCTTGCCTGGAGACAAGGCTGGACCAAATGAACCCCTTACAACAGCAAGATTCCTGAGTTGCTATTTAATTTTTTACAGGCTTCCAGTGCTTACTCACATCTGTTTCCTTCCTTCCCTTTCAAGTTAGAGGTAGTCATTTTACTTGCGTTGGCTGGCAAAATGTGGCCATACATGGCAATTCTGGGCAGAAGCAGTTGCCAGTATGGGACAGTTCAGTGCTCTCTTTTCCTGCCTTGGTGATTGTGAAAGTTTGTGAGCAGGTGAAACCTTTGTCAGTCTGAGCTCTTGAACTACAATGATGGACAGATCGCCCCTCCCTGACCCTTGCTGGACACACAGCATAAAAAATAAATGACTTTTTGTGATGTTAAGCCACTGAGATTTTGGGGGTTAGTTGTTCATGCAACAGAACCCAGCCCATTCTTAGTGCTTCAATAGTCATTTAATACATACGTATTGCGTATTTAAGTTTGTGCTGGGCACTGTTAGGTTGGGGATATAACAGTGAACAACACAGAAGTCTCTTCTCTAACGGAGATTACATCTATGAAGGAGACATAAGTAAACAAAGATAATTAAATATTGAGATAAGTGCTGTAAAAGAAAATAAACAAGATCATGTGATAGAAAAATCTCCAAAGAACAAAGAGGCATGAAAAGGGAATGGGAATCCCCCAGGACACTTATTAATGAATTTTAATATTTCCCTATATGTCTTAAGACTCTGGATACTTCTAGAGTAGTTTCTTATGCCTTGGAAAGGGGATAAGACTGAAGGCAAGAGAGCAATGTGTTGTATTACTTGGTAGCATGTGACAAAATTAAATAACTAGTGTACTCCAAAATAAATGACAACCAAGAATGATGTTAGTTTGCTCTGCATCTTTAGAAACTCATTAATGTCCCACTGGGTTTAGTGAAAGATGAAATCTGAGCTTTGTTTATGTGCTGTGTTAAGCCCCTCCCCGAGGACATCCATCTTCAGCATTCAGACTTTCCAGAGATCTAGTTGCTTAGTAGGTACTGGTCCAGTTTAATTTTATTAACCAGACTCTCACACTGGGGAGAAGTGGAATGTAAATTGATGCATAATGCTTATATCTTGTATAATACAATTTTGGAAGGAAATAGAATGATGACATATTTCCTTAAATCTTACTTAACTGCTCTCCAGTGAAAACTTTGAGAATGGTTATGACTTTTCTGGAAGAAACATAGGGATAGAGCTCAGGTCTGATCATTGAGGAACATTAAGTTCAGTGCCAGTTGGCAATGATGGTTTAGTTTGTGTGACCGTAAGAAATCTCTCGGTATGAGAGTGGGCAGCACCTATTTTGCCTTGATAGGAAGAAGTGAGAAAAGTGTTACTTGGGATTTGTAATGGGGAAGGGAGAGCTTTGTCTGCTTTTCTTTTCTTCCTTTTCTTTGGGGCAAACCAAAGCAATGAGAATAGGAGGTCAGGGGAGGAGGCATGTCTAAATGACAGTTATAAGAATCAATTCCTTCAAAAATTTTGGGCACTGAAAGAGTATGGGCTGTTTAATTCTATGTCCAAACTCAGAAACATGCTTGTGCAACTGCAATGAAGGGAATTCAGAGTGATGGGCATGGTGACATTTGCCCCTCATCCTTTGAGCCAGTCTTATGATCATCCCTGGAGGAAGAGTGAGAATCTCTAAACTGGAGCTCAGATTTTTCTTTCTGTCTTGAATATTTTAGTCATCTCATGTTGGCACATACTCTAAAAATCTGATCTGGGTGAAACTCCAGGAAAGTAGGAGAAATTGATCAAAGTAAGAACAGCATCAAAGACACACGCATCCTTGCAAATATATGGGTTTATTGATATAGTGTAAATTTCCATGCCAGGACACATGCTAACAGTTTAATGATATGTATAGCAAAGTCCCTTGTTAGCCCCATTCAGAAACTCTAAAATGAGTTGCAAGGCTGAAAGTATTGAAGCCAAAGGCCAAAAACAACGATCATGTTACCTAGGGTCTCATGAATAATTCAGCTGAGTTTAATGCTTTTTCCATGGTGAAAATAAAAGCTGAAATATTTGGCATAATGTAGGCAAATGGTACCCCCCTTCCTTTTGGGAGGGTGGTTGGTCATGAGGAATGTAAGGAAGGGTGGAGAAACATAAGGAATCTTTTCATATTTCTTTTAACCAAATATATGGAATCTCTCAACATTCTACCTCTAAAGAAGTAAAAATATAAAAATTCAAGTTGGAGATTTAAAGGTGTTCTCTTTGAATGTTCATTAATAGCTGAAGATTTGGGCTTGAGAGGCGCTTAGAAAATTGCTCCTAAAGTCCTAGAAAGATGTTTATAGAAATACCAAGAGAGGAGGAATGCTTGATATTCTTGGTGATAGGAATCACTAAGAATAGTGTATTGGTCTGTTTCAGAAAAATAATAGTAATTAGACATGAACAAAAGAGGATGTGGATGTTCTTGAAAGTTGTGTGCAAATTGAATTACTGTAAATGTAATCATAATTTAAAGCCATTAGAAAAGCATTATAACAAAACCTGCCAGAAGATGAGAATTATTTTTCATAAAGTGAATGTGTTTCTTTCTCTCCAGTTCAATTTTTAAACCTAGGTTTTTGTATATTGATTTAATTTAAATTGAGACCTCTGCCGTTCAGGGGATAAAGCTCTGGACATTTTACATCCTTAGACATCAGTTCTTGCCTCTTAAATAGGTAAACTCTCCTGTTTCTTTCTACTTTTCTCCTAAAAATAATGAGAAGATAAGCAAGTTAATGGAATCTAAGACTGTTTGAACTGGAAGGAGCTTAGAGATCATCTAACGCAGGTCACTTATTGGACTGAAACTAAGACCTGAAGAGGTTATGTGACTCTTCAGGGTCCCCACTAATAGAAGAGGAGGCGAATTATTATGAATAGGGCAAACATAACTCAAAGAAGGGATTCTTTTTATTAAAAAATATGAGAAAGGAAACAGATCTTACTGACATGGCCCATTTCTTTCATTCTCTGTGGTTTTTTTTTTTTGTTTTTTGTTTTTGAGGTGGAGTCTTGCTCTTGTTGCCCAGACTGGGGTGCAATGGTGCGATCTCGGCTCGCTGCACCCCCTGCCTCCCAGTTTCAAGCGATTCTCCTGCTTCAGTCTCACAAGTAGCTGGGATTACAGGCATGTGCCACCACACCCAGCTAATTTTGTATTTTTAGTAGAGACAGAGTTTCTTCATGTTGGTCAGGCTGGTCTTGAACTCCTGATCTCAGGTGATCTTCCTGCCTCGGCCTCCCAAAGTGCTAGGATTAAAGTCATGAGCCACCGCACCTGACCTTCTTTATTTTTTATTGCTTAAAATATGATGAGATGCCTGGACATTCAGCTGCCATCTTGTGATATAAAGTGCTGTGTTAACTCACTGAAGAATTTTACAAAACAACATGGATGAATCTCATAATAAGGAGTGAAAGAGACATGAAACGAGTGCATCCTATATGATTCAATTTACATGAAATTTTAAAAGAGGCAGGACCAGTCAATCTACGGTGACAGTAATCCCTATCATGGTCACCCTTATGGAAGGGTAATGACTAGAAGGGAACCCAAAGGGGCGTTTAGAGCGCTAGCGATGCTCTGGTTTTTATCTGGGTGCTAGTTGCATGATTTAGTTCACTTGGTGAAAATTCTTTAAGCTGGATACTTAAGAGTTGTGTTCCTTCTGTATCTACATTGCATTTTAATAAAAGGTTTACATTTAAAAATATAAACTATTTACAAGCAGAAGATGAGGCTTTGGGTAAAGTCCCATGGAATAGTTGGACTTAGAGTCATTAGAGAGAATAATTTTTAATTCCAATTTCTACACTGCCTCTAGGCTCTAAAGGCCATTTTCTTTTCTTTATGACACTTCAAGGTTGCTCTCTAGATTTGTTTTTGCCATCTCCAAATTAAAAATAGAGTCTAGAAAAACAGGATAGAGAATGCAGGAGTACAGCCGAATACACAAAGGCATTTGGCATAAACCATGGTATTTCAAATTGGTGGGATGGGAGAGAGGAATGGATTTTTCAATAACCGATTTTGAGACAACTGGGTAGCCACTTGGGAAAAAATTAAATTGGATCCCTCTCTTCCTCCTTATATGGAAGTTAATTTTATATTGATTAAAATATACATGTACAAAATGAAACCATAAAAATATTAAAAGAAAATATAGAGGTATATATTTTTGAACCATGGAATATAATGTAAGCCTGACTGAAAATTCAGGAGCTATATAAGAAAAGATTGACAAATTTTAAAAGCTCTACATGGTTAAAAATAGTATCATAAAGCCAAAAGATGAACTGGGAAAAATATTTGCAACACATGAGAAGGGGCTAATTTCCTTTATAAAGTGTTCATACAGTCAACAAAAAGTCAAAAAAGATCAGCAATCCAAAGAAAAAATGAGCAAAGAACATGAGCTGTTGTTTCAAACAGAATAACTAAATAACTTACTAACACCTGCAAAGACTTATTGCAACATGGAAACCTATGAACATAGGAAATGAATGATGCCAGGTCTTATTCATAATAGAGGAATACAAATTCAATTGCAAGTACAATATGTAGTCATTTTTCACATATTAGATAAAAAACATTTGCTCATACATTGCATTCTGAGTACAGAGTAGCAAGAAGTCTCATATATTGTTGAATGGGCAGTATCAGAAAGAATTTAAAATGTATATACCCTTTGACTTACTGGTTCCCTTCTAGGACTTTATTCTTTAGATACACCCACATCTACATTCATTACAACATTGTTTATGGCAGCAAAAAATTGGAAACAATGGCAGGTACCACCAAAAAGGGACTGGTTGAATAAATGAAAGCATAGCTATGCAGTGGAATGCTATGCAACTGGTAGAAAGAAGGGGCAGATTGATACGTTCTATATGAAAAAATCTCCGAGATACACTGTTAAATGAAAAAAATGTGGCACATGTGCCACATTTTAAAAAGGCGAGGGGCATATACACAGATGCTTGTACACAGAGTATTTCTTGAAGGATATATAAGAAAATGGTTTCCTCAGAGGTATAGAACTTTGGGGAAGGGTAGGGATGAGAGGGAAACTTGCTTGTCATTGTTTACTGTTTCGTATTGAGAATGTTTTCCCCAGGTGAATGAATGTTATACTCATTTAGGAAAACAGACAAAACCAATAAAACCAAACCATTTCTATATAGTGATTATTAGCGGAGATGCCATTGGCATTTTAGATGCATTTTGGGACTGTTCCCCACATTCATGACATTACATTACTTTCCCTTTGCACTAAATGCCAGTAGCACTTCCCTAGACACTGATAAACAAAAAGTGCTCCTCTAGATTTCTGAAAAGGCCAGGGTGTGTATTGGGTTGGTGGTGGTGTTTGAGTCTAAAAGAATGTAACTTCTCTTAGGGTTTCCTAATTTCCAGGTTATGTTGGTCTGGCAGGGTCTTGACCGACATGGACGGTTATGGACCTTTACTTAGCGAAAAACTTGAATGAACTTCCTTTCTAGAACTCATGGTTTTCATTCAGTGAGACTGGACTTTGCCCTGAAGCAGTGACTGGTCAGGGAGTTGTATCTAAGTGGGAGTTGCACCTGTGTGGGCAAAAGTGTGGCGCTCAGATTTTCCTAACAATGGGCAAGATTTCAGGAAGCAGGATTTTGGTTCCCTTGCTTTAAAAAGCATGGAGAATGGCCGGGTGTGGTGGCTCACACCTGTAATCCCAGCACTTTGAGAAGCTGAGGTGGGGAGATCACCTGAGGCCAGGAGTTCGAGACCAGCCTGGCCAACACGGCAAAACTCCGTGTCTACTAAAAATACAAAGCCTAGCATGGTGGCACTTGCCTATAGTCCCAGCTACTCGGGAGGCTGCGGCACGAGAATCACTTGAGCCCAGGAGGCAGAGGTTGCAACAAGCCGGGATCACACCACTGCACTCCAGCCTGGGCAACAGAACGAGACTCCATCTCAAAAAAAAAAAAAAAAAAAAAAAAAAAAATTAAAGAAAGCATAGAGGATTGGTTGTATCCTAATAGCACTGGTCCATTTTTCTGTGGTGTGCTTTTTTAGCTTTTTTCCTAACAAAAAAATCTTACCACATGATTCTCTGCCAACAGATTTTCCTGAACTGGAAGGAGCAGATGTTTCTGTTGGAAATGGGCATCTGTTTCTCCCCTCACTGTGGCGTGTGCTTCCAATGAGCCCAGGCCCATGTAACAGTGAATTAATCATTAGAAGGCTCTCTCGTAAGATTCATAGGGAAGAATCTGTAAGACCCTAGTCTTCCAGGAGGTCAGAAGGAGAGCAGAATGGAGGGTGAGCTTCAGAGCACTGAGCAATGCAAGGGGAAACAGTGCTGCTGTCCTGTCTGCTTGGCAGTGACCAGCAGCTGCATCTGGCCCTCATGAAACAGGAGGCGAGTTACTGAGACAGTAGAGAAACCCTGAGTCTTTAGAACTATATTATCTACCTGGGCCTTATAACCTGGACATGCCCAGGGGTAAAAGATATCCAAGTAGAAATCTTCCTTCTCAGAACATACCCAGAAATAATGATTCTCTATTTTGAGTACTTTCTTGTGCAGTATACTAACCAGGTGCCTACTGCTATAAATTAATTTTTTTCTTTTTCCTTTTTCTCTTTTTTGATGGAGTCTCGCTCTGTCACCCAGGCTGGAGTGCAGTGGCACGATCTCAGCTCTCTGCAGTCTCAACCTCCCGGGTTCAAGTGATTCTCCTGCCTCAGCTTCCTGAGTAGCTGGGACTACAGGCATGCGCTACCACACCCAGCTAATTTTTGCATTTTTGGTAGAGACGGGGTCTCACCATGTTGGCCAGGCTGGTCTTGAACTCCTGAGCCAGGTCCTCCACTCGCCTCAGCCTCCCAAAGAGCTGGGATTACAGGTAAGAGCCACTGTGCCCAGCAATTTTTTTCTTTAATCTAAGTGTACACATTAATGCATAGGAAATCCCCACCTTTCCCCAGCCCCCTAGTTTTTCTTTTCCTTTTTTTAAAAACTGGATTTTCTTTCATTCTTTCTCTTTCTGCTTCCCATCGCTTGCCCTCCCCAAGGAGTGTCACAGGTACCCCCAGACCATTGCCTCAAAGCATTCAGGATAGTGCTCTGCTGATTAAAAAAAAAAAAAAACATTTAAAATAACATTTCCTGCTTTTTCTAATTAGAAAAGCAACATGTTTATCATAGACAATTTGGAAAATACAGAAAAGCAAAGTGAAGAAAATAATTATCAAGGAAAACAATACACCTTTCGTTTAAGCCATCATTTTCTCTCCATCTTTGCAGTCACAAACTCCTTTGTTCCACTTTTTACGTCTTAGAGTAGCTGGGGGTTGGCACACAGATGGTTGGAAGTCCTTGGATCTCTCTGTCTCCCTGTGTTGTAAGAGTACAGAAATACAGCAGGCAGCTCTTTGGCTTTGTTTTGAAGCCCTGCAAAATGGGAGAATGCTCTGCATCACTGGAGGACATTTGACTGCATTAATATCCCAAGAAGGGTGGTTGCTGGGAGGAATGAGCAGAAGGAGTGGTGTATACTAGACTGTACAGGAGTCTTTCCTCCCAAGGCCTGGTCAGCTTTTGCCCTTGGACAGGGAAAGAGGATATCTGGGGATTTATATTTTCTACCAGAATTTGAGCCTTGTCACCTTGGCTGTCCCACTGTGTCCTTGGGTTTTTTAAATGGAACCTCTTTGTTGTAAAATATTAGTTGTACAGTTGAATTTTTCAGAGTAGAATTGGGATCCAGAGTGAGAAAATTTCTCCCTGAAGGGGCTCCCTGGACTTCTGCTCTTGGCGAGTTGCTGGCAGATATTGACACTAGAAATTAGTGTCAGAGAGTTCTGGTATCACTTCAGTTTCAGACTGACCCCGGAACACCCCTTGAGGACAGCAGTGTGTAAGCTCAAAAGAGATTGTCCTAATTTTGATGACCCTCAGAGTTAAGGCTTCTGGGGGAACTCTTCATTTTCGTAAAAACCCCTCTGTGGGTAGTCACTGTGTTGAGAGATGAGAATTTATGAGCCTTTACCGTTGAAGTTGTTTTTATGACATGAGAATATGTGCTTCTACAACTGGATATTGGGCTTCGGAGTGTAGACATCCTGGGGCTAGGAGCTTTGCAGACTTCCCTTATTCCCAATTTCTTGGATTTTTTTTTTCTATCCCTTCATTCAGTTGATTTTGATGCCCTAGTATCTTTTCCTAGATCCCAGATCAAGAGATAACTTTTATTCCTAATTCTCCCTCTGAAAATTCTGTGTCTTTCAGAACAAGACAGGGGAAAAGAGAAATGAGCTTATTAAAAACTATGATATCACGAGGTCAGGAGTTCAAGACCAGCCTAACGAACATGGTGAAACCCCGCCTCTACTAAAAATACAAAAATTATCTGGGCATGGTGGCATGTGCCTATAAATCCCAGCTACTCAGGAGGCTGAGGCAGGAGAATCGTTTGAACCCGGGAGGCTTAGGTTGCAGTGAGCTGAGATCGTGCCACTGCACTCCAGTCTGGGCGACACAGCAAGACTCGGTCTCAAAAAAAAAAAAACTGTGATGGGCTGGGCATGGTGGCTCCTTACGCCTGTAATCCCAGCACTTTGGGAGGCCAAGGTGGGAGGATCACTTGAGCATAGGAGTTGAAGACCAACCTGGACAACATAGTGAGACCTCATCTCTACTAAAAATAAGAAATTAAAAATTCCCCGGATGTGATGGCATTTGCCTGTAGTCCCTACTAATCCCCGAGGCTGGAGTGGGATGATTGCCTTACCCCAGGAGTTCAAGCTTGCAGTGAACTATGATCATGCCACTGTACTCCAGCCTGGGTGACAGAGCAAGATCCTGTCTAAAACAAACAAAAAACTATGATGGTTAAAAAAAAAAAAAAAACAAAACTTGGTGAACAACCTCTCTGGATTGTAATTTCTCAAAGAAAAATATGATGTAAAGATTATTTCTCTTGCTCTTCCTTCCAGGTATTTCATCAAAAAGTGTAAATTCCTGAGCTTTGCTGGCAACCATATTACTTTTTCTCTCTTCCTCAGTCCCTGTACCTTTCCTCTTTGTCCATTCTGGAATTGTGGGGGTGATAAATGGATTCAAAAATGCTGTTAAGGGTGATCTTTAGGTAGGCACAGATTCTTTATGATATATCCCTAATCAGGAGCCTTTACAGGTTCTCCGCAAAGCCTCTTTGTGCAGGAATAGGAGCCTGCTGTGTTTTAGACTGGATGGGGCTCTGACCAATTATTTTTTGTCTTTCCCCGCAGGGCATCGTAGTAGGTGCTCAGTGAAGATGTGTTGGATTGAAGTGGTTTGAATTAAATATGATTTGTATGTAATTTTATATTCAAATAAAGTCTGTTCCTGGTCTGAGTTACTTTTCAAATTATATATTGTTACTCTGAAGATTGTCATTTCCTGAATTTTATTTCCTTTGTTCCTTTTCACCCACTTGCTTCCATTGTTCCAAATTTAGTCGTGTTGGAAGTGAGACTAGATAGGTGTGGAAATAACTGTTGAATTAAATTGTTCAGTCAGGGGAAGCGGGGGTAGATGGCTAAAGACATCAGAATCTTTTGTCTGGATTTTAGGGTCAGAAAATGGAAACTGGTAGAGCAAAAAGGTCAAAAAGTATAAGGAATACCCTGGTTTGCTTTAAATCTCTATTTGCCTTAGAGCAGTCATCTGCAGTGTGGTGACCACAGGCTTTCTAATGTGTATGGGTTTAACTCCCTAGAGAGCAATATTCCTTTGGGGTGAGGAGAGTAGGGGATATATTCTTTCCTTCCAGGGGCCTTCTCATTGCCTTCTTTTTAAATTTTTAATTTTTTTTTTTTTTTTTTGAGACGAAATCTCTGTCACCAGGCTGGAGTGCAGTGGCATGACCTTGGCTCACTGCAGCCTCCGCCTCCCGGGTTCAAGTGATTCTTCTGCCTCAGCCTCCTGAGTAGCTGGGACTACAGGCGGGCATCGCCACATCCAGCTAATTTTTGTATTTTTGGTAGAGACGGGGCTTCACCACGTTTGCCAGGATGGTCTCGATCTCTTGACCTGGTGATCCGCCCTCCTCGGCCTCCCAAAGTGCTGGGATTACAAATGTAAGCCACCGCGCCAGGCCCAATTGCCTTCTAATAGCCCTTTTCTCTTCTCTTTTAGCTCTTGGCACTTGAATTCCTATGACTGTTCCCAACACCCCCACATGAAAGTGAGGTGAAAATGCCATCATCTTTCTGCCTATCTGCTTTTAATCATCTTCCAATACAGCAGCAAGTGCAATTCTAGTCCCTTTCAACCCCTTCCATGTGGGTGTTAGACTGAATGTTTAACTTCTTTATGAAAATGCACATTAGCCATTCAGAAACTTAATCTCCTAATGATTTGTGTGTATTGGTAAAAAAGAAAAGCCATCATCTCTGACTGGTATACTCAGATGTTCCCTTTGGTACACTGATGGCAGGATTTCAGAAGCGAAGGACCATTTAATTTAATTTTGCAGATGGCAGGAGGTAAGCAGGAAAGCTTGGTCACAATATGCCCCCTCCTGGGAGAGTGGCTTCAGTAAATTCAGGTTGCTGAGAGCCTTAGATGTGAGAAATTTAACCCTCTGCCTTCTTTCCAATTCCCCTCCCTTATATAAAACTTGGTGGTTGTGTGTGGGTGTGTGTGTATAGGGTGGGGTAGGGGGTGGAGTTGAGGAAGGGTAGGAAGGTGGAGGGAAGAAAATTGCCTGGGTTGAAAAGCCAGTGACTGATGTGAGATTACCTCGTAGTGATGCTGCTTAGGGCATATGGATTATGACCAGATACAGATTAACTCATTCCTCTTTAATTGTTTTATGGTCTCATCCTTCTGAAATTGCCCCCTTGCAGCCTGAAATCCTTTTGGAGGTTTTCCTTAGGCTGGGAACTCCGCTTGCTGATGAGAAATAAACCTACCTCTCTCCAGGGCACGAGTTCCACAGTGAAACTGAGGAGTAGATGGATGAGGAATCTTCTTTTGTTTTATTTTTAGGTGGTGCCCTTCCCACAGGGAAGCAAGCTCAGGATTCTGAATTTGTTAATTGCACAGCAACTGGGTATTTGCTGCCTAGTCCTGTTGAAATTCCAGGATTGGATATCCAAGCTGTTGGCTTTTAGGATACATCCCCAAATGGTCATCTATCACTCTGTTTTTTTTTGAGACGAAGTTTCGCTCCTGTTGCCCAGACTGGAGTGCAGTGGCGTGATCTAGGCTCACGGCAACCTCTGCCTCCCGGGTTCAAGCGATTCTCCTGTCTCAGGCTCCTGAGTAGCTGGGATTATAGGCATGTGCCACCACACCTGGCTAATTTTTGTGTTTTTAGTAGAAATGGGATTTCTCCATGTTGGCCAGGCCATCCATCACTCTTTTCAGCCAATAGTCACACCCAAAATTTTGGTGACTTTCACAGTCTGCCTATTGGATAAATTTGGTTTCAGATCTTGCCAGAATGAGACGAAATTGTTTTTCTTCATGCTTCTGAGCCATGCTGCTCTATAAGGAAGTCTATATTAAATAGGTAAAGACATATTTCTTTATAAATCAGTCAAGATGGTGGTATTCAGAAACTTGACAAAATTATCTTCCTAAAACTTATTTGTTCCTGCTTGCTAAAGGTTAATAGAAGTAGCTCATGGATAAGTTGTGAACTTTTTAAAGTTTCTGTTTTTTTCTTAAATCCCTCCTGTCTTTGCTCTTTTCCCTTCCTTTGTGGTGGCTGCCAGGCCTGCTTTGCAGATAACTTCTCCCTCATGAAAACAGAGGAGGATCTGATATTATTAATTTATCCTGATAGTTTGACCATTGTAATGTTGTCAGTGAACATTTGCATTTCAGTTGTTTATCTATGAGTAGAAGGCGCACTGGCTGGGAGTGGTGGCTCTTGCCTGTAATCCCAGCACTTTGGGATACTGAGGCGGGCACATCACTTGAGGTCAGGAGTTCGAGACCAACCTGGCCAACTTGGTGAAAAATACTAAAAATAAAAAGTTAAAAAAATTAGCTGGCCATGGCGGCGCACACATGGTGTGCTACTTGGGAATCCCAGCTACTTGGGAAGCTGAGGCATGAGAATTGCTTGAACCAGGGAGTCAGGGTTTGCAGTGAGCTGAGATCATGCTACTGCACTCCAGCCTGGACAACAGAGTGAGACTGTCTCAAAAAAAAAAAAAAAAGAGAAGAAAATAGAGTAGAACACCCTCTTTTTCTTTTAGCCACTACCAAGTAGGTGAAGAGATATTTATATCGTATGTTTTACAATTATTGATTCATTTATTCATTCACTCATCTGTGCAACAGGTATTTTTTGATTATCATGTATCAGACACTACTCTAGATGCTTTATTTCAGTCAATACGATAAAGATCTCTCTGTGAGTTAACATTTCAGTGGAGGAAGAGGGAGACAAAGAATAAACATGATGAATATATAAATTGCTAGTATTTAGAAGGTAATAAGTACAGTAAGGAGCATCAAGAATGCTGGGTAGTCGTGAGGGGAGTTGCGTTTTAAAAATTTTTCTTCTGGCCGGGCACGGTGGCTCAAGCCTGTAATCCCAGCACTTTGGGAGGCCGAGATGGGCGGATCACGAGGTCAGGAGATCGAGACCATCCTGGCTAACCCGGTGAAACCCCGTCTCTACTAAAAAATACAAAAAACTAGCCGGGCGAGGTGGCGGGCGCCTGGGTCCCAGCTACTCAGGAGGCTGAGGCAGGAGAATGGCCTAAACCTGGGAGGCGGAGCTTGCAGTGAGCTGAGATCCGGCCACTGCACTCCAGCCTGGGCAACAGAGCGAGACTCTGTCTCAAAAAAAAAAAAAAAATTTTTTTTCTTTCTTCTTCTTCTTCTTCTTCTTCTTCTTCTTCTTCTTCTTCTTCTTCTTCTTCTTCTTCTTCTTCTTCTTCTTCTTCTTCTTCTTCCTGTTCCTATTCCTCTTCCTCTTCCTCTTCTTCTTTCTTCTTTCTTCTTCTTCTTCTTCTTCTCTACTTCTTCTTTTTTTTTTTTTTTTTAAAGAGACAAGGTTTCTCTCTGTTGTCCAGGCTGGAGTGCAGTGGCACCGTGATAGCTCATTGCAGCCTGCAACTCCTGGGCTCAAGGAATCCTCCTGCCTCAGCCTCCTGAAGTACTTGGGACCACAGTCACGTACCACTATGCCTGGCTAATATCTTAATTTTTAATTTTAATTTTTGTAGAGACAGGGTCTCATTTTGTTGCCCAGGCTGGTCTCAAACTCCTGGCTTCAAGCAATCCGCCCACCTCAGCTTCCTAAAGTACTGGGATTACAGGTGTGAGCTACCAGTACCTGGCCCAGGTTGCATTTTAAAATAAGGAGTAGGGAGCTTTAAATGAGGCCTCATGGAATAGGTCACATTTGTGCAAAGATTTAAAGGAGGTAAGAGTGTAACCTGCATGCATATTGAGGGAAGGGCATTTCAGGCAGAGGAAACAGCCAGTTTAAAGGTCTTAAGGTGGAGCCCTAAGGCTTGAGTGTGCTTGGTGTATTTGAGGAATGACAAGAAGGCCACTGTGGCTGAAGCAGAGTGGTCTGGTGGGAATGAGGGGAAAGTACTAGGAGATGAGGTCAGAGAGGAGAGGGTGAGAGGTTTTTAGGAGGAAAGGAGGAGATGCCTGATCACATCATGCCATGTTAGGCTGTTGGCTTTTATTCTGTAAATATCTATATCTACATCAATTATATCTCTATCATGTAAACACTCTCAGATCTTACAACTTTCCATCTTTATCGTCTTCTGAACTCTATAAGATCTTTCTAAGAATTGAGGGGAAAGTTGATTTTAGGGAGAATATACAAAACCTTGCATTGAAACCTTACTAGAGACCTGGAACCTGCTCTTTTTGGGACTTGGTAAATTGATGAGATTCCATGCGCCCCCACTCCCAATTCTCTGGCACACAGAACAGGAATACTTATATAGCTTACTCTCATCCCAACCTTTCCCTTCGTCTGCTTCAAGAATCTCAAATACTTACAATTTTTGGCATATTTGACATTATTTTAGTTAATTTCTGAACGTGTTTTCCCACTGTTAACCCTCTTACTCCAGACAGCATTTTGAAACACTTTTCTCTCTCTCTTTTTTTTTTTTTGGCAGGGTCTCTGTAACCCAGGCTAGAGTGCAGCGGTGTGATCATGGCTTACTGTAGCCTTGACTTCCTGGGCTCAGGCAATCCTCCCACCTCAGCCTCCCGAGTAGCTGGGGCCACAGACATGCACCGCCACACCTGGCTATTTTTTTTTATTTTTTATTTTTTGTAGAGACAAGTTCTCCTTATGTTGCCCAGCCTGGTCTTGAACCCCTGGACTCAAGTGATGCTCCTGCCTCAGCTTCCCAAAAGTGTTGGGATTATAGGCATAATCCACCGTGCTCGGCCCTGAAACACTTTTCTATACCGGAAATGAACTTTCTGACAGCATCTCATTAAATGAAATAATAGAAGTGAAAGCACTTTGAAACTCAGAAAGTCCAAGAAGAAATTGGCAGGCTGTCTCCATTCTCTTCATTTACCCACCTGCATGCTGGAGGACATACGTAGCCAGAGGATCACTTTGGAGGCATTTCATTTCATTGGGGGAAGGGGGCGGGGGGCAGTTCTTTTAGCCAGTTGAATATTGGGCATATCTGGATCTAGTCTAGCCCTGACCTCCTTACAAGTCCCTGGATTTCTTTGTGCTACAAAGTCCAGCATCGGTGTGGTTTTTCAAGGAAGGATATAGAATGGTTTATTTTGGATGAGAATTTCATTTTGTGTACCTGATTTTGTGTTTTTTTTTCCTCTTAAGACAAGGTTTCACTATGTTGCCCCAGATGGTTGCCAGCTCCAAGGCTCAAGCAATTCTCGCCCGTCAGCCTCCTGAATAGCTGGGATTACAGAAACGTACCATTGCGCCCAGCCCTTGTTTTGTTTTTGAAAGCTGTCATGTTACTGCTTAAAGTCTCCAAATTGTTATTGAGAACACTGACCAGAGCCCTGTCCATAGACCAGTGTTTTTCCAAGTGCAGATTGCAACTCCTTTGCAGAGTAGGTTGTGGAGCCATTTTAGCTGACTCTACTCACCAACTTTCTTCAAAATGTACATGGAATAGGATAGAAAAAGAATGAAAAATTGTAAAGTGGATTGGATGCAAAAAGGGTAAATATTGTGGTCAAACTTTTTTTGGTGGGTGTGTATGTGTTCACATACTGGGTCACATTGTAACATGTATTGCTTATTATGGGTTGTGGTCAGAAAAAATTCAGAAAACACTGTCTCAGACTGTCCCAAAGTTGTATTTGCTTATTATGGAACTGATGAGGATAGAAGATGAGTGGCTCAGAAAGTTGTATCTTGGTGAGATAAAAGAAGACATCAAATGACAGTTTTAGAAAAATAATCCCAATTGAGTTTGTTACTCTTCTATGAAGGTAGAAGATCCTGTGCCAGAACGTTATACTCTTCAGGTCAACAGGAACTAAGCTTGTTGTTTTTCTGTGCACAAAGAATTGTGCAATTTCCAGTGGGAACTCCCCTCTGGAGGTGGAGAGGGAAGGGGAAGGAAGAGTGGAGATAGAGGCAATTAGGCAGAAATCTTTATTGTGAATCTTAGCTGACCCAGGATCTGCACATAGTTAACTCTGAGGCTCTGTTGGAATCCGAGAAAGATTCATTGTTAAAGACAGGGAAAGCACAACTCATTTCTATTTATTTCAGTTCAACGTTTATGCCAGCTCTGCTCTAGGTGCTGGGATGTAACAATGAATAAGACATGGTCTTGGACTTAACGGTGCTCCTAACCTGGCAGGGAAGACAGATGTAAATTGCTAATTATTGTACATTGTGCTGAGTGTCATAATACAGTGTAAAATGCTCCAGTTTATGAATTAGAGGAACTATGCTTTCAGCCTTTTATTCTGAGAAATGTGCCATTTAACAATAAAGAACTGGGATACAGGTTTCTTTTCTAAAATTTGGGGAAGACTACTTTATTGAAAAGGAAGATGAAATTTCTGAGGGAATCAGGTTCATCCAGTCAAGCTATTGTGTTATTTTGTGTCTTTTCTTCTAAAAGTATTCTAATGTTAAAAATTTTTAAAAATCAACTTGACATAATACACACCTGCCCAGAGAACTTGGAGACCTGTAAAATAATTTAAAACAATTTTTTTATTGTATCCTTAAAAAATAGTGGCAAACATAGTAATAAGAACTTGAGACTGGGTGCGGTGGCTCACGCCTGTAATCCCAGCACTTTGGGAGACTGAGTTGGGCAGATCACTTGAGGTTGGGAGTTGGAGACAAGCCTGGCCAACATAGCGAAATCCTGTCTCTACTAAAATACTTACAATCCTAGCTACTCCAGAGGCTGAGGCGTGGGAATCGCTTGAGCCCAGGAGGTGGAGATTGCAGCCAGCTGAGATCACACCACTGCACTCTAGCCTGGGTGACAAAGCAATACTCTGTCTCAAAAAAAAAAAAAAGAAAAACAAAAAACCTAGAGTGCTTTTCTTTGATGGAACTTGTAACACTTTGCTTTTACTTTCTCATTGATCTTTAAAATTAATAATAACTTTTTGGAACATGTAAAATCATGACAAATTCTACAGAAGTTCTATCAAAGCAAGTCATATAGTCTGTTCAGGGTCCAGAACCTGAATTCGCCAGCTCCAGGCCGATTCACTTTTGTCAGCTGCATCCAGCCTAAGCCTGGAACCAGATTGAATCAAATGCTAAGTTTTAATGTCTTTCATTTGGTTCTTTTATTTAGTTCAGTGTTTCTTACTGCTAGCTGTCTTGGCTCTGAATTTTGTTCCTGCCTCAAGCAAATTCTGAATATGCCCATCTATGGATTTGAACAGTAGGATGTCTTTTCAGAGGTGTGAAATGATCAGGCAGCTTGGTAACTTTAGACATACTGTACGTTATGAAGCATTTTCTTGCTTCTTGTTGTCTTTTTCTGGTGGATTGAGTCAATGCAACTGGTAGAATCTTTTCCACTTATGTTATCGAGGCATGTGGTTGAAAAGTGGCCTTTAAATGGTGTGAGGTGGGTAGGCAGGGGATAAATTCTTACCACAGTTTCTCGGATGAGGAAAGTGAAACTCAGAGGCCCAAATCTTCTGACTCACACAGTGATTCTGGGGATGTCTCTAATATCTAAACGATGAGACTGATCTACTTGCAAGGTCAGGGCATGTGGTCATTTTCTTGCTAGCCTTTGGATCACCAAGCTGTCAGCATTTGGAGGGGGAGTATTTGCATTTTGTTTTATTTGGAAACTTTCAGCTTGAGGGAGTCATTATTAGAAGATTCTTAGAACCCTCGAGCCCTCTGAAAATGAAAAGTCTCACATTTCCCTTCTACTTTGGCTCTCTCTTGGAGGGGATCACTTATGTCATTAAAAACATTGTAGTTTGCTTATCTAATTCCCACTCTGTGTTCACATTAATAGCTTCCCATTGCTCTTAGGAACAATTCCATACTTCTTCAGACTATTTGTAATACTCATCAGAGCTTGACCCCTGCCTCTTTGAACAGTTTCATCTTTTTTTTATCTTCTCATTTAAATTCTATGCTCCAGTTACCCTGAATTTCTTCGATTATTTTAGTTCCTTGCATGCAGCTTCTTTTCTCTTGCCTCTGGGACTTTGAACATGCTGTTAGTTGGAGCACTTTTCCTGCCTTCTTCCCATAGGTAATTCCAATCCTTTAAGTCTAGCTCCTCTGGGAGCCCCTTGCTGAGCCCTAGACCAATTTCTATATATTCCTACAGTGTCGTCTTTTTCCCTGATAATGGGCTTTTTACATTGCAGTTACTTCTTATAGTCTGTCTTCTCTGGTAGACTAGATTCCTTTGGAAGGCAGGCCCAAGAAGCTGGTTTAAATTACTGGAGTCTGATTAAAAAGACTTTTATATTAGACTGGTATTTCCCAACATTTAAAAATGTATGAACTTGGGCCGGGCATGGTGGCTCATGCCCATAATTCCAGCACTTTGGGAGGCCAAGGCGGGTGGATCACTTGAGGCCAGGAGTTCAAGACCAACCTCGACAACATGGTGTTTTCCCATCTCTACTAGAAATACAAAAATTAGCCGGGCATGGTGGTACACCATTGTAATTTCAGCTATTCGGGAGGCCGAGGCGCACTAGAATCACTTGAATCCAGGAGGCAGAGGCTGCAGCGAGCCGAGATCATGCCGCTGCACTCCAGCCTGGGCAACCGACTGACGCTCTGTCTCCAAAAAAAAAAAAAAAAAAGAATGAACATCTTTCAGAGTAATATAATTTTGTGAACCCCCTCAGGAATTTAAAAAATGTCATTACTTTTATAAACTATTATAAAGCAAATTTATGTAAAATATTTTCTTTTACATCAACATTAAATTATTATACAGCTTATTTTAATATACACTTTAAAATTTAATAGCCTCCATTTTATATAAAGGTGTTTTCTCATTTAATAGGTGATGTACACTATTTAATTTATTTAAATGAATTATGTAAGAGTGTGATTTGTTTAAAAATTTTTAATAAAATATAGTGCTTAGTTTGAGACCAAATATACGTTTAAAATATAGTTGGAAATTTAATTACTTGTTAACATGTTTTAAAAATAAGAGAAACCTGCATTCTTGACCTAATGTTTGGAATTTTTGCATTTCATACTCTAACATGACTACTTCTTACATGTAATTTTTATGTTTTGTTTCTACGTGGTAGGAGTTACCACAGAGAGGTTCAACTTCATATCTACAAGGGAGTAACACCTTGTAGCTATGGAATGCCTTTTCTCTAACAGTTACAAAACCAATTTGGATATGGTTATCCCTATATCTTATGTCTTTACCATTGAATTTTGAAATAGTAAAGATTTAATCAGATAAATGTAACATAGTGATCTGGTGAAAATCATCTAGATGTGAACTGGATGGCTTGGTACTGTGAATACTGGTATTGTGAGTCTCTTAAGCCTGTTTTTATGCTTCTAGTTAACAATTGGGTTTTATCAATGTCTTAGACTTCTTGTTGTTGGTTGGTTGGTTTGTTTGTTGTTGTTTCTGAGATAGAGTCTCACTCTGTCCCCCAGACTGGAGTGCAATAGTTCAATCTCTGCTCACTGCAACCTTTTTGCCTCCTGTGTTCAAGCGATTGTCATGCCTCAGACTCCCAAGTAGCTGGGATTACAGGTGCCTACCACCACACCCAGCTAATTTTTGTATTGTTTTGTAGAGATGGGGTTTCTCCATGTTGTCCAGGCTGGTCTGGAACTCCTGACTTCAAGTGGTCCTCCCGCCTTGGCCTCCGAAAGTGCTGGGATTATAGGCTTGAGCCACTGTGCCCAGCCGACTTCTTGTTTTTAATCCACAGTCCACTACGATTGTGCATTTTATGATATATGGCAAAGAATAAGAGCAGTGAAAAATTGTAGAATGCCCATACCATCTTGGCCTATGTGGTGGTTGCAAAACCACCATGGCCTAGTTAGTGATGTTTATTAGCTCATCACCACTAATCGTTGTGCACGCTCACTTGATATATCTGAGGCTCTAAACTGCCCAATTATAAAGGGATAATTGGGAAAACAATATGGTTGTTGATTTTTTAAAAAAGGAAATGAAGGGGTTGCCATGATTGTGGTTAGCAGTGTCTGAAGATTCTAGAAGACCTGCTCGAACTCCTGGGGTGTTCACAGTCTATTGCTTGGTCAGGAGCCTTAGAAAACTTAGACATATGTGTTAGGAGACCAGGTTTTGAAACCTGCTCAGGGTTGCATAAACTTCTATATTAAGTTCCATGATGCCAGATTAGTAGTTCACATTTGCACAGCAGACATGCTATTGCTGTTCCTTTTCTTATCATGAAAAAAGCAGAAGATGCAGATTATACCTGAGACAGAAAGATACAGGGGAGACACTGAGCTTGTTGCCTACCTTTGGGCGCCTCTCATGCCTTGTATTTCACATTGAGCCTCACTTATCAGTGACACAGGGAATGGTCCTTTTGATCTCTGTCTTCCCTGTGGCTGCCTGGAGGTAGGGGAGGCAGATTGTGCCACTTGCTGACATTATGTTGCTGTGGATTAATTGGAGGGACAGGGACAGGAAATTTTCCTACTGGTGCATGTGTCACTGGGGCTCACAGGGGTACTTTTAAATCTTCTCCTCACTGGCCTCTGTGATTCTTTGACCCTGGTTATTACATGTTCAAAAAGTGTCAGCTTATTTGAAAGGGATATTCTTATTTCGTATTTAAACATTACCAAAGACCATCACACTTAAAAAATTTTTTTTTTTTTTTTTTTTTTTTTTTTAATTTTTTGGAGACAGAGTGTTGCTCTGTCACCCAGGCTGGAGTGCAGTGGCGTGATCTCAGCTCCCTGCAATCTTTGCCTTGTGGGCTCAAGTGGTTCTCACGGCTTGGCTTCCTGTGTAGCTGGGATTACAGATGTGCACCACCATGCCTGGCTACTTTTTGTATTTTTAGTAGAGATGGAGTTCTGCCATGTTGGCCAGGCTGATCTTGAACTCCTGGCCTCAAGTGATCTGTCTGCCTCAGCCTCCCAAAGTACTGGGATTACAGATGTGAGCCACCACACCTGGCCCATCACACTTTCCTGGTTTCAGGATGCCAACAGATCCTGGATTCTGGCATCTGGATTATGGTAGCAATATTGAAAAAAATATTATAGTGGGGAGTAAAATTTAGGAAAACCTTGCAAATTTCTATTCTTACTAGCTTTGTCTTCATACTCCATAGTCAGCCCTGGGCAATTAAAACTTTTGTTCCAGTAAAGGTTTCATTCTAAAGAGGTTTCATTAATTATGAAAAATTCCCCATGGGCATTACATTGTGGATCCTTTTGTAGCTATCATAAATAATGAAGAAAAAACACTTGTCAAAATATAGCAGAGCTGACTAGATAATGCATCTCTCCTTTGATTTTTGATTGGTTTCCTTTTTTAAGTTTTAAAGGAATAACTCTTGCTTATTTTTTAAAAAAGTAAATACTCATTATAAAAAATTCAAGCAAAACTGAAAAGTAAAAAGAAGTCAGCAATAAATTGTTCCAAATCCCATCACACAAAAACAGCTCTTGATTCATTCATTCAGTGGGCCTTCATTGAGTGCTTACTCTGTGTTAGGCACCGTGGCATCGGGGATCAGCAGAGAACAAAGCGAAGTCCCTACCATCATGGAACTTACACTCTAGTGGGAGGAGAAAATGATAAACACCTAAGTAGATTTACAAGTGGCGTGAAGAAAAATAAAAATGAGGTAAGGGCTTAGAGAGTGTCAGGGACACTTTCAGATGGAGTGGCCACAAAGGCTGCTGTGAGCAAAGAGCTGAGTGAAGTGAGGGAGCTAACCACGTGACTGTGGGGAAGTGTGCTTCCAGCCAAGGGAAGTATATGCAAAGGCCCTGAGGTGGGTGTTTGCTTGCCATGTTCTATGACCAGAGAGACCAGTGTAGCTGGGGGCCAGTGAGTGAGGGTAAACTGGGCTATATAAGGTTTTGGAAAGCCGTTAGCTTTTCTCCACTGGGAAGCCATTGAAAGATGATGAGCAGGGCTGCAGTGTGGAGAGTAGACTGCAGGGAAGCAAGGGAGGAGGCAGCAAGACCAGTTAGGAGCTACCACAGCAATTCAGAACAAAATGAGGCTGAGTTGCACTGTTCAAAAGGTGGAAGGGATAGGAAGGGTTGAATTCTAGACTCATTTTTAAGGTAGAGCTGATAGGATTTGCTTGTGAATTAGATTGGAAATTTAGAGTCAATGATGATTCTGAAGGTTTGTGACCTGGCAGGTGAATAGTGGTACCATTACTGGGGTAGGGAACGTGCTGGGGTGGGGTCAGGATGGGGTGTCAAGAGTTCAGGTTCAGGCATGTTAAGTTCTAGGTACCTGTTAGATGGCTACGAGGAAATGGTAAGTCAGTTGGAGGCTGGAGTTGAATGAGAGCTCTAGACTGTAGATACACATTTGGGAACCACCATAGAATGGAATGGGATCTGATAGGAAGCAAGGAGAGATAGAAAACAGGTCCTACGACTGAGCCGTGCATGGGGCATTTCAGCATTTAGATGTTGGAAAAGGAGAAGGCCCAACAAAGGAAACAGAATGTGTGTCTGTAGCATATCAAGAGAGGGTGGTGGTGTGGGGCTGTGGTGGTGGTGGTGGAGTCTCAAGAGTTGGCAGTATTTAGCCATGTGCAGGTCATTACCACCCACCACAAGAGTGGTAGAAGCAAGAGGCTGGTTACAGTGGCCTAAAGAGGAAAAGGGAAGAAAGAAGGTGGAGGCAGGGAGTATGGACACCATTTTGAGTCTTTATGTAAAGAGAAGCCACGATGAAAAGGTAGGTGGGTTGGAAGAAGGGAGGAGATCAAGGAAAATATGTGTGTTTGTTTAATAAGATGGGAGAAAATACAGCATGTTTGATTGCTGATGGTAATGGGCCAGTAGAGATGGAAAATGATGATGCGGAAAGTAAGAGTATATAATTTTAGGAGCAAAGGGCTTGGAGTAAGCAAGAAGGGGTGGGTTCTGGTTCGCATGTAGAAAGATAAACCTAGGGTACGGGCTGAGACAGGGCAGGCAGATAGGAGGGGAAGGCTCTGGATTTGGTAATGGCGCATATGGACTTTCTCTTCCAATGTTAACATTTGGTACACATAAACAGAAGGGCGGCTGGTGAGGGTGAAATAATTTTATAAGAATGGCATTATACCATATGTACTGTAAAAATAAAAATAATTGAATTTCTTTTTACTTGAATTTAACAGAAGAAAAGAAAACTGAAATGAAAGTGAAAAAGCTGCTGTACTTAATTTTTCTCTACCAAAGATAATAGTTCCTAAAAGTTTTCTCTAAGGTTAAAAAGATGATTATGGGCCGGGCGCGGTGGCTCAAGCCTGTAATCCCAGCACTTTGGGAGGCCGAGGCGGGCGGATCACAAGGTCAGGAGATCGAGACCATCCTAGCTAACACGGTGAAACCCCGTCTCTACTAAAAAAAAAAAGTACAAAAAAAAAAAAAAAAAGATGATTATGTAAACCATTAGGAGGCTAAAGTCATTATTAATATATTTAAAGACATTTTTAGTTATATCTTCACTTTAGATGATTGTCTGGAAGAATTAGGTAATTCATGTTTTTAAACTTCCTTGCACTTCTCTTCCCTATCTCTCAATTTTTATAGCTTATCTTTTTTTTTTGTTTGTTTCTTTTTTTTGCCTTAGCAATTTTCTAACATTTACATTCCAACTTGCATGCTCCTATTTTTTGGTATTGGCGCCATATGTAGCCACTTGTTCTTTGATAATGGCTTTCCTGTTCCTGTGGTTTTTGTTTTGATTGATCTACTGGGTGCAAGATCTCTGTTTCTCAAGACGAGTTCGTGGGTGCTACATAGGCTGAGATCTTTCAAGCTGCAGAGGAAGAGAGATGTCTGAACCTTTTTTACACTTGAGTGATGACTCAGCTTCTCCTAATATTCTTGGATCACAGTTGCTCTCTATCAGAATTTTTTTAGACATGCTACATTATCTTCAGGCCTTGAATATTGCTATGGAGAAGTCTGAGACCAATCTGGGTTTCTCCTGTATTTTGTTAGCAATCCATTGATTCTTAAATAACTCTTTCTTTATCCTTGAAGGGCAAAAATTTAAACATTATAAGTCTTTGTTGATTTTTCTGTGTCCATTTCATGATATATTATGGGCCTTTTCTATTCACAGATTTAGTTCTCTGGATATTTTTTTCTGTTTTATTTATCATCTTCCTCTGCATTTATTTTGAGTCTCTTAAGCCTTTTTTTTTACACACCATTAATTAGGTTTTTAAAAACTTTTTATTATAAAACATTTCAAACATATACAGAAGTAGAGAGACTAGTGTTACAGATTCTCACTTACCCATCACCCTACTTTGATAATCATCAGCTCGTGGCCAATTTTATCTGTATCCCTCACCCATTCCCACTCTCCTCCATTACTTTGAAACAAGAGCAGATATAATTTATCTTTGAATATTTCAATATTTATATCTAAGAGATAAGGAGTTTTGTTTGTTTGTTTTGAGACGGAGTCTCTGTTGCCCAGGCTGGAGTGCAGTGGCGCTATCTCAGCTCACTGCAAGCTCTGCCTCCTGGGTTCATGCCAATCTCCTGCCTCAGCCTCCGGAGTAACTGGGACTACAAGGCGCCCGCCACCACCCCTGGCTAATTTTTTTGTATTTTTTTTAGTAGAGACGGGATTCTACTGTGTTAGCCAGGATGGTCTCTATCTCCTGACCTCGTGATCCGCCTGCCTTGGCCTCACGAAGTGCTGGATTACAGGCGTGAGCCATCGTGCCCAGCTGGACTGTTTTTGTGCTTTTTTTTTTTTTTAAACTTAACCACTAATAAGTGTCATCTAGTCTCTTTATAATCTTTTTATTAAATATATGACAATATTGCCTTGTGGTGTTTAAATCAGCAGCTTCTTTGCTCCAAAAGTGAATGATGATGGTTGCTGGGCCTCAAAATCAGGAAGATGAAACTAAGAGAACAGTCCACAGGACTCTCCCTGATGTTGAATGGCAGCACCTTAGATTGGGCAACAGTAACATGAGTTGTATACATAGGAAGTGCCCACTGGTTCCTGGGTGTTCTGTGAATTTCTAGTGCTCACATGAACTGTGGAGGGAAAAGGAGGAGGACACAGAATGTACAGTTTCTTTTCCAGCAAGAAGTGAAACTTAGGCCCTTTCTGATTTAATAATAACCCATGAAGAAGGAGCTGAGTGGTTTGAAGACTGTTCTAGTTCTGCCTTTGGTGGCCATGTGGTTTATTCCACAGCTTTTCAAACTGCAGGTTGAGACCTTTTACTAAATCGTGAAAGCAAATTAGCGAGCCACAACCAGCATTTAAACAGATACAGAAAATATCAGAGTTCATGACTAAGGATAAATGTTGTTTCATGACACTTTTCAGTTGTGTGTGTATGTGTGTGCGCATGTGTGTTGGATTGCCAAAGTTTGAAGCCACTAATTTTGTTCAATTCCTATCACTTTCTGTACCTTCTTTATCAAAAAGTTAAAGGATCAAAGAACCTATGGGATAGATTTTATGTATTATCAGAAATGTATATTAAGTCGGGCACGGTGGTCCACGCCTGTAATCCCAGCACTTTGGGAGGCCAAGGCAGGTGGATCACCTGAGATCAGGAGTTTGAGACCAGCCTGACCAACATGGTGAAACTTTGTCGCTACTAAATACAAAAAAATTAACGGGGCGTGGTGGCAGGCGCCTGTAATCCCAGCTACTCTGAAGGCCAAGACAGGAGAATTGCTTGAGGCCAGGAGGCAGAGGTTGCAATGGGCTGAGATTGCTCCATTACACTCCATCCTGGGCAGCAGAGCAAGACTCCGTCTCAAAAAAAGAAAAAAAAAAGAAATGTATATAGTGCTTACAATGTAATGTACCAGGAATTATTCTAATAACTTTACAAATATTGACTCATAAAAACTCTGTGAGGTAGGTACTGCTATTATCAAAATTTTACAGAATGGGGACGTTCTGGCATAGAGAGAGAAGTAATTTGCCCAAGGTCACACACAGCTAGTCAGTGGTGGAGCTGGCATTTTGAGCCCAGGCAGTCCAGTTCCAGGGTCAGACTTTTCTCTGTGGCCTCTCCAGTTGATGGTATCTCTAGATGATGGCATGGACTTTTTCCTGCTATTGCCTTCAAGAAGAAATGATAAAAAGGTGTTTCCTCCTCTTTCCCAACACATACACTTAAACATTCAGAGTTAAGACAGTGAGAATGAGGATTCTTATTTGGTTAAGTTGAAGGAATTCAGGGATTCTTTTTGTTAACCAGTCAACGTTGCCAGCCTAGCACGAAAAGATTCCACTATGACAGACAACCACATGAGGTCGTATCTCAGCATTATAAACAAATGGATGGGGGAGAGTGGTTAAGAGCACTGATTTTTAGAATTAAACACATCTAGGTTCAAATCCTGTTGTGATCTGTTACTATCTGAGTGACCTTAGGCGGTTAACTGATCTCTAGGAACCTCAGTGGTTCCTTGTTGTGAAATGAGAGGAATCATGGTTGCCTTTTAATGGAGGCTTACTAGGCATCCGGCATGTAACAAGCAATTTATGTTCTCCATCTCTTTTATTCTTCATAACAATCCAATGGAGTGGCTGCTATTACAAACTCCATTTTGTAGATAATGAAAAAGACATAGAGAGATTAACTGTCTTGTTCAGGGAGACACAGGTACCAGGTGGCAGAACTAGAATTAAAATTCAAGTTTTTCTCAATGCAGTCTGTCCTCTTAATTACTCGGCTTTGCTGCAAACTTACCTCCCTGGGGTGTTTTGAGGATTAAGTGAGATACCTTTATACTTGAATAGTGACTCAGTAGGAGCCTACTTGGCACGTAATAAGCACTTAATAAATGGCATGCGTGATTATTAGTGAATATATAAGATGTGTCTGCCTATAACTTTCGTGGGGACAGTTTACCTTTCCATAAAAAATAAACTGTGGTCAACTAAACCAGTTCTTATAACCAGCCAGTCACTTAACATGTATATTGAGTTGCTGAAAAATAAATGGTTAGCTATTCTGAAGGATCTGCTGGGCAGATTCTTTCATTGGGATGAGTTTTGTCATGGACGGGATTGTCTACCCAACATCCAGAACAGTACCTGTCATGAGGTAGGTGTCTTAGTCTAGAGTCCTTGAAAATAGAAAAAAAAGGGAGAGGCAAAAGTGTACACTTCATTTGCAAGAGTCATCCCAGGGAAGCAGGAATAAAGAGAAAGGGAAGGAGGGAGAACAAAACGAGATTGCTTTTAAGTTGACTATAGCTTCATGAGAGGCTGATTGCTTGGTCTTGTGGGACATCACGTAACTGTGTGAAGCTACTGCATCTCTGAACAGTCCACTGGGGCAAGGAGGGAAAGTATTTCATTCGTCAGTTTCCATCTCCTATAGGTCAAAGTTTGATTCATGGAGCCTCCACTTCTCTGTACTTGTTGACATGACTGCTGATTGAATAGGTCACTCCAGATCTCATGCTCCAGTGGCAATAGAGAAAGCCTGGGGTGGGATTGAGAATCAAGCAGCAGGGTTACAAGGCAAAGCACTGTCAGGCTGGTCCACCAACAACATATGAAGGCCCAGGAACAGCCATTGCAATGGGAACTGGGCAGACTGTTTCAGCCAGCAGCAAGGTAGTTGTTTTCATCTGGGGTGATGCATAAACTGAATCTGGCAGAGCAGGCCCTCAATAATGATAGACTTCTCATTGCCAAAGTTAATGAGCTCTTTGACTTGCTGTCTTATTTAAACACTCTGTAGTTATTGACACTTTTGTACATCTCTCTTCATTCTTAATCTACTTTCCTATCTCTCCTTCCTTTGCTTTCCACCTGAATGGGGATATCCTAAGCCGACGTCTTTTTCATTCTACATGCTCTCTATGGACAGCTGCATTCACTTTCCTGGTTAACTTCCTAACTGCCATCTATAATATTTGCTGATGACTCCCAAATGTCTATTTCTAGACTTGACCTCTCCTGAGAACAGAAGGAGAATACAACTGTCTTTTCCAGTAGGATGCTTCGCCGGCATTTCACGGGCTACCTGAACTTCTTGCTCTTCCTTAATCATTGTTGTTTGTCCTCCCTGGTAACGAATTAGGTGCTTGGTCCCTGCTTGTTGAACTAAACTTGAAACAATGTGCCAGTATATATGTGCTGTATTGAAACAATGTGCTGTATGCTAAGCTGGGTCCTGCACAAAATGAAGTAAACTTTCCAGAGCCAGCTCTACAGGAACTTAGGGTCTGGATTTTAATATTGATCTGGTTTGTTTTCAACTCGATTGTGCTGGAGCCTTGAGCACATATAGTGTGCCATTGTCCTCTAAGAGAGTGGACATGTTTGAACTGACATTTGGTCTTTTCAGGAATTGTTTGGTAGGAAATTTCTTGGATTTTGACTCTCCTTGAGCTTTGACTCTTCTTGGGCTGTCCTGCTTTTCAAGACTCTCATTTTGCTTTGTCCAGAGTTTATAGAGCCCTTTAGAACTGTGTATCTGTTCTGCTCATCAGGCATGCAGGGCCCTCTCTACTGGCCCTGGCCTGCTTTTCTACCTTTTCTCTTCATACTCTTCTGTGTGAACCTTCAAGTCACAGGGCTTCTCACAGCCTCCTGAGCTTCATCTGCCCATTTTAGCCTCTTTGACTTTGCTTTGCTAACTACAACCCTTCATCTGTCATCCCCCTCGCTTCTGTTTAAATCCTCCCCTACCCAAGGTCTCAAGAGGTCCATGCTAGGTTTTACTGATTTCTTCCTCCCTTAATGTAGTCTGGGACCATTATTTTGGCACTTAGGATGCACAGTCTTATACTCTTAAATATTTTTGCATTTAGTCCTCCTTTTCTCCAATTCAATTGTAAGCTCCTTGAGAGTAAGAGACTGTCTTACATTTTCTTGTGTAAATATCTTACATTTTCATGTGTGTTCCAATGATTCATCACCCAGATCTTCCCATAGAGTTGGTGTTAGATAAATATTTGCTGGGTTTGTCGGTTGATTATCGTGGTCCTTGGGAACTGACGTGCAGCTTGTCACTAGCAATGAATCAAGAGCATCAGACTAGGTGACATTTCCCAGAGGGAGCTGCTGGTCTTCACATCCTGCATCTTTAGTTTGTGGTATAAGTTAATTCTAAATTTTGGACCTTGAGAATTCTGTTTCTTAGCCATCTCAGCCAAGACCTAGGAGCTAAAATTACTACTTTGGCATTTGATATGGCAGCTTTTTCATTTGGGAGCTTTTTGTCTTTAACTTGCTTTTGAGTCACTTGAAAGAGCTAAGGCGGCCTGCCAGAGCAGTCGCGATGATTGAAGTTCATTGAGATATCCCTCTCATTGGCTTTATGAGATTGCCTTCTGTGCGTTCACTTGGGGGCTGGAAAGTTAATGGATGACTGAATGTCCTTTGGAAACTTGTAGGGCCATATTTCTTCTCTTTTCCACTGGCTGGTTTCTCTTTGTTACCAAAGGTGCAGGCATTGTTTTTAGGTAGTGTGGAGTTAACGTAAGGGGAGGAGTGGTTCTTTTTTTCATAGCTTTGGGATAATCTGCTGCACAGCGCAGACACTTTTGAAGATGGCCATGTTTAAAGTCCATCACAGAGAACTACAGTCAAAAGGAAAGCCAGGGAGGCCAGGGTTCCAGTCACAACTGCCCCCACTACCCCCTTCCTCCCACCAAGATTACTGTCTTACCTTTGAACCCAAGGATGTCTCTTATGGCTCCAGTTTGCTGACTACTGTGAAGGGAAGTATGGTTTGGAATCACACTATAGAGTCATGGGCTCTAAAGTATGTGTTGTTGCTAATGATTGGTGTTGGTATGTGCAGGAATTTTCCACTCATGGAATTCTACTCATTTTGATCTCTCTACCATTCAGCTTGTATTGCTCATTAATGTCCACTCCATTTCTTCGTTTAGACAGCACAGGACTCCATCCAGCAGACTTCCTTCACTGTGATCTTGCTTCAACTCCGTTTATTACATTCGTCATGACACAAACTTTTACCAGCTCCATTTCTGGCTGCTTGAGATCCAAACTACTCTATTGCCCTTTGGAGCTATTCCTCCCCTTGCACCTTTATCTTTGACCAAGCCTCAGTGCCACCTTTTGTTCCAGTAAGGACATCCTCTTCACTACCCCACAGAGAGGGCACGCTCAAACATTCCCATCTCTTGGTGTTTGTTTTCTCTTACTCTGGAATATCTCATCACCCTTCATTTACTGAAATCCTACCCTCCCTCAGAATACTAGTTCAGATTTCCGTTTCCTCCCCTTTCTGTCTCTCTCTTTCTTCTCTCCTGCCTTCCCTCCATAAACTTGGAGGCCTACTATAATGCTAGGTGTTGTTCTGGGTCCCACAAGTACATTAGTCAACTGAACAGACAAATTTATTCTTCTTTTTAAATTTTTTTTTTTTTGAGACAGAGTCACTCCCTGCCGCCCAGACTGGAGTGTGATGGTGCAATCTCAGCTCACTGCAACCTCTGCCTCCTGGGTTCAGGCGATTCTCCTGCCTTATCCTCCCAAGTAGCTAGGATTACAGGTGTGCGCCACCATGCCTGGCTAATTTTTTGTATCTTTAGTAGAGATGGGGTTTCACCATGTTCGCCAGGCTAGTCTCGAACTGCTGACCTCGTGATCTGCCTGCCTCAGCCTCACAAAGTGCTGGGATTACAAGTGTGAGCCACCGCACCTGACCAAATTTCTTATTTTCAAGAAGTTTAGACTACCTCCAGAAGCCTGACTTTAGTAACGGGATTCCCCACCGATCTTCCTGAGTTTTCAGCACTTTCATTGTAGTATTTATTCTTAATTTCATGTCCTTATAGTATACAATAACATAATTTCTATACTATATAATTATATATCTTGTGCAATTATGTAATATGAATTGTTATGTAAAATTTTGAAATGTATCGTATATTTGGATCATGTCTTCCCAATTAGATTGTACGTTCTTGAGAACAGGGCTCTTTATACTTCTGAATATTTCAGAAATCCTCACTTTATCCATTAGGGCCCCTTTGCAAGGGACCAGAACTCCAAGACAAAGTGGTTTCTTTTGTTTGTTTGTTTCTTTTTTATATATTTTTTATTTTATTTATTTGATTTTTTTGAGATAAGGTCTCGCTGTGTTGACCAGGCTGGTCTCAGACTTCTGGCTTCAAGCAGTCCTCCCATCTGGGCCTCCCGAAGTGCTAGGATTACCAGTGTGAGCCACTGTGCCTGGCCTAAGGCAAAGTGTTTTAAGCGAAAATTGAATGAATTGACTTGTGTGACTGAAAGGCCTAGGGATAGGGCTGGCTTCTCGTTGTGACTTCATTCAGATACTCATGTTTCCTTCTCCCCATCTCTCAGCTCTGCTTCTTTGGGCCAACTCCATTCTCAAACAGGCTTTCCATTCACGGTAGCAAGATGGCAGTGGCAGCGTCACACTCTCTTTGTCCTCAGGTCTTCCATCTCCCAGCCAAGGCCTGGGTTTGAGAAAGCACACTATCTTTGGCGAGGCAGGTGCACGCCACCATGCCTGGCTAATTTTTTGTATCTTTAGTAGAGATGGGGTTTCACCTATCTTTGGAGAGGGCAGGGGTGGAATCAGTTTTGCCAAAAGTATGTGGGGAAAACATGGATACAAGGAATGAAAAACAATTATTTCAGAAACGTAATAGCTATTTGTTGGTTGGCTGTGCCTGCCTTATTTATTTTTTTAAGACAGGGTTTTGCTCTGTCACCCAGGCTGGAGTATAGTGGCATAATCACGGCTCACTGTAGCCTTGACCTCCTGGGCTCAGCGATCCTCCCACCTCAGCCTCCTAAGTAGCTGAGACTAAAGCACACACCACCACTCCCAGCTAACTTTAAAACATTTTTTGTAGAGATGGGATTTTGCCATGTTGCCCAGGCTGGTCTCGAACCCCTGAGCTCTAGTGATTGGCCCACCTCGGCCTCCCAAAGTCCTGGGATTACAGGCATGAGCCACTGTGCCTCGCCTGGTTTGTTCCTTAATAAAGTAATGTGGAAAAAGTCACACTCTTTGAGGAAGAATATTTGCTGTTTCCTAGTTTACTGAAAGTATCTTGATGGCCTTTTCTTGGAAACTGACTACTCATAGATAAGTAATGTCAGTCACTGAAGATGTGTTATAGCACATATAACAAATTGAGGGCAGTGCTGTGTCTCTCTGCTCTGTGTGCATACTCATTTGTTTATATTATTATTTAACCTTGTTTGTTACTGTTTTTTCTTCTTTCTTCCCCACTGCCCTGCTAACTTTGAGGAAATACTTTTTGTCTGCATTCTCAGAGCACCTGGAAGGCACTCAAATAAATGTTTGCAATAAGAGTAAGTAAAAGTAAGAAAGGACATTGGGAACTCAGCGACTTGGATTTCAGTCTTGATCTACAACTAAATAGCTGTGTGGTCTTGGTCAATCCCCTTTGCTGCTCTGAGCTTTGGTTCTTACATCTGTCCAGCAAGGAGTTTTGAGTCCTCCCTTTACTAAGTTCATAGAAAGGCAAATTAGCAGAGTAGAGAGCAAGACTTGGCAGGGCATTCTGGTATTTTGTTTCCTGAGGAACAGTTTTGAGAGGGGCTGATTACTGTTGTGATAAGAAGTCTTCGTAAGAGATATGGAAGGTAGAGCCTGAAAGCCTCAATTGTATTCTTATGTAACATTCTCTGGAAAGGTACTAGTATTTAATATTCCTGAGATGGCTGAGGTGATATCATGCGTTTTTGAAAGGGCTGAAAACGATGAGGCAGATTGGGTGGAAAAAGGCTGACAGTCAGACCAGGTTCCCAATGGGGAGCATGGGCTGATCTTCTGCTCTGTGTGCTGGCAACAGAGCCTGAGGGAGATGCAGCTCCTGCCCCCTGGGTGCTGGCACATCAAGGAGAAAGGAAGGACATGTATGTTTGACTTTCCTGAAAGATTACATCTGTCTCCTGGCCTGCCCTTCCTCCCCTATTTTCTCCTTGGAAATGTGGTGTTCATGACTTAATCAGAGAAAATTCCTCAAGAAGAAGATGAATTTTGAAAGGAGGAAAGAAAGGGATCTCTGAATTGAAAGCAATAGGCTGAACACCCTCACTCCCTCACCCCCTGTACTCTGCTGGCTGGTGAATTCCCTGGATGTTCTCTGAAGTGAGGGCAGTCTTCAGAGGACTGTGTCATCTGCCTTGGCAGGTGTTGTAATTTAGAGTCTACATGATTGTCAGCGTGGTGGGGCCCTGCCTGTGTTTGTTAAATGATCAGTATCCTATTAGGGCTAGTTTTTCTTCCAGTTGCATGCTTATCGAGATCCTTCAGTATCTTTCTAAAAAGGAAATATGCCTCTTTCTAAATACTAGGAGGAGAGTAGTTAGTATCTTAGCTGCAGCCAAGCATGGACAAGGAGGCAGCATGTCCCAGGGGAAGCTTTGTGGGTGTGTCTGGTGATCCTGGATTTGAATTCACATATAAAAACACTCCCTGGCAGGTCTTTATCTGACATCCTTTGGAATTGGTGATCTGCCAGTGGAGTACAATGTCATGGCCAAGCCTACTGCCCAGAGGGGCAGCTTCCAAGATTTGCTTTAGGAATAGTCAATGCAGAATTTATTTAATTCATACACACCGGGAAATGGAAACCAAGAATCCATTCCTCCTTTTGGTTCCTGTTTGTTGGGTTATTTTCCCCTTCCCTGGCAGATGGTGCTCAACATAATATGCTATGTGGTGGGGTTCAATTTTTTTATCTGTCTTTTTCCAGTGAGATATAATTCACATACTGTAAAATTCACTCTTTTAAAGTGTACAATTCAATTTTTTAAACATATTCACAAGGTTGAGCAACAGTCATCACTATCTTAATTCAGAACAGTGAGGTTGAAATTTGTCTTGGATCTTTGCATGAAATATCAACCAGAGGTCAACTCTGATTCTCAGGAACCTCAGGTTCCTCTTGCAAGGGAAGCTACAATTTTTATTCAAGTGTCATTTTTAAAAATCATAATAAGAAAAAATGTTAGAGGACATTGGATTTTTCTTAGCCCTGTTATGTGATTTCTTTCTGCTATTGATGATTTTTAAATCTTAGATCTTCAGGTTGGGGCTTATTACCTCAGCTTTGTTACAATAAAGAATATTTAAAGCAGAAACAATAAGACTTTTTTTTTATTATTATACTTTAAGTTCTAGGGTACATGTGCATAACGTGCAGGTTTGTTACATATGTATATGTGTGCCATGTTGGTGTGCTGCACCCATCAACTTGTCAGCACCCATCAATTCATCATTTGTATCATGTATAACTCCCCAATGCAATCCCTCCCCCCTCCCCGCCCCCATGATAGGCCCCAGTGTGTGATGTTCCCCTTCCTGAGTCCAAGTGATCTCATTGTTCAGTTCCCACCTATGAGTGAGAACATGCGGTATTTGGTTTTCTCTTCTTGTGATAGTTTGCTAAGAATGATGGTTTCCAGCTGCATCCATGTCCCTACAAAGGACGCAAACTCATCCTTTTTTATGGCTGCATAGTATTCCATGGTGTATATGTGCCACATTTTCTTAATCCAGTCTGTCACAGATGGACATTTGGGTTGATTCCAAGTCTTTGCTATTGTGAATAGTGCCGCAATAAACATACGTGTGCGTGTGTCTTTGTAGTAGAATAATTTATAATCCTTTGGGTATATACCCAGTAATGGGATGGCTGGGTCATATGGTACATCTAGTTCTAGATCCTTGAGGAATTGCCATACTGTTTTCCATAATGGTTGAACTAGTTTACAATCCCACCAACAGTGTAAAAGTGTTCCTATTTCTCCACATCCTCTCCAACAACTGTTGTTTCCTGATTTTTTAATGATTGCCATTCTAACTGGTGTGAGATGGTATCTCATTGTGGTTTTGATTTGCATTTCTCTGATGGCGAGTGATGATGAGCATTTTTTCATGTGTCTGTTGGCTGTATGAATGTCTTCTTTTGAGAAATGTCTGTTCATATCCTTTGCCCACTTTTTGATGGGGTTGTTTGTTTTTTTCTTGTATATTTGTTTAAGTTCTTTGTAGATTCTGGATATTAGCCCTTTGTCAGATGAGTAGATTGCAAAAATTTTCTCCCATTCTGTAGGTTGCCTGTTCACTCTGATGGTAGTTTCTTTTGCTGTGCAGAAGCTCTTTAGTTTAATGAGATCCCATTTGTCAATTTTTGCTATTGCTGCTGTTGCTTTTGGTGTTTTAGACATGAAGTCCTTGCCCATGCCTATGTCCTGAATGGTACTACCTAGGTTTTCTTCTAGGGTTTTTATGGTATTAGGTCTAACATTTAAGTCTCTAATCCATCTTGAATTAATCTTCGTATAAGGAGTAAGGAAAGGATCCAGTTTCAGCTTTCTACTTATGGCTAGCCAATTTTCCCAGCACCATTTATTAAATAGGGAATCCTTTCCCCATTTCTTGTTTCTCTCAGGTTTGTCAAAGATCAGATGGCTGTAGATGTGTGGTATTATTTCTGAGGACTCTGTTCTGTTCCATTGGTCTATATCTCTGTTTTGGTACCAGTGCCATGCTGTTTTGGTTACTGTAGCCCTATAGTATAGTTTGAAGTCAGGTAGCGTGACGCCTCCAGCTTTGTCCTTTTGACTTAGGATTGTCTTGGCAATGCGGGCTCTTTTTTGGTTCCATATGAACTTTAAAGCCGTTTTTTCCAATTCTGTGAAGAAACTCATTGGTAGCTTGATGGGGATGGCATTGAATCTAGAAATAACCTTGGGCAATATGGCCATTTTCACGATATTGATTCTTCCTATCCATGAGCATGGTATGTTCTTCCATTTGTTAGTGTCCTCTTTGATTTCACTGAGCAGTTGTTTGTAGTTCTCCTTGAAGAGGTCCTTTACATCCCTTGTAAGTTGGATTCCTAGGTATTTTATTCTCTTTGAAGCAATTGTGAATGGAAGTTCATTCCTGATTTGGCTCTCTGCTTGTCTGTTACTGGTGTATAAGAATGCTTGTGATTTTTGCACATTAATTTTGTCTCCTGAGACTTTGCTGAAGTTGCTTATCAGCTTAAGGAGATTTTGGGCTGAGACGATGGGGTTTTCTAAATATACAATCATGTCATCTGCAAACAGGGACACTTTGACTTCTTCTTTTCCTAACTGGATACCCTTGATTTCTTTCTCTTGCCTGATTGCCCTAGCCAGAACTTCCAAGACTATGTTGAATAGGAGTGGTGAGAGAGGGCATCCCTGTCTTGTATCAGTTTTCAAAGGGAATTTTTCCAGTTTTTGCCCATTCAGTATGATATTAGCTGTGGGTTTGTCATAAATAGCTCTTATTATTTTGAGGTACGTTCCATCAATACCGAATTTATTGAGCGTTTTTAGCATGAAGGGCTGTTGAATTTTGTCAAAAGCCTTTTCTGCATCTGTTGAGATGATCATGTGGTTCTTGACTTTGGTTCTGTTTATATGCTGGATTACGTTTATTGATTTGCGAATGTTGAACCAGCCTTGCATCCCAGGGATGAAGCCCACTTGATCATGGTGGATAAGCTTTTTGATGTGCTGCTGAATCCGGTTTGCCAGTATTTTATTGAGGATTTTTGCATCGATGTTCATCAGGGATATTGGTCTAAAATTCTCTTTTTTTGTTGTGTCTCTGCCAGGCTTTGGTATCAGGATGATGTTGGCCTCATAAAATGAGTTAGGGAGGATTCCCTCTTTTTCTATTGTTTGGAATAGTTTCAGAAGGAATGGTAGCAGCTCCTCCTTGTACCTCTGGTAGAATTCAGCTGTGAATCCATCTGGTCCTGGACTTTTTTTGGTGGGTAGGCTATTAATTGTTGCCTCAATTTCAGAGCCTGCTATTGGTCTATTCAGGGATTCAACTTCTTCCTGGTTTAGTCTTGGGAGAGTGTAAGTGTCCAGGAAATTATCCATTTCTTCTAGATTTTCTAGTTGATTTGCGTAGAGGTGTTTATAGTATTCTCTGATGGTAGTTTGTATTTCTGTGGGGTCGGTGGTGATATCCCCTTTATCATTTTTTATTGCATCTATTTGATTCCTCTCTCTTTTCTTCTTTATTAGTCTTGCTAGCGGTCTGTCAATTTTGTTGATCTTTTCAAAAAACCAACTCCTGGATTCATTGATTTTTTGGAGGGTTTTTTGTGTCTCAATCTCCTTCAGTTCTGCTCTGATCTTAGTTATTTCCTGCCTTCTGCTAGCTTTTGAATGTGTTTGCTCTTGCCTCTCTAGTTCTTTTAATTGTGATGTTAGAGTGTCAATTTTAGATCTTTCCAGCTTTCTCTTGTGGGCATTTAGTGCTATAAATTTCCCTCTACACACTGCTTTAAATGTGTCCCAGAGATTCTGGTATGTTGTATCTTTGTTCTCATCAGTTTCAAAGAACATCTTTATTTCTGCCTTCATTTCATTATGTACCCAGTAGTCATTCAGGAGCAGGTTGTTCAGTTTCCATGTAGTTGAGCGGTTTTGATTGAGTTTCTTAGTCCTGAGTTCTAGTTTGATTGCACTGTGGTCTGAGAGACAGTTTGTTATAATTTCTGTTCTTTTACATTTGCTGAGGAGTGCTTTACTTCCAATTATGTGGTCAATTTTGGAATAAGTGCGATGTGGTGCTGAGAAGAATGTATATTCTGTTGATTTGGGGTGGAGAGTTCTATAGATGTCTATTAGGTCCGCTTGGTGCAGAGATGAGTTCAATTCCTGGATATCCTTGTTAACTTTCTGTCTCGTTGATCTGTCTAATGTTGACAGTGGAGTGTTGAAGTCTCCAATTATTATTGTATGGGAGTCTAAGTCTCTTTGTAAGTCTCTAAGGACTTGCTTTATGAATCTGGGTGCTCCTGTATTGGGTGCATATATATTTAGGATAGTTAGCTCTTCCTGTTGAATCGATCCCTTTACCATTATGTAATGGCCTTCTTTGTCTCTTTTGATCTTTGATGGTTTAAAGTCTGTTTTTTCAGAGACTAGGATTGCAACCCCTGCTTTTTTGTGTTCTCCATTTGCTTGGTAGATCTTCCTCCATCCCTTTATTTTGAGCCTATGTATGTCTCTGCATGTGAGATGGGTCTCCTGAATACAGCAGACTGATGGGTCTTGACTCTTTATCCAGTTTGCCAGTCTGTGTCTTTTAACTGGAGCATTTAGTCCATTTACATTTAAGGTTAATATTGTTATGTGTGAACTTGATCCTGCCATTATGATATTAACTGGTTATTTTGTTCGTTAGTTGATGCATTTTCTTCCTAGCCTCGATGGTCTTTACATTTTGGCATGTTTTTGCAATGGCTGGTACCGGTTGTTCCTTTCCATGTTTAGGACTTCCTTCAGGGTCTCTTGTAAGGCAGGCCTGGTGGTGACAAAATCTCTAAGCATTTGCTTATCTGTAAAGGATTTTATTTCTCCTTCACTTATGAAACTTAGTTTGGCTGGATATGAAATTCTGGGTTGAAAATTCTTTTCTTTAAGAACGTTGAATATTGGCCCCCATTCTCTTCTGGCTTGTAGAGTTTCTGCCGAGAGATCTGCTGTTAGTCTGATGGGCTTCCCTTTGTGGGTAACCCGACCTTTCTCTCTGGCTGCCCTTAAGATTTTTTCCTTCATTTCAACTTTGGTGAATCTGGCAATTATGTGTCTTGGAGTTGCTCTTCTGGAGGAGTATCTTTGTGGCGTTCTCTGTATTTCCTGAATTTGAATGTTGGCCTGCCCTACTAGGTTGGGGAAGTTCTCCTGGATGATATCCTGAAGAGTGTTTTCCAACTTGGATCCATTTTCCCCCTCACTTTCAGGCACCCCAATCAGACATAGATTTGGTCTTTTTACATAATCCCATACTTCTTGTAGGCTTTGTTCATTTCTTTTCCTTCTTTTTTCTTTTGGTTTCTCTTCTCACTTCATTTCATTCATTTGATCCTCAATCGCTGATACTCTTTCTTCCAGTTGATCGAGTCGGTTACTGAAGCTTGTGTATTTGTCACGTATTTCTCGTGTCATGGTTTTCATCTCTGTCATTTCGTTTATGACCTTCTCTGCATTAATTAGTCCAGCTGTCAATTCTTCCACTCTTTTTTCAAGATTTTTAGTTTCTTTGCACTGGGTACGCAATTCCTCCTTTAGCTCTGAGAAGTTTGATGGACTGAAGCCTTCTTCTCTCATCTCGTCAAAGTCATTCTCTGACCAGCTTCGATCCGTTGCTGGCGATGGGCTGCGCTCCTTTGCAGGGGGAGATGCGCTCTTATTTTTTGAATTTCCAGCTTTTCTGCCCTGCTTTTTCCCCATCTTTGTGGTTTTATCTGTCTCTGGTCTTTGATGATGGTGACGTACTGATGGGGTTTTGGTATAGGTGTCCTTCCTGTTTGATAGTTTTCCTTCTGACAGTCAGGACCCTCAGCTACAGGTCTGTTGGAGATTGCTTGAGGTCCACTGCAGACTCTGTTTGCCTGGGTATCAGCAGCAGAGGTTGCAGAAGATAGAATATTGCTGAACAGCGAGTGTACCTGTCTGATTCTTACTTTGGAAGCTTCCTCTCAGGGGTGTACTCCACCCTGTGAGGTGTGGGGTGTCAGACTGCCCCTAGTGGGGGATGTCTCCCAGTTAGGCTACTCAGGGGTCAGTGACCCACTTGAGCAGGCAGTCTGTCCGTTCTCAGATCTCAACCTCCGTGTTCGGAGATCCACTGCTCTCTTCAAAGCTGTCAGACAGAGTCGTTCGCGTCTGCTCAGGCCTCTGCTGCTTCCCGGGTTGTTTTTTTAGCTGAGCCCTGCCCCCAGAGGTGGAGTCTATAGAGACAGGCAGGTTTCCTTGAGCTGCTGTGAGCTCCACCCAGTTCGAGCTTCCCAGCGGCTTTGTTTACCTACTTAAGCCTCAGCAATGGCGGGCGCCCCTCCCCCAGCCTCGCTGCTGCCTTGCGGTTAGATCGCCGCAGACTGCTGTGTTAACAATGAGGGAGGCTCCGTGGGCATGGGACCCTCCCGGCCAGGTGAGGGATATATTCTTCTGGTGTGCCCGTTTGCTTAAAGCCGGGTATTGGGGTGGGAGTTACCCGATTTTCCAGGTGTTGTGTGTCTCAGTTCCCCTGGCTAGGAAAAGGGATTCCCTTCCCCCTTGCGCTCCCCAGGTGAGGCGATGCCTCGGCCTGCTTCAGCTCTCCCTGGTCAGGCTGCAGCAGCTGACCAGCACCGATTGTCCGGCACTCCCTAGTGAGATGACCCCAGTACCTCAGTTGAAAATGCAGAAATCACCGGTCTTCTGTGTCGCTCGTGCTGGGAGTTGGAGACTGGAGCTGTTCCTATTTGGCCATCTTGCTCCGCCCACCCAATAAGACTTTTTGTGTTCTCTTGTCCTTTCTCTTATTTGTCAAGCCTCTTTAGACAGGGCTTAGACCTGTCTTTTTCTCCTTTGTCACCATCACCTCACACAGTGCCTCCATACAGAAGAGGCTCAGTAAGATTTGCTGAATAAATGGACTCTATTGGGTGCTCAGGGGAGGCTGTTTGGGGGTGTATATCACTCCAGGTGGCTCATGGCGACCTTAGTACTTTGGCCTTGTGAATAGCCAGGGAATTCTTTTGTACCCCTAAGATGTAGCTGCTTCTAGAAAGTGAGAGCTTGACTTCTTCCCATGTATTTCTAGGGAAGGAACTGGCAAGGACCCCACCATCTCCATAGCTCCCAAGAACTCTCATCCAACTGTAAACCAGTAAAGCCTTCTTGAGTTGGTATCGTGAAGCATAGTGTACGTGGTATGAGTTGTGTGAGTCTTTGAATGTGCACACATGATGTGCACATGCATGATCGCCTAAGCACACGAGGGAACTGTGAGGAGTTCCTCTGTGTTTTTATAATTGCCCCTTTCTTCTTTCTGCCCTTTGTTTGTTAATAGGCCAGGGTTCAGAGGGGCCTCCAGTCTGGGCACATGGCCCAGGAGTGCTGGTATTCAGTGGCCCGTTGTTTCCTGCCCCTTGTGTGCATGGACGGGGACTGGGGCCAGCATAGCTGCCTTCTTGGGGGCCATTGTTTGTCTTTGTAGGAGCAGCAGCAGCAGCAGCGCCTAAAGCAGCACATTTTGCCCTGGATAGAACAATTGTCCTGTCTTGGAGCTGTACGCCTAAGAGTGAGAGTGGTTAGAATTTCCCTTAATACCTGTGTGGATACTTTGAAGATGTAACAAGGGAGGCATCTTTTTCTTTCTTCTTCCATTCTTCTTTCTTCTTCCTTTCTTCTTTCTTCTTTTTCCTTCTTCCTTCTTCATTCTCTTTCTTATTTCTCCTCCTCCTCTTCCTTCTCCTCCACCTCCTCTTCTTCCTTCCTTCCTCCTCCTCCTCCTTCCTCTTCTTCTTTTTGGCCAGTAGTGAGGGAGGGGAGATGCTCAGTGGTGTCATATCACAAATAAAGTACACTGGCAGGTGGTATCTATTAACAGAGCCTCTATTTTTTTCCTGGATCAGGGGTGGGGATACTGCTTTCTCACAGTCTCTGTCCCCTGGGCTTCCTGGTAGACCTCAGGGTGCACTCACAGGACAAGAAAAGCACTTCCCTCTAAGCTGTCCTGTAGAGTAGATCTAGGAAGTGGGGAAGGGGTCCAGTATGGTTGTGGACAGATTGAAACATAGCTAGCTAATGAGTCAGTGGGCAAGTCTATACTTGTCTTAGGGGCCTGAAGCAACCCTCAGCTGGAAGGTGGAAAGAGCGATGTTCCAGGAGTAAGAGTCATGGTCACTGTGATTTACCCAGAAATACTTTCAGAGGCTCCAAACTGGTGTTCTATTTCTCTTGTTTTTGTTTCTCTGACCTACTATTAACCTCTTTGACAAGTCAGACAAACCTTAATTTAGCTCCAGCTCCACTTGTGTGATCGTTGACCCTTTGGTAAATTACCTGAAGAGTCTTACTTCAGTTTTCTCCTTAGTGTAATCAAGATTATTGTGGATACCTTACATACTACCTGTGAGAATTAAATGAGATGATATATAGAAAGGCCCATAAAATGTATTCAATAAACACATGCTCCCTTCCCTTCAGGGTTCCAGAGGGAGTACCTGTGATGCAGCATATACTGTGCTGCCCTCATTGAGGCACCTGACCAAGTCAGGCTGGATTTCCTTGCTGACTGGATGTGCTTGGGGGTTTCTTATATTAAATCATATATCTCAGAGGCCTCCTATGAAATACTTGTTCCTTGGACAGGCTAAGTCTGGAGTGGCCTACTTCTGGAACTTCATGGGACTTTGCCTCGTCCTCTCTTGCAGAGGGTGGGTGTCATCCAACTAACTGTTTCTTTCTATTCCCCTGGCGAGTGAGATTACTGAGGTAAATTCTTAAGTGCATTACAGGGGACTCAGAGGGACCTGACAGCCTTACTGCCCATCCATATCCCCTGTACATCTGTTACTGATTCAGTACCTGGAAAGCCTTTCCACCCTAAAGAGGCCTTGGTTCTTAATGGATGAGATTTAAGTAATATTAGTAAGCATTGTGAATGCCCTCTCAATGCACAGTCTGCCCACCCAATGGCTATTACTATCAGCTTTTCACTAATATTTGGAAGGGGTACAATGCCTTCAGGAATAGTCTCAACAAGGGCTGTTCCCTTTAAGAGACCCAGAAATCCCTGGCAAAAACCAGATGCCTGACATAACCTCTGCAGATCTTTACCCCCAATACCCTTGTAATCAGATTCCATAAAACACAGAACAAGAGAGCTTTGATGAGTGATGAGGTAGGCAGCTTTTCTGCACAGCCTTCTGTCTGCTTGAAACAATCCTCCGGAGCTCAGTTTCAGTTCAGGTGAGGTTACTGCAGGGCTGGTTGGCATTGGTGGTTGACAGGGAGAGAGATGAGGATGAAGAGGGTGAGAATTGCGCTTACAGATCACCTGAGATCATCTGCAAAGGACATACTGATATTTGTAAAAACAGAAACAAAAATGTAGATGGGGACAGATTATAGAGCCTCAGCTACTTCAAGGCAAAGCTAAATGCACCATTTACCCACCCTCATTGCTTCATGAACATTTCAGCATCATAGTTCTCATCCTGTTTGCATCTGATTTATCTGCAGCTCACATGAAAACTCTAGACCCCCTCTCCCCATAATGATACATTACATAGCATAGACAGAAAGCATTGTTACAACCGTACTACTTGGGAATGAATTTGGGGCACGCATAAGGAAAGGCATAATATAGGTGATCCTTTTCTGTGGGATTGGAATCACTGTCACATCCTAATGCACTTGGAGCTAAGCAGGCTTGCAGAGGAAAAGGATGCAAGAAATGGCTCCGTTCTGACTCAGATGGCAATTGGGACATAACTTCAGCAGGATACACACTGCAGGCCTTCTCTGAGCTGAAAATCAGTCTGGCTTTGGCAGACTGCTTCCTGTGAGTGCCAGGTCTCTTGTCAGTAACAAATGCGGTACTGCATTTGAGGCAGATCTGGTCGCATCTGTAGCTTCCTTTGCAGCAGTTTCAGAGAGAGTATTTGCTAGCTCCATACAAGGACCCTGACCAGCCAGAAATCTGCATGCTAGAGCTTAACTAGAAATATTTCTAGCTATGACACTATAGAGACACTTCAGCATCCCCGAAGATTAAGCAACACAGATATGAGTGATATTTGTTAGTGAAAAAAAATCTCTTTCCAAGTCTTCTTAAAAAAATGATTTTCATCCTGTGATATTGGAAACTGTGAAATCTGATTGACAGTGAATGGTTTGCTTGCCCAGAAGTTCTTGTGCTTGTTTTGTTTTGATTGCTACCATTTGACCTTGGGAAATTTTCTTTCAATATCCATTAAAATATCCTGACCTTCATCCTACTTCATGAAGATGCTAAACAACATTTTGAAATGATGGGGAAAAGTGCAAAAAGTAGGAGCATGGGCTCTAAGGTCAGTCTCTTGGGGTTTGAATCCCAGCTTCACCACTTAAAAGTTTGACTTCTTCAAGACTCAGTTTTCTCATTTTTAATGAGAAAATGGGGATGAGGTAGTACCTGCCTCTTAGGATGGTTGGGATGATAATTCATTTGGGCCCTCTGCCAGAAGACAACCCAGATTGTGGCTCTCTGCCACTAGAAACATAGTAATATAAATGGTAGATAGGAATATTATTATGTTTAATAAGCAGCTTCTCCTAAGTGATTCAGCAGATTCCTGGTTCACAATGTTCTTTAATGGTGTAAAAAGGGTTGGCATTTTTGGAGGTGCCTCACGTTGTATGGACAGTTTAGACTTTAGGCGTTTTCGTTCAGGGCTTTGAATTTCCTAGGGCACGGGGAATAAGTAAATGGAAGGTGGGTGAATATTGGCATGCATGGTGGTTTATTTAGGGCTGTCTTTCTGACTGTCTTCTCTTGTTTTTGTTGTAGAGATCCGTGCTCAGCTCACAGAGCAGATGAAATGCCTGGATCAGCAGTGTGAGCTTCGGGTGCAACTGTTGCAGGACCTCCAGGACTTCTTCCGAAAGAAGGCAGAGATTGAGATGGACTACTCCCGCAACCTGGAGAAGCTGGCGGAACGCTTCCTGGCCAAGACACGCAGCACCAAGGACCAGCAATTCAAGTAGGAGCTCTGTGGCTGTTACTCTCAGACCGTGGAATGGGGTCCAGGGTGGAGCGGGGCAGGGTACACCACTTAGATCCAGTTGGATTCAGGAGCTGCTGGCTTCAGATTGGTTGAAAGCCCTCAAGGACTTCTCGTTTTTCAGATCAGGCTTGTGTGCAATTCAACATTTCATAGAGATGAGAGTAGATGATGAACCATGCTAATAATAATAGCCAACTTGTTTATAGCTCTATTGCCAGGCATGCTACTAAGGGCTTTATGTATATGTTAGCTTGCTTAACCCCAACAACAACTCCATATTATGGTTATTGTTATTATCGCCAATTTATAGATGAGGAAACTGGGGCATAAAAAGGTTAAGGGGCTTAACTTAGGGTCTATCTTAATCTCTCTCTCTCTCTCTCTCTCTCTCTCTCTCTCTCTCACACACACACACACACACACACACACGCATTCACACACCCCTAGTAAATAGTAGAGCTGAAATTCAAACGCAGGCAGTGTGGCTCCAGGGTCTATATTTTTAACCATTTCACCAAACTGTCTTTAGGAGAAATAAATGATGTTGAGGCCATTATATCTAAATCCCTGTCTAGGCAGTTGCTAAGGTCTATTTCTTCTACATTTACTTTATTTTATACAGCTGGCCCCTTCACTTGGTTCCCACTGCCATTGCCCTAGTTTAGATCATCATTTTTTTTTGCCTGAATAATTGCAGTATTTACTATATGTTCTATACCAGAGATTTTCAACCCTGGCTGCACATTAGAATTCCCTGGAGAACTTTAAAAAAAATACAGAAATCTGGGCCCCACTCCAGACCAATTAAATGAGAATCTCTGGGAGTGGGGCCTGGGTAACAGGGTGGTGTAAAAGCTTCCCAGGTGATTCTGATGAACTGCCAGTATTGAAGATCACAGTCTGCAGCAGGGGTGTCCAATCTTTTGGCCTCCCTGGGCCACATTGGAAGAAGAAAAATTGTCCTGGGCCACCCATAAAATACACTAACACAATAGCTGATGAGCTTTGGCCTCCCTGGGCCACACTGGAAGAAGAAGAATTGTCCTGGGCCACCCATAAAATACACTAACACAATAGCTGATGAGCTTTAAAAAAAATTGCGAAAAAAACCTTGCAATATTTTAAGAAAGTTTACAAATTTGTGTTGGGCTGCATTCAAAGCTGTCCTGGCCCCCATGCAGCCCACAGGCCGTGGGTTGGACAAGCTTGGTCTACAGCTTCTCCCCATTCCAATCTGCCTGCTCCATTGTGATCAGAGTTAATCTTCCTGGGACACACTGGTAATCAGAGAGTTTCTTTCTGCAAAACTTTCAGTGTCTCTCCATTGTCTATGTTCTTTTTATTATGATTTTTATTATTTTTAGAGATAAGGTCTTGCTCTGTCACCTAGGCTGAAGAATAATAGTGTGATCTTGACTCACTGCAGCCTCAAACTCTTGGGCTCTAGTGATCCTCCTGCCTCAGCCTCCCTCTTGAGTAGCTGGGATTGCAGGTGTGCACCATCATACCCAGCTATTTTTATTTTATTTTAATTTTTGTAGAGACAGTGTTTTGCTGTGTTGCCCAGTTTGGTCTCAAACTCCTGGTCTTAAGTGATCCTCCCACCTCATCCTTCCAAACTGCTGGAATTACAGGTGTGAGCCACCACACCCAGCCCATCTATGTTTTTGATGTTCAGATTGTAGTTTCCCAGTGTCAGCATCATCTGTACTGTTAGAAATGCAGAATCTCAGGTCCTATTCCAGTCCTACTATAACATGATCCCACAACATAGCATGTGATTTGTGTGCACATTGGCATTTGGGAAGTGCTGTTCTGTTCACAAAGGTGCATGCTTTTTGGCTTGGTCTTTAAGCCCCTCTATATCTGGCTTCAAACAGCTTTCCAACCTTATTTCTTGTTTCCGTTCTACTATACCTGAGCCAAACAGAACATTCACTCCAGTGGGTCACTGGCATCCTGTTATTTGAGCTTATGTGGTCAGTCTTTCCATCTTTGCATGTCTAAGCCATGCCCATGTCTTAAGAACCATCTCAGGTGCTCCCCTGTTCCAGGAAACTTTCCTGATTCTCCCAGAAGAAAGTTAGTTCTCTGTCTTCTGAATTCTTACAGCGTTTTATTTGTTCTTCTCTTAGGGCATTCAGCACTATCTGCCTTCTGTTGTCTTCCCTTAGTGGGCTGTATAAGTTTGTTTGATCTTCTAGAGTCCCACAGGGCCTAGTGTAATATGTGGTGTATAGTAGATGCTCACTAAATATTGTGGAATAAATAAATGAATGAATGAATTTAAGAATTAGTGCCAAGTGTATCTTATTTTCCCCATTTTCTATTTTTATTTATTGCCTTAATAATACGGGACACAAATTATCCTTTAAAAGCCAGCTCTGTGCAATGAAAATGGGGTTAAGGTTGAGGAGAACATGACATCTCAAAATAAGCCAGAATGAGAATTTCCTCCAGATGTTTTTTTTCCCTCAGTTTATCTTTCCCAAGTCTTATTCTCTTTATGATAAGAGAATCATCTGATAATAAAATGTTATTTTAGTATGTGATAAATGAAGACTTAGGGGAGGAATCATTTGCTTTAGAAAGTGATTCAAAGTTGGATTTATTCTGTTGGTAATCTCATCCTAAATTTAAAATAGCATTTGATTTTTAGTACTATATCATATTCTCAGCTTATGGACTTATTTGTTACAAATTAAAGTTCAGATGTGTTAATCTCCAAGTCATCTGAATTGCTCTGATTAAGATCACATACTAGGAATAGGGTGATTTCTCCAAGTCTAGAAGAATTGATTTTCTGTTAAAGATGGTACTTGGCATCATTTTTTCTCAAATAACCAGCAAGTATTTATTGATTGACCAGTTCTGTGCTTGTACAAGGCATTGGAAAATACAAGAGAGGTTTAGAGAGTCATTATGTGGTTGGAGAGAAGATTTTGAATACAAGAAGCAATTAGACCATAAAGCAGTAATGATCTCATTAAGATATCATTAGTGTTACATACAACATAGATCTGATGAGAGGTCAGAGATGGATAAAGGTTCTGGAATAGTCAGGAAAGTTATCATGAAGCAGGTAGGACCTAGGCTTGAGAGGTAGATTTGTGTGGCAGAGGAGAGAACAGCAGGTGCAGGTGAGAGGAAGCAGGAATATTTGGTGATAAGGGGGTATAGGGGCTAGTGTGTGATCCAGCTTTATTAAAGGGAAGGTTCCTAATACATTCATCTAACTGATTTCCATTGCACATTCCTTGAACTCATTTGTGCCTTGGAGTGTAGTAGGGAACAAACTGCCTCTTCCACATAGCACTTAGATGAAGAAATGGGCATTTAACAAATCACACAATTAGATATATAATTTAAAGTTGGGGTAAATGTTGTGGGAGAAAAGTATTTAATACAAGGTGGTACAACAACCTGGAAGAGGGTGACTGTTACACTTCATAGCGGGTTTACTCCTATAGCTTCCTGCCTGATCGTATCCTGAGTAACAATCAATCTACTTATTTAACAAATTCCTTTTAAATACCTATGAGTACTGTGCTCTCGGTTGATTCCTGTAGGAACTAACATAAGCTTAGGAGTTCCTGGTTAAGTAGAGCATGGTGACTTATGTCTGTAACCCCAGCACTTTAGAGGGTAAGGTGGGAGGATCTCCTGAGGCCAGGAGTTTGAGACCAGCCTGGGCAACATAGCAAGACCCCATCTCTACAAAAAATAAAAAATTAACTCAGCATAGTGATGCATGCCTATAGTCCTAGTTTCTCGGGAGGTGGGAAGATCGCTTCACCCCAGGAGTTGGAGGCTACAGGGAGCTATGATTGCACCACTGCACTCCAGCCTGGGTGACAGAGTGAGACCCTGTGTCTCAAAAAAAAAAAAAAAAAAAAAAAAAAAATCCCTGGTTAACAGGGAAAAGAGCTACATAAGTAGTATAATATGAAAAGAACTTTAGTAGAGACATGAGAACACAGATATTTTCAAGAGCAGTAGAAAATAAGTTAAATAAGTAGAGTAGACCCCAAGTGATAGCTCTTTAATAGTAAGCAGAGAAGTTCAGATTGGGTGTGGCAGCATTTTAGTGGGTTCTCTGGGTTCTTAGGTGGGGACAGAGACATGAGGAAAAGAGAAGGCCAGGATGAAGGTTTCAGGGTATTCTACACAAAAAGTAAGAGAAAAAAAAATGGAGGGAGTGGAAAGGAAGTAGGAATATATTGAGAAGCTATTCAAGAAACTAAATAGGACTAGAAAACTGACTGGATAAAGCATAGAACCATAATGGTCAGAGGTGACCCAGTGTCTCTACCCTGGTGACTTAGAAGAATTGTGGCATCCATGATAGAAGTGGGGGTGTTGGGGGAAGATCTGTTTTGAATGGTGATCCTACTTTGAACATTTTGGGTTTCGAGCAGTATGAGGCCATCAGGTATGCAGGTGGAGGTGGCATACTGCTGAGGTAAGAGGTTATGACATGACTGGGGATAGCTAGCAGAATCTTCAGGGTAAAAGTGATTGTGGAAGAGATGAAAGTATATGAATTCAGGGAAGAGAAAGAGGAGAACAAAGAGCTAAATCCAGGACCCCAGGCTTCGAGAATAAAAGTTACGCATTGGTAGTAAAAGTTACTATGAGGAGAAGCAAAAGCTACCTGAAGAGAGAAAGAGAGAATTGTTTTGTTTTTTAAGGCAAAGGATAGAAGGTAAGGTGGAAAAGTGGTGTCTGATAGAACTAGAAGTGTTTCAAGTAGAAGATCTGTAAGAGCAATTTCTTATTGATATTCTCTCATGTATAAGGTATTGTGAGAGATGCAAAGATGACTAAAATGAGCCCCAAACCCAAAAGCTTTCAATCTTTTTGGGTGAAACATATGAAATTGCTGGGGTTTTTTGTAAGGCAAAATGGCAATTTCATATGGTACAGCCTGGTAGAAGAGGAGATAGAACATACGTACAAATGCATTTAATACAGGCAAGGTGGTGAGAAACTCAGTAAGAGAGGCTCAGGCAACGTCCTACTTTCATGCATAATTTATTCCTAAAAGTGTATACAGAAGTCAAATGGTTGAATGTCTAACTACAGTTGTATGTGTGGTAGGTAGGTTCTATTATTATAAATAACTGTATATGTGAAATTCCAAATTATACCTCACCTGATGTATTTTTAGCATTGTATGCCTTGTCTTTAGTTCTATTTGTTTTTCCATGATTAAACTCATGGCCTGCCTGCTCAAGTTCAGTGAATACCTAAAGAGTCCACGTAGCTGATGAGTTCTGCCCTTATCTTAGTAATACAATGATGAGACCTATACTTCGCAATGCAGCATTAGTAACAACACTTTCATTTTTCCATTTCCACTCATTTTTATGTTGCAAAAGATAACCAAGTGGTCAGATGTGTGCATAGCACAAGCACTGCTATGCAGAGACAACTATCCCGCTGAAACAGACTTGGTACCTGGCAGTCAACATCACTAAGACAAGCTTGAAACATGTGCTGGCAACTGAAAATTTGACATTTTGGCATAGGAAAGGCATCTTAGGCATGTCTGATTTGGTAAAGATATAAGTTTGACTGATGTAATAGACCCCAAGTAATAATGGCATACACAAGATAGAGGTTGATTTCTCTCTGATGTCATAGTCTAGGTGTTAGCCATCCAGGGCTGTCAGGCTTCTTATTCCAGCCCAAGAGTGTTGCCGTTTTCTGTATGACTCAAGATGGCTTACTACCACCGTGGTCTCATTTCAGCCGGCAGGAAAAGGCAACAGGACAAGGGCAGTTATGGCCTTATTTTTTAAAGATGTAGTCTGGAAGTGGCACACACATCTCTTCAACTCATATCTGACTGGCCAGAACTTAGTCACATGGTTATGCTGAACTGCAAGGGAGGCTGGGAAGTATACTTATTGTTCTGGGTGACTATAAAGTAGAGTTTCTATTAACATAGAAGAAGGAAAAATATTGGGGGACAATCAGCAGCATTTGCCATATTGTCCATGTGTGGTGTATGAAAGGACAAGTGTAGGAAAGACCATAGCCACCCATCCATACAGAGTGTCACAGGTGCACAAAGAAGAGATATTTCTTCTGATTGGGGGACTGGAGAGGGCTTTAGGGATGTCAAGTTCAGTGGGAGGGAGATGAAAAAATTAAAGTGCCAATGCTAGGTATTGATCCTTTAAGCTTAATACAGTTGAGATAATGGAGAAGTTGTAGAAAGAAGGTAAAAAGATGGGAAAGGAAGCATTTTAGATAGAGAGAGCAGTGTTAGAAAAGGCTAACAGAAGTGAGAACAAAGGCTGGTGGATAACTCATCTGTTGTGCTGAAGAACAGGAATTATAAATGATAGTGAAATAAACCTGGAAAAGATAGGGGCCAGAAGATTAAAAAGGTCTATGAATGCCAGGCGACAGGGTTTGGGCTTTATTCTGTAAGCATGGGGGACCACTGATAGTTTTTGAGCAAGGAATATAATTATGGCTGTGCTTTCGAAGGGTAACTATGGCAACGATGCATATGATCAATTGGAGCAGAGAGACTGGAAGGAGGAGGACCTGTTAAGAAAGGAGTCCAGTGGTGAGGTTAATGTGGGCTGAAACTGAGGTCATACCCTTGGTAATAGACAAGATGGGGCCAGGTGTGAGGGCAAGAATCAATGGAAGTCGAAGAAGCTGGGACAGAGAAAGTGCTCTTGGTTTCCTGGGTCTCTGGAGTGACAATAGTACTGTATTTTCATTCAGTCGGTGAATTGTAGCCTTGATTTTGCTGACTCTAGGACTGGTCCCAGAATAGTTCATTCTCTGCCCAGAACATCTCAGCGGGCACGCATCACCTCCCCCGGAGCTATAGCAGCTGTTGGGCTAGCAATGCCATGAATTTGTCTTCCTGTACTGCCAGGGGAGCAGCTGCCAGCAGCAACTCTGGACAGACCCATCTCAGGGACGTGGAAACTATTCAATTTGGGATGCAGCAGGTTGGCCAGGGCTGAATTCAGTCCACATGGATTCATCCCACCCTTTTCCAGGCCACTTTCTTACCCTGGCTAGGTTTCAACCACTCATACTGGGTTAGGTTGGGTATTTTCTTACAGTTCTAAGTGACTGCATTTAGAGTTGGACACTGCTGAACTGCTTTCTTCGTCTTTTGGACACCTCTTCCCCTGGAAGCCATTACCCTGTCACCCTTTGGCTTTGCTTCCTACTCTGCTCTGCTCCTGCTCACCTTTTGTCCTCTCCCACATTGTGCTCAGTGCAGACATCCTCATTAAAGCCTGCACAGTTCTGACTCCATTGCAGACTGACCCTCATTCCATCTCTCTCCTTCTTTCCCCTTCCCCCAGAGAATGAGAGATGCCGCAGATAGAACTGTAGTGATTATTTGACCCTACCTTATTCTGCTTTGTTTAAGACAGGTAACATGGCTTCCCCCATCCCTGTGAATTGTGGGAAGACTGCTAATAATGTCTGAAATTCTGTCAGCCTGGTTTGATTAAGAGCAGTGATAAGGTATTATGTGAGGGTAGGAAGCCTTTCTAGGGAAGTTGTTCTTGCATTTTCTTTGGCTCCTTAAAGAGCATAAATGTATTCCTATTTGTTGCTGAGCCTTTGATTGTCTCTTTTAAGTGGAATCTGTGTTAATATTGCCCAGCAGGACTCTAATTGATAATGCATTGACTGTTGTTGTTTTTTTTTTAAATAGGCTTGCTGTAAATTACCTTTCAGTCATAGCTCACTTGGTTTTGATCTCTTGCTTTTAATAACTCATGGTTTTAGGTAGCTTTTTTTTTTTCTGTTGAATTTTTAGAGCAATACTTCTACATTGCTATCCTGCTGTGTTCCTTGCAGAGACCTTCTGCTATTTTATAACCCACTGTCAGTATCTCTTCAGTGTTTCCCCTAGCTTCTTTTTCTCCTCAACACATATTTGTTGACTATTTTAGAGATTTTGTTCTAAACTCTTAGAGGACAGAGATCCAAAGAAATAAAAGGAGTAGTTCTTTCCCATATGAATTTATAATCTAGTCAGGGAGAAATTAAATTCAAATACAAGAATACAAATCTTCAACATAAGGCTATAGGTAGTAAGTACTAAGTATATGCTGCAGAAGAGATGAGGCTCAGTTGATGTAGTCAGGAAACTTCAGTAAGGAAATGAGATTTGAACAAAACTTTAAAGAAAATGTTCTTGAGAGGGAGGGGAATATATTCTAGGAAAAAGGGGCACAGCTAGAGGACAGAATAAAGCAATTTTGAGGTACAGTGAGTAAACTGGTTTAGTTGGGAGTATAAGTGGATATGGAAGAAATGGACAAAGTGAGGTAGGTTTGTATTGTGGAGGGCCTTGACTCTTGATTAGAGATTTGGCTCTATGCAACAGACACTGGAAATCAATGATGGTTTAAATAGGTATGAACTCTGATTAAGGAAGATTAACCTAGTGGTAGTTTGCTAAATGACAAGAAACATGAGACCAAGGAAACCAGTTGCTGCAGTAGATCATAAGGATCTAAATTAGGTTGGGATGGTAGGAATGAAAAGAAGAGGAATTTATCCTTCTGTCCATTTAGCAAATATATATCTTCGTACCATGTGCCAGACACATGCCAGATACCCACCCCTGTACTCCTAGAGCTTACAGTCTAGAGACAGATGGAAAGCACCTGGTGCAGAAAGAATCTGCAGGAATTGCTGACTAATGGGATTCAAGTTTCAAGTGAGCTTGGAAGCCACAAAAGAAAGAGGTCTGTAAAGTGTCTTTGACTTGGGTGATTGATAAATTAATGGTATCTTTAACAGAAATACAGAGGGGCTTTTTTGGGGGTTTCTGTTGTTGTTGTTTGATTTTTTTTTTTTTTTTAGACTGAGTTTTGCTCTTGTTGCCCAGGCTGGAGTGCAATGGCACGATCTCGGCTCACTGCAACCTCTGCCTCCCAGGTTCAAGCTATTCTCCTGCCTCAGCCTCCCGAGTAACTGGGATTACAGGCATGCACTACCACGCCAGGCTAATTTTGTATTTTTAGTAGAGACAGGGCTTCTCCATGTTGGTCAGGTTGGTCTCGAACTCCTGACCTCAGGTGATCTGCCCACCTTGGCCTCCCAAAGTGCTGGGATTACAGGCATAAGCCACTGTGCCCAGCTGAAATCTAGAAGTTTTTTAACAGAAGTTAGGAGAAGGAATTGTTTTTGAAGGGGTAAAATATGAGAAATTTGGGCTTTAGATTTTAAGTTTAAGGTGTTGGAAGAGTATTGAAGCTGAAATTTCTAGTAATTGACAAAATGAATAGCTGTATGCAGGGCTAAATAGATTTTTTGGCTGTTGGTAGAGATTTGCACATGTGCACAGAGAGGGGATGGTTGAAACTATGGAAATATTTGTGATTTCCAATAGTAAGGGTTTAGAAGAACAAAGGGGAAGCTTCCTTTGTATCATCTGTGATACTTAGATTACAGAGGGTATAAAAGAATTTAAATGATATATTTATTTGTGTATCATTCAGTATACATTTTGGGAACCTAATTATGTATCAGCAATTGGGCTTGGTACTGGAGATAGAGAAGAACAAGGCAATCTCCTATTTTCACTAATATTAAATTAACAAAATATCAAGGAGGTAGACATAGAAAGTAAACTTTCTTGTTTGGCTGGTTATCAGTTGTGTCACCATTGGAAGGGATGTGAGGGAGCAGGGCCTAGGTATCTCAAGAATTTGGTAGGCATTCGACCTGCAGTACTCCTTTCAGTGGGAGGTTAGTTATACAATTAATTAAAGAAAAAGTATTGTAGAGTCTGTGTTGTTGGCCTCAGGCCCAGTATCTGAATGTGCGCCTTCTCTGTAGTTACATCACTACTGCGGATGGGTTTCTTCTCTGGAGTTGAGTTCAAAGTCATTCACCAGTCTCACAAGATAGCATTGGGTTGAAAAGCACAGAGTCAGTTGGCCATGGAAAATGTTATAGTTGTGGTTGCAAATCAGAAATGGGTGGAAGGCCAGAAAGTTCCTCATTGACTTATGGAGTGACCTTGAGAAGGAAAGTACCAGGAAACATGAAGCTCCCAGGAGGGAGGACCCCTGACTTCCTGGGACCAGTGCGTCACTCACTCATTTTGGACATATTTGGGAGCTGTTTGTTCCCTCAGGAAAGATTTTGCCCAGATGTAGCATCTGGTGTTGCAAGGGTTGGCTTCCTTTCTCCATGGCTCAAGATGCCTTTCTTCAGAAATTAGCAGAAGGTTCTTTGGTGTGTTTTACGTGGGCTCAGTTCATGTAGAACCTTAGATCATGGTTGAGTCCTTTTTGGAGGAAGAATTGGGAGGACTTCTCACACATGGGTAAAGCAGGATGGAGGAGACACAAGAAGGCCATTTGGGAATCAGCAAGACAGGGTGATCCAGTCTTTGGAAGAGAGAAGGAATTCAGTTAAAAGTTATTTGGGAAGCTTTGTGACTTAGTGGGAAAAACCAGAGCTTTGAGCCAGAAAAACTTGGGTCTGAATCTTGTCTCTTCTACTCCTAGCTGGTAACCTTAAGCAAGGCACTTTACCCCTGTTAGCCTCAGTTTCTTACCTGTGAAATGTTGACAGTAATACTTACCTTGAAGGGTTCTTCTAAGGATATATGTAATGTATATACAGCACTAGCTATTTTCTGTGACTTAATGGATGCTTAATAAATGGTAGCTGATATAATTATCAGGAAGAGTCAACCCTGATAGTTAAGATCAGCCACAGGAAGAGTCAACCCTGATAGTTAAGATCACAAGTTCTGGGAACCAAATTTCCTGGGTTTACAATCCTGGATTTCCCCCACTTACTTGCTGCATGATTTTAGATGAAAGTTTTTAATCACCTCAGTATCTTCATTTGCAAAATGAAGGTAATATTCATACCTACCTTATGGAGTTGTTATGCTGGTTAAGTGAATTAATATGTGAAACACTTAGGACAGAGCTTGGCACATAGTAAATGTAAATAGTAGCAACAATTATCCCTATCCTCAGGATTTGGGCCTGAGCACAGCTATACTGGGTAAAACACTGGTATATTAGATGCACTAGTCATTCCCTGTGCAGAGTTAAGTATTCCTAAGCCTGGCTGGGTAATATGTCAAGTTTCCATTTTCTTCAGACCCCTGTGGGCCCTCATGAATGACAAATTTATCCCCCACCCTGATTTTTATGGTATAGCTACATTGGGCAGGACATAAGCAATTATGTGACTCTATGTAATTGCATGGTCAGTCCCTATAAAAACTCAGCAATTGTATGTTTTGTTCTGTAAGGTGTCATATAGTTCAACCTTGGTGGGTTACTTTTAGATCCACCATTCCATACTTCACATTCATGAAGAGTAGGACATTTGTCATACAACCACTCTCTGATTTTCTTGTCCTCTTGGAGTTAATAGTTAGCCCTATTGCCAAATTGCTGAGTTTCTATAAAGATATACCATTCAGGCCCACAGGTCCCAATTTTGACTTGGGCAAATAAAAGAAGGCCAGTCCTATTCAGCCTCCTGTAGTATCTACCATCGAGGCCAGCAGGCCAGTGCAGTACAAACCTTAGTCATGAACATAATAATATGTGGTTTACAGGCCAGGCGCGGTGGCTCAAGCCTGTAATCCCAGCACTTTGGGAGGCCGAGACAGGCGGATCACGAGGTCAGGAGATCAAGACCATCCTGGCTAACATGGTGAAACCCCGTCTCTACTAAAAAATACAAAAAACTAGCCGGGCGAGGTGGCAGGCGCCTGTAGTCCCAGCTACTCGGGAGGCTGAGGCAGGAGAATGGCGTGAACCCAGGAGGCAGAGCTTGCAGTGAGCTGAGATCCGGCCACTGCACTCCAGCCTGGGCGACAGAGCGAGACTCCGTCTCAAAAAAAAAAAAAAATATATATATATATATATGTGGTTTACTGGGTTGTTTGTCTCATGAGGCCAAACAGAAGCTCCCAAACTTATGCATAAATGGTTTTATCTCTTCCTTTTAGGGTAGGGAATGATAAGAGGGCAGGTCAGAAGCAAAATATGCTTTTATGAGCAATTGGGAGGATGTTGGAGACTCCTGAGAGTTTCCTTGTGTCTCCTAGGATCTGCCACTGGAATGTCAGCAGGCCATACCTCAGTCTTTCAGCTCCATGGAGCAAAGACAGTAGTGATCACGTTCCTTGACAACAGTGCTAGTGTGTGGGGAGCTTTTAGTTTTCCTTTTCTCTGCTCCTGTAAGCCCCATAATAATTCTGTAGCAGACACAGGAAACAATGTGTCTAACTACTACTAGGCAGTGTGTTCTTGGGATTTTTAATTTTCAGGAATTTGCAGCCAATTAAATGAATTTACTTTGATCCAGTTCTCTTTTCAAGGCAAAAGCTGTGTCATCTTATTGGGAGCTGACTGTGTTAAGTGGGAGGGTTTACAAGATAAGAAGAAAAGACAGTCTCTGCCATACATGCTTTTATAATTGAAATGGGGAAAATCAGGCAGGCTGAGAGAGAATAATAAGAACACATGTGCACAGGAATTTAAAAATAGCACCCCATTTAAAGCAGGTTCCAGTAGTCACCAGGAAGAGAAGAAAGGTGCAGTACTCAGGAGGGACTTGTACTTGGTTCAGTCAGGGAAAGGTAAAAAATAGTATAGTTATGTTCTCAATTAGATTTGTTCCCTAGTTAATTGAAGTAAGGACTTTAATATCTAATTCCTGCGCTGCACAGAAGTATCACATGGTGAAGAGAAACAGCGTGACATGGGACGGACTCATTGTTAATGAAAGATTTACAGAGAATGAGAAAAAAGTAGGGTTTGGGTTTTTCAGAGTTGAAATAGGTCCATCTTTTCTGCTGGCGCCTCCTCTTATACATCCCCACTGTCATTGCTCCTTGGGTTTTAAATTCAGGGAGAATTAACGAGCACAGTTCTGCTTCTTAGTATATTTAGGGTGCAGCTGGTTAAAGAGCCAGGATTAGAAAACGAATCGAACAAACTAGGATTATCTTCAACGGTAGGATGCTGAGCTGTGTTTGCTGATTCCTGCTTAAGCAGTCGGGACAGGGCATCCTTGCATGAAATTCAGACATCCCTTCCTGGCAGCCTCTATGTTAAAGTAGAGGTTGCAGAACAAGTCTGGCAGCTCTCAGCCTGAACCCTTGTAAACAACAGATGTTCATAACTAAGTTCTAGGGTGGGGGTAGGGGTTATTGTTGATGCTTGAAATTCTTTGAATTTATAGGCAGCATCTCAGGGATTTAGCAAAAAGAGGAAGTTGTACAGAATTGATTTCTGCAGTGTACAGGTAGAAATGATGCCTCAGATGGATTTCCTTGAAGACAAAGCACAGGCTATTGAGTGGACTCTAAAACAGAACAAGGTGAACCCAGGAAGGCAGGCACAGTTAAGAAAGGGTTGGCTTCTTAGTGTATTGACTTCCTCTCCTCCTTCTCCTCCCTCACCCCTTTTTATACATGGACTGGATTTGTCAGTCTCCTTCTTGCTCCTGTTTTCTCCGGTGGAAATGTGTGCCCTTTCTTACTACAGAGTCCTAGATATACGTGCATACAAATTACACAGTGTATTAGGCCATTTTTGCGATGCTATAAATAAATACCCGAGGCTGGGTGATTTCTAAAGAAAAAAAGTTTGATTGGCTCATGGTTCTGCAGGCTGTACAGGAGGCATGGTGCTGGTATCTGCTTCTGGTGAGGCCTCAGGAAGCTTACAATCATGGCAGAAGGCACCAGGGAGCTAGCATGTCACATGGTGAGAGTGGGAGCGAGAGTCGGGGGAGGTCCCAGACTTTTGAACAACCAGGTCTTTTGTGAACTAAGTGAGGATGAACTCACTTATCACCACGGAGATGGTGCTAAACCATTCATGAAGGATCTACCCCCGTGACCTAGTCACCTCCCACCAGGCCCCACCTCCAACATTGGGAATCACATTTCAGCATGAGATTTGGAGGGGACAAACATCCAAACCATATCACATAGGAGGGAAAACACACAGGAAGAGCACACAGGTGCACTTCCCTTAGTATCTTCTGAAGGACGCAACTCAGGTTTTTATGATACACTGATTAATGGGTTATTGTTATGGGCTTTGTCTTGGATTTTAACCTTATACTTTCTCAATGTTGGTTTTGCTAGATATTCATTACTTCATTAAACAGAGGTGCTGGGCATGGTGGCTCACGCCTGTAATCCCAGCACTTTGGGAGGCCGAGGCGGGCGGATCATGAGGTCAGGAGATGGAGACCGTCCTGACTAACATGGTGAAACCCCTTCTCTACTAAATACAAAAAATTAGCTGGGCGTGGTGGCGGGTGCCTGTAGTCCCAGCTACTCCGGAGGCTGAGGCAGGAGAATGGCATGAACCCAGAAGGCGGAGCTTGCAGTGAGCCGAGATTGTGCCACTGCACTCCAGCCTGGGTGACAGAGCAAGACTCCGTCTCAAAAAAAAAAAAAAAAAAAAAAAAAGAAAAGAAAAGAAAAGAAAAAACAGAGGTCAGTGATGAGAATATGGCTTATGAAGACTTCAATGCTGCCTCTTCTTTATCCCCATCCCCTAGTCCCCAAGCACACATACCGAGTTCCCAGCCAGATGATCAGTGCCTAGGAAACCTTCTACTTTACAACATAGTACAGGGAAGCCGTAATAGAAAAAATATAATACATCTTTGGTAGGCTTCCTTGGTACCAAATTAAAGAAGACTTTAGAAAGATTCTTATCGTAAATCAGATGAAGAAAAGCAATTTACCAGATCCGGGAATGTTTTTGAGCCACTCTAGCAAGAAACAACTGGCGTGAAAATCTGTGATAAAATAACTTACTGTTTTGGAAGCTAAGAACATCTTTGTACAATTTTTTTTTTTTTTTAGATGGGAATCTCTCACTCTGTTGCCCAGGTGGGAGTGCAGTGGTGCCATCTCAGCTCACTGCACCCTCTGCCTCCCAGGTTCAAGCAATTCTCGTGCCTCAGCCTCCCAAGTACCTGGGATTACAGGTGCATACCACCATGCCTGGCTACTTTTTATATTTTTAGTAGAGATGGGGTTTTTCCATGTTGGCCAAACTGACCTCGAACTCCTGACCTCAGGTGATCTGCCCGCCTTGGCCTCCCAGAGTGCTGGGATTACAGGCGTGAGCCACTGCGCCCGGCCCATCTTTGTGCTGTTATTCCTTCTGCAAAACAAGTCCACTTCTGGCTGTTTTGTCCATTTGTATGAATTTGGTGAATGTCAATCCTGGTATGTGAGGTTCCCTTAATCTTTCAGCAAACATTTATTGAACATTTATTCTGTGCCAAGAGTTGTACAAGGAATTAAATATACATAGAAGAATAAGCTACCATTCTAGCTCATGGAAGTTATTATTTAATGTGAAATATTTTAAGTTTGTTTATGTGTATTTGTGCGTGCTCAGATAAGGCATAGACTTCCAGGTTGAGGAGACAGAATTGTTGGGTTATGAGTCATCCTGTTAGTCACCTTTATTATATGTGAATTAGTAATAAACACTTGACTTCATTCTCATCACTAATTACCAATAGGTTCTCCGCAGGTTTGGGGGTCACAAAGAGGTGTAGGATCCTGTTCTTTCCCTCAGGAAGCTCATGGTGTCATGTGGAAGACAGAGAGTTTATATGAAAAAGATAACACAAAATAATATACACTTATTGCCGAAGGAGAGATGGGAGAAATGATTTCATTTTTCTCCAGAATGCAATCTTTAAACAGTTTTAAAATTTTGCCATAATGTTAGACTTATAGAAAAATCACAGGAATAGCACAAAAAATTTTTGTATACTACCATTTTATCCAGCTTGCCCCAAAATGTTAACATATTACTACGTTTGCTTTATACTTCACCCTTTTCATACCCAGTTCTCATACATATTTTGCTTTTCTGAAACACTTGAGAGTAGATTGCAGACATGATGCCCTTTTATCCATACATACTTTAGGGTGTATTCACTAAAAATAAGGATGTTCTTTTGCATAATTGTAGTGTAGTCATCAAAATCAGGACGACCAGATTGATACAATACTATTTTCTAATCAATAGACATTCAGATTTTACCAGTTGTTCTAAAAATGTCCTTTTTTGGCAAAAGAAAGTCCAAGATTATGCAATTCGTTCAATTATCTTATCTCTTTAGTTTCCTTTAATGTGGGATGATTTCCAAGTCTTTCTTTACATTTCAAGACATTGACATTGACCCCGTTATGTTGTAAAATGTCCCTTAATTTGATATTTCTGGCAATTTCTGATAATTTCCTTATGATTAGATTCAAGCCACACACTTTTGGCAGGAATACCATAAAATGGTGATGTCATGTTCCTCTCAGTGCATCATATCAGGAGGCACTTGCTGATGATTTGTGCCATTACTGGTGATGTTAAATTTGACCATTTGGTTATAGTTGTGTCTGCTAGGTTTCTCCACCATGAAGTTGTTCTATAAACTTTGTAATTAATGCATATATTGTAGAGAGATACTTTGAGACCATGTAAATATCAACTTACCTTCAACTGTTATACTCACTAGTTTTAGCATCCATTGTAATTCTTGCTTGAATCAATTTTTATTATGATGGTTACCAAATAGTCATTTTTCCAGTTTTCATCATTCCTTCTACATTTATCAGTTCCATTTCTACTGTAAGGAAGAGCTTTTCCATTACCCCCACTTTTTGGTCTGGTTGTTGGTTTATATCAGTGTGGACTTGTGGATTATTATTTTATTCAACAGGTTATAATCCTTTGCCATCTTTATTTTAATGTTCATATTGTTCTAGATTTGGCCAATGGAGTCCCTTCATGCTGGCTCCTGTGTCTTATTGATATGTCCCCATCATTCTTTGAGCACTTCCTTACTTCATGGCACAACAAGGTGTTCCAGGCTTAACTTGTACTTTCCTTGCCTTTACTCTGGAGTTGGCCGTTTTTTCAGAGAGCCTTGGTTGCTTTTAGTGGGAAATGGTATTTAGAAACCATGGATGCTAAATATGCTATTTGTGACCGAAGTACCATTATTTATAGTCCCTTTCAGCAGACAGAGGTAGTAGATACATCTATGTACACATAGACACACACACACACACCCATGTACTTCTATAAATAACTGTTTCTTTATCGGTCTGTATATTTATATATATTAAAGCCTATGAGTTCATATCAGTATCTTTCATTCCAATCCAATACCATGTGTTTTATTTAATTTTCTCCCCTTTCCTGTTCTCTGAACAGTGAGAAACCTGGTTCCTTTTATCCATAACACACATGTTCACTTAATTGCTCAGTCCTAGAGTGTACAGAAAGTTGCTTCAGAATTACTAACCCATGCCTCTGAAAAAGAAGACTACTGACTAGATTTTAATACTGGTTTAGAGTTCTTTTTGTTATTAACCTTGAGGGCCAAAATACAGTGTTCAAAAGTTAGCTGACTAGTTCTTTCTTTCCTATCTTAGTCTGTTTTGTGTTGCCGTAACAGAATACCTGAGTCCAGGTAATTTATAAAGAAAAGAAGCTTATTTGGCTCACGACTGTGGTGGCTGGAGAGTATAAGAACGTGGCATCAGCATCTGCTCAGCTCCTGGTGGGGGCCATGTGCTGCCTGACAACATGGTGGAGAAGCTGAAAGGCTGGGGAACGAGTTCAAAGACAGCAAACACTAGGAAGAAGCTTGCTTTACAACACCTCACTCTCTCAGGAACTAATCCAGTCCCACAACAGTGAGAACTCATTTCCATGAGAATGTTAATCTTATACATGAAGGATTCTTCCCATGACCCAGACAACCCCCTAATGGCCCCGCCTCTCAAAACCACTTGCAATTGCAATCAAATTTCAACATGAGTTTTGGAGGGAGTGGACCATATTCAAACCATAGTATCCCTCAACCTCCAGACCTTCCATGTCGTTATATTACTTGTTTGAAATATAATTTGGTTTATTTATTTGTTTGTATTTAATGTTTTCCTTTCCAGAATGGGGTCTTGACATTTCTCACTGCCAAACCTTTTCTCTTGACTAAAGATGGAACAGATTCAGGAGAAGTGAGAGACCCATGTATCCATAGATTAAGTCAGGGCTTTAGCAGAAGTCAGTGATGGGGACATAGGCCAGACATGCACTGAGAACAAACCAACCATTTCCCCTACTTCTGGGCCAACCCTGTCTCTAGGCAAACCATCTTGTGGATTGAAACCCTTGCTAATTTCCACTAAGCCTACTCCTAGGTTCTCCTTGCCATTCTCCCTGATCACCTCTTTGCATTTAGCGAACCAAAAATCCAGTATCTGCATCAGCATCTGCTCAGCTGTAGGCCATGATTGTGTGTACTGTGTACCAGCAGCTCATGTAATATGCTTGATGTAAGACCTTAGGATGATGTTGATCTGGCCTCTCAGACAAGAAGCCCCAGGACACTGCACATTGACACCCAAACTTGCAGACTTTTATGTCCTTTTGCAAGACTGTTTGCTAGCGTCTTGTTCTGAAATCCTTGAAATTTCTCCTCCTGGACTTTCTTCAGTTACATGCTTTGGCCTCTCTAATAGCTGTTTTGCATCAATTCTGATGACCTGGCCATTTTCTCCTGTCTGTCTGGGAATGACTTCCAGAATCCCCTTCCTCTGCCCCATTTAACCCTCTTCCTCCATCTCCCACACACTCATTTTATTTCTCTTTCCTCCAGACACATATAACCTGGTCAGTGCTGCTGATTCCAGCTGTTCTGAATCTTGTCTACAGCTTAAGTTCAAAAACAGATGGGCCCAAAGTATCCTAGATGCTGTGCCAATTTCCACCGCATGAAAACAAATTACTGAAAAGCATCAGGAAATTTTAGAATAGTTTTGGGGTTTGATTCTCTGCCTTCTCAATGGTCCTTCCTCCCCAACTCTTCCATTTCTCTTCACCCTGCCCTCCCCCACCCTCCCCACATTACACCTTGCCACTTTCCATCTCTTCTTTATATTCCTTACTTAGCAAAGCCTGGTTTTAAAAACCTTTATCCTCATTTCTTCTCTTTCTATTTACTGATAGCTTTAACCATCGGGATGGGACTGTGTTGATAATCAAGCTAGGGCTGTTGGTTGTTTTTCTAAATGTTTATACCCTTTTAAAATCTTCCATCTAGGACTAGGGACCTTATGTCCTTTTGGTCATATAAAGAAGGTGAGGCTGGGGCCTCTGTGTCTGTGGGTACATTTATAGGTCATATAATTCACCAACTTGCGAATAAAGTAGATATTCTTCTATTGACTTCATCACTAGGGGTGCAAAATTGTGCCAGTGCCACTGTCTGCCCTTGTCGGGAGCAAGTAGACACTCTCTGTAGACAGGGAGCTTGTTCCTTGGAAAGCAGTGACATTGGACCCACACCATTGCTTTCAGAATCCTCATTCTGGGAATATGCCAACTGCTTTCTCCCAATGTTCTGTAGATCATTGTTTAGCTTTGGCATTCCTAGTCACCCTAAAAATAAGAGGAAAACAATCATTGTAGTGGGACCACTTATCTTAGAGGTATATAAGGAAGACACTGGCAGTCATTTACAGAGTATGGGGAGAAAGCTGTTGGCATGATACAGTGGTTATTGGGTGCGTACTGTGACCAGACATTGTAGGAACTGTCCTCAAGCAAAGCCCTTGAGGGATAGGCTTCTAGAAGTGCAAGTACACGCTGGATTTATCTATGCAGATTATAGCGTTTCCCCGCTTCCCTCCCTCCATTCCTCTCTCCCTCCCTCCCTCCCTTCTTTAGAAGAGAATACTTAGATTCTCAAAAAGTATCAAGCAGAGCCCTATGGATGGTAACTGGAAAAAAAAAAAAAAAAAAAAAAAGATTCTCAAAAGGATCAGGGGTACGTAATTATCTCCCATGATTTAAGACCATTACTCTGAAGCAGTGACTTTACAACGTTTTGATCATGAATCTCTGTGTTTTATACTACAGGCTGGAATATACATATATACACATAAATAGCTGAGAACAACACTTTCACAAAACAATGCTTATCTTTGCTCTGTATGATATACTCTGAGATTTTCTACTTTGTTCTGCTATTCTTTTTTTTGTTGAGATGGGGTCTCACTCTTTCACCCAGGTTGGAGTGCAATGGCGCCATCATGGTTCACTGCAACCTCTGCCCCCTAAGCTCAAGCGATCTTCCCACCTCAGCCTCCCGAGTAGCTAGGACCACAAGTGCACACCACCACGCCCAGCTAATTTTTTGTATTTTTGGTAGAGATAAGGTTTTGCCATGTTGCCCCAGGCTGGTCTCAAACTTCTGACCACAAGTGATCTGCCTTCCTCAGCCTCCCAAAGTGCTGGGAATGCAGGCGTGAGACGCTTCGTCCAGGCTACTTTTTTCTGTTATTCTGTTCTACTATTTTCTACTTAATTTTTTGAGAAATGCTAGTTGGTGACCTATAAGTTGATTTTTTTAAACCTCACTAATGGGGTGAATCCCACAGTTTGTAAAACATTGCTTTAAGAGCATTGGTTTGGCCGGGCGCGGTGGCTCAAGCCTGTAATCCCAGCACTTTGGGAGGCCGAGACGGGCGGATCACGAGGTCAGGAGATCGAGACCATCCTGGCTAACACGGTGAAACCCCGTCTCTACTAAAAAGACAAAAAACTAGCCGGGCGAGGTGGCGGCGCCTGTAGTCCCAGCTACTCGGGAGGCTGAGGCAGGAGAATGGCGTGAACCCGGGAGGCGGAGCTTGCAGTGAGCTGAGATCTGGCCACTGCACTCCAGTCTGGGTGACAGAGCGAGACTCTGTCTCAAAAAAAAAAAAAAAAAAAAAAAAAAGCATTGGTTTTTAAATTTTTGGTGTGCATAAAATTACCTGACATGCTGATTTGAAAGGCAGATTCCTGGGCATCAGTCCACCCCTAATAAGTTGTAATCTCTGGCAGATGAGCATAAGAATCCACATTTTAAACAAGCATTCCAGGTGATTCTGATGCAAGGTGATTTGGGGTCTTGAAGCCTCACACTTACAGAAACTCCTCTCTTTTGCATTTATAAACCTGGCCGTTTAAGGCTTCAGATCACATACTTGCTTGGGGATGACAGATACTACTGGGGATCAGCTGACTCTAGACTGAGAATCTTCTCGTTACAGAATGACCCCAATCACTTAGGTTTACTTCTGGTTCTTCACAATTCCTTGAGAGTCCTCTTTTACTGATGTCTCTTTTGGCCCTTAAGAAGGCAGAGAAGGGGTTAACTGAGGCCACAGAATAGAGTGAAGGAACTGAAGGGTCATTTTACAGAGTGACTGGGGTGTGGCCCAGTCCTCCAGTAGGTGCCCAGAGCCAGTCCAAAATTAGAATGGGGTGGGATTCAAAACTGCTTTTCCTATTCACTTGCCTTTCATGTGTAACCACATGCAGTGTGTCAACATGCTTTCAGGCGCCGTTAGGCAGCAGCAGTTTTGTTCCCTCTGGGTTCACGGACCCTTGGTATTCCTGTTATGTGTTGTCTTAGAATAGCTCTGCACTATGGGGCTCTGAACATTGTCCATTAACTCTTTCAGCACCAGCCCTTTGAGATGCTAAGGGCTTTTTGAATGAAATGTAATAACCACCACAATGAAATAAGAAAATGGTTACTAGTCAGGAGACCTGGATTCTTGCCCTGCTCCACCACTATCTGTGTGACCTCAGGCTCCCTGAGCCTCAATTTCCTCACTCAGAAAATGACAGGCTTGGTCTAGACTCTAGACCATCTTGAAAGTCCCTTCTAGCTCTGAAATTCCATGATTCTATTTTTGTACACACTGGCCTTTTTCTCTTTGCACATGATTCTTTCATTTAAAGTCTCAGCTAGGTTAAGCACAGAAGATTCACTGAGTTTGGGAATTTCCAGAGAATCAGATGATAAATTAATAACAACAAAATGTATTCCTAGCCAGGCGAGGTGGCTCACACTTGTGAGCCTGGCACTTTGGGAGGCTGAGGCGGGAGGACTGCTTGAGCCCAGGAGTTTGAGGCTACAGTGAACCATGGTCATGTCCCTGTACTCCAACCTGGGCAACAGAGCAAGACCCCATGTCTCTAAAAAAAAGAAAGTATGGACCGGGTGCGGTGGTTCACGCCTGTAATCCCAGCACTTTGGGAGGCCAAGGTGGATGGATCACCTGAGGTCACGAGTTTGAGACCAGCCTGACCAATATGGAGAAACCTGGTCTCTACTAAATAATACAAAATTAGCCGGATGTGGTGGCACATGCCTATAATCCCAGCTACTCGGGAGGCTGAGGCAGGAGAATCGCTTGAACCTGGGAGGTGGAGGTTGCAGTGAGCCGAGATCGTGCCATTGCACTCTAGCCTGGGCAATAAGAGCGAAACTCCATCTCAAAAAAAAAAAAAAAAAAAAAAAACCAAAAAAAGAAGTATTCCTATTTAGTATACTAATGAAGTAGGAAATTTATGAAACAAGTTTATTGTAAGAGGAATTTTGAGATGTATTTGTCTTTTCAGACCTGATTCTAGTCACTTTGTTTTGTGTGTATGAATTCATTGTGTGGGCTGTTGAGTAATAATAGTTGTTAAAATAATAAGAAAAGATGTTCGTACTGATATATGGTTGTAGAACACTTCCATGTTTGTGGGCATCACCTTGTTTGATTGGATCTTCACAAAAGTCATGTGTGTTGGGCAGGGCAGGTCTGCTGTCCCTGCTTATCCCGTTTTGTTGTTGTTGTTGTTGTTGTTTTGTTTTGTTAAGAGACAGGTTCTACTGTGTTGCCCAGGCTGGTCATTTACAGGCACATTCATTGTGCACTATACCCTCCAACTCCTGGGCTCAAGCGATCTTCCCACCTCAGCTTCCCGAGTAACCAGGACTACAGGCACATGCCACCATACCTGGCTTCCATTTACTTTTTAAAACAGTTGAAGAAATTTTGAGACCCAGAATGCATTCGTGGCTTGCCCAAAGTTACCTGGCTAGTAAGTGGCAGAGCTAAGCCTAGTCTCTGGGTCTTAAGCATAGTTCAAGGTGCTTCCCACAGAGTATAGATGGAGTTTCACATTGTTCATCCAGATTCCTTAAGGACCTGAACTCAATAATTTGATCTACTAACCTGGAAATTGACTAGGGCATCTCTTCTACCACTCAACCCCTTAAAGTTTTGCCAGTAAAGTATCAACATGGTTAATAATATGCTGTAATTTAGAGCATACAGGAAGCCAATGGACATACAAATTTGGTCATTCAGTAGCCACCCAGAGAGTGAGTACAGATACATGCTGGAGCAGCTGATTTGGCAAGTTTAGTGGAGGCTGAAGATATTAACTAGTCATTAGATGAATCATGGTCTTTCTATCCTCAACATTTACAGGATTGCTTTGGCTCTGGCATCTGTTGTTAGTCAATACTGATTAAGTACCCACCTATTCTTGGTGATAGGTGTTCATTAAACATTCTAAATATACCCTGTCCTCAAGAGAATTCCTTACTGGGCCTGGGGGTTGTTCCTCCTGCACCCCCACACAAAAAGAGACTTCCTTCTCCAAGATAAATATCCAAATAACACATGAGAACTGATAATGACACATGCATCCAATCTGATGATTACGTAGACTTCATTCCATTTAGATCCATAGTTTCACAGAATCAAGAATTTTATTTTTTTTCCCTCCTTTTCATTGTTGTTATGAGCCATGTAAGGGGATTCATTATCTCAGGGACAGGTATTTAGAGGGGGAGATCTTTATGGATACCCTTTCTTCTCAGTGGCTTATTGCTATTTGGCATACTAAAGTACAGTTTGCTAGCCAGGAGGAGTTTCTGGCTGTAGATCAAGCTTCTCCGCTCATGCCTGGTGCCAGGGAGATGCTTGCTCTTAAGGGGGTGGTTACTGCTTTGATAATAAGTGTGTGGATTTCTGAGTGACGTCATTCCACTTTGGCACAGACAGGTATTTATTTCTCTAGAATGAACTACCAGGGGTGAGCCAGACTGTCTGCCTCAGTCATCTCCCAAGGTTTCATTTATTTTAAAAATCTGCTAACACATCTGCGTGTATTTTTTTTTCTGTGTGTGTTTGTCATGTGCTATAATTACTTATGGGGCTTCTGGTGACATCTTAATTAACTAGAGAAGAAAAAAACCGAAGATATAATTGTAGAGTTGTTCACAGGTTTTTCTGTGGACTTTGTGGATCCAACTGTCAACATGATATCGATGGTTACGAATTCTTTTTAAGCTGAGAAACGTATAAATTTTATGTTCCTTGGTCATCGATCACACCTTTGTTCTGTCTTTTACCCTTGCTATGGTGTTTTAGTTTAATTGAATGAATGAGTCAGCTCAGGTCTTTGATGTAATCACAGCCTATTTTGGGGGGCTTTCAGGGAGCATATTTAATACCGAGGTGAATTTCTAGGCCCTTAGTTCTATGGATTATATTGGGGTGGCATTGTAGCATGTAGATTGTACCAAGAGGGTTTAAAAGCCTCTTTATTTTTTCCTCTCTGTAGTTCTGGGAATGCTAGTGCTAACACATGGGATGTAAACAAAGGGAAGGTCCCAGGTCTATAGAAGCTATAGAGAGAGCTGGTGGGCAGGCAGATTTTCCAAGTCAGCCAAATCAGAGTTTTGCAATGGGTTCATCCAAGCCACAAGACCAGGATAAGATGTGTGTTGTGGCTGCTGCACAGTTTAGGAGCAGGAAAGCCATGTCTTGGATCCAGAAAATCCGCAAACATGCGAGAAGCAAGTCAGAAAAAAGAATGTTGATCCTTTTTTTTCCTAGAACAGTGTCTAGCCCATAGTAGGATGCTCAATTAATATTTGTTAAATGAATGAATGAAATAAGAAGAGATCAGGGACTCAGAGAAGGAGCCTGGACAATAAGATATCAGAAACTAGGCAAGAAATAGGGATGGCAGAGATTCAAATCCTGTGTAGACCCCCATGTCTGGTCTTATGGGATCCATAGATCTGTCTTAAGTGATATGAAGACCCTCCAGCTGCCTCCTTTCTGCTCTGAGCACGGTGCCATAGGGGTGGTTGAAAGGAAGGCAGAATCTCTCACTTAACATAAATTGATGGAGACATTTCCAGTTAGTGTCTACAATGGCTTATATTGGGGGGCCATTCCTAGTTCTCTGACCTTAGCCACAAGAACCTTGGTCCTATAATCATTCAGGAAATCGTGATTAAGCACTTAATAGATGTCAGACACGGTGCTAGTCCAGTTCTCTACTTCAAAGCAGATTCCTAAGCTCTGGCTCTTGGGTATGCCATTCTCTCAAGGGTGTGGTTCTGCTCCATGGAACTAATCCAGAGCCACAAGAATCCTATTTTCATACAGTCCTTCCCCCAGACCTGATTATAGGGGACAATTTAGGCTATTTTGAGAAGGTGGGTCTACCACTGCTTGAATCCTTTCTAATCATCTGTCTAGGCTACCGAAGACAATTTGTGGTACTCACTTGTCCCTGAAAATTTGAAAGCTCATTTCTCCATATGTAGACTATATTATTTTTGCCTTTGGCACTTTTCTCTGTCTCTGAACTCTCCTCCTCTGATCTCATTGCTGGCAAAGCTGAAGCCAGAGCTGTGATAAGCCCAGAGAAGTGTGCCCGCCCCCTGCCTGCCCGCCTGTCTTTGAAAGATACCTTCAGGCTGCCGCTGTACTACTGGGTCACAAAACCAGTGTCCACCATTACAGGCAGAATCGTTTTCAAGTCAGTTCCTACCTTGGTGATTTTTACCCCCTCCTTTTAACACCTTCCCCAGCAAATCCAATCCATCCTCTGGCTTATCTGGGTCAGCAAGAGTCTGATTTTATGCATGGCACTGTCAGACCATAAATCCGCTGCAGCTTTGCCTCTCTATCCAGCCTGCCTGCTTCTGTCAGCATCAGCAAAATACAAAATAGAGAAAATAAGCCAGAAAGGCTAATAACACTCATCTGAATAAAATAATCTCTTTGGCTGCCTCAGTTCATTTCATTTTAATCAAGGTGCCAGGAGGGAATTTAGGTTAAAAAAATCCAACCTCCTTGTCACAAGTTCCCTGTCCAACCATCACTTAAATGATTCCTTTTTATCATGCATATACCTTTTTTATTCACCACATAGTTATATGTTCAATAACATATATTGAATGATGTATTCAACTCTCTGGGTTTTGTCTATCATCACAGATACGTCTGTTTTTAAAAGTGAGAAATTATATTCTGCTTAGATGTATTGATAGTTGCCATCTCTCTATGCAGATTGGCAGGTTTGATAGGAATTCTGAGACAGGGGATGGGGGCTTAGTATAAGTTGCTGAAGCATCTAGGGTTCCGGCAATCTAGGCTCCCTTTGGATTCCTTTCTGTCAACCTCAGCACACAGTTCCCAGTGTGGAATGCAGGACTGATTGTTCTACCTTGTCTTTTAGGGAAAAGACAGTGGGAGGTTAAAATCTGCTCTCCTGTTGGTATCTCTCTCACGTCTTCCCAGAGACTTACAACTGCTTTGTTAATTGCCTGTTGCTGCTGTCGTACTCCAACCATTATTTGCTGAAGGCTGTGCATTTTCAGCAGGCAGCGATCTTGGCCCTGGCCCAGAGCCGGGTGAGAAGCATGTTGGAAATTGATGAAAGCTGAGTCCTAGTTTGTTTGGAAATAAAAATAATAATATTTCTTCACATTTGTATAGTGCTGAACTGTTGGCATAGTTCTTTTGCATCCATCATTTCATTTGATCCACACAACAGCCCTGAGAGGTGAGCAACTTAGAGACTGTTAATCCAAAAGGAAACACACCTCATTATAGCAATGCAGAAGCTCAAGCTATATTCCAGCAATGCCAGTCTCATGCCATGCATTCCATCTGCACAGCCATGAATGTAGCAATTATTAATTAAATGGCACCTTAGGTCAGGAGAGCTTCCAGGATTTTACAACCATACTTTGAAGATCTTTAAGGAGTGAGATGTATACCAACAGGGCACATGTCCATTTTATAGATGAGATGATCAAAACCAAACAGAGGGAATATGGAAAAGAACCATAATAGAGAGGCCACCTTGGACCTTTATGGACTTGGCTCTTCACCATGGATATTTTAGAGAAATCCCTTTAAGCGCTTGTTGCTAAGTTTGTTGAATGTCCATAAATAGTCCAAGTTGAGGGAGAAAAGCTGGGCTAATGTCTTCGAAGCTAATGATTCAACTGTGCAGGTTTATCTCTTTCAGTACATTTACAGTGATAATGTCTTCTGCAGATGTACAGGCAGCATGTGACTTTCCAGGTCTCCTTTCTTTTGACTCCAGAGTCATTCCTTCTGAAGTACAGTATGATGTTTTCTTGATCTTCCTCCTGAAAAAAATTTTAAGAAAAATACTCCTAGATATTTTGTCTGCTTTTTAGGGATTAGTTTTTGAGGAGGTTTGCAGCTGTTCAGCACATTCCTAAGGGATGCAGACCCTTTCCTTTAAAGGCCCAAGTATTGTACAACCTAAGGCTCTGGGGGTGGGGAAAGTAAAGAGACTGTGCAAACAAATGATAGATGGAAAAGATATAAAGACAAAGTTCAATCTCCTAACCAAACGAAGTTCCCTTGGCTCCAGCGGTCCCAAATAAAATGAGGCTGCAAAGCTTCTGGAGCAGGAAACCACTCTAGCAGAGCCTTAATATGCTCCCTATGAAATCACGTCTCATTGCCTTGCTTATTTTCCAGCCTGAAGTGTGTTTCGTCTTTGTTCGTGTTGGCTGGGAAAATTGTCTGTATATTTGTGATCCCCTCCTCCCACTTTCTCTCTACTTTACTTGCCCTACCACCACCCAAAAATAAATACATGAATTAATTAAAACACCTCAGTTGAAAGGAAGAATGTGTCTGAGAAAGCTTACAGACTCAAAGGACCAGGAATATTGTGTGAAAAGCTGCATTAATAGTAGGAGAGGCTGCGGATTCCTGGAAGAAACAGACAACAGCATCTAGAGCTGGTTTTTTAAGCATAAACTCCTTTCTTAAAATAAAAGTCTTGCATAGAGCCTGAATATATGAAAAAGATCAAAGCAGTATTTTTATTGGTATAAATCTACTTTTAAAGTACAAATTTATAGAGTACTTATTATATCATCAGTCAATGAGAACAATGAGGCTGTTTTCATGAACTAAAAATATTGAGATCAGGATTATGAATCAGTTATAGTTTTATATTCATTTCAGCATCTGGTTTTGGTTTAGGTAGCCCAATATCAAGAAAATTCTGATTAGCATAGATGAGTTATTGTAATCTTGAGCTTTAAACTGATTTAGATGGAAAAAAGAAGATATTTTTGTTTTAAAGTTGAGTCATTATCATCACCTAGCAGCTATTCCCCTTCATAAATATTAATTGGATAAGCCCCCACATGTATAATAGGCATTGCAACAACTGACAATGAGATGGTATGATATTAAGCATGTTGATTTTCACTACCCAACCATAGTCTAACATGAACCCAGCCTAGGCCCTTGAGCCTTCTATGGCATGTGATTAAACCTTGCTGCTGTGTGTCAAGTTATAGGCTCACCTGTACAGCTTTATTGGAGGAGGTACACATAGGCTTGAATGAAAAAATAAGCCTATGCAAAACTACATGTATTCTAATCAATAGCATATTGTTCAGAAGTTCCAAGGCATACAGTGATTCTTTCTTCCAGGGTTTGCATAAAACAATGCTAGCAGCCTGCGACACATTGTGGTGGTATGTAATGCAGGGAAACTGGGTCCTGGGTCTCTTGCTCACATCAATAAGGGTTGCTCATATGATTGGATGTGTCACCATTTTTTAAATTGAAATGTGATTTTCTGCTAATTCCAGAGTGTCTCAGAACACAGTTTAAAAGCTCCTGCTCACTGAAGCCAATACTAATACTGTAACTATTGCACAAAATGCTGTAAGAATGGAAATAAATACATACGGTAAAAGTACTTATAGCACCTTGCAAGTTCTGTTTTCTTCTTTTTCTTTTGTTTTGAGACAGAGTCTTGCTCTCACCCAGGCTGGAGTACAGTGGCATGATCTCAGCTCACTGCAACCTCCGCCTCTGGGGTTCAAGTGATTCTCCTGCCTTAGCCTCCCAAGTAGCTGGGATTACAGGTGTGCACCATCCACACCCAGGTAATTTTGTATTTTTAGTAGAGATGGGGTTTTCCCATGTTGGCCAGGCTGGTCTCGAACTCCTGACCTCAAGTGATCCACTGCCTTGGCCTCCCAAAGTGGTGGGATTACAGGCGTGAGCCACACCTTACAAGGTCTTGATAAAACTTATTAGCATTAAGTGATAAGGCATTTTATTTTAAAAGATTTCTACTGCCAGCCATCCTCTTTATTGACCCACCTTTGTTCACTCATCCTTTCTTTTGAGGACACCCTGGGGATATGTGCTCTGCATCCTTTCCAATGGTGTTAGGTTGGTTTTACCCCCTCTGCTTCCTCTTTTGATCTGCAGTCTACCTTTCTGAGCTAGCTGGCCCTTTGTCTGTACCACCATTAAAGTTCTATTTTACTATAGGTCTTTCTTTGTCTCCCTTACTATATTGCAGCGTTCGTACTTTTATAACCACTAAAGCCCCTAACACCATGCCTTGTTCATTTAAGATCCAAATGTTTGTACATTTGTGGAATTGAATTGTGGCATCATTTGTGTGTATGTAAAGTGCTATAGGAAAAGAACCTGTATAGAACCCCCCCATCCATGTTCTCCTTTAAGAAACAGATTTAAACCAATTGTCAATGTAAAGTCTCATGAGATTTGCTCCTTTAAAAAGCATGCTTACTGAGGACATGGGTATCTTGCCGAGAGACACCACTTGATTAAAATGTAGATTAAATTATTTAGAATTTTGTAACTGAAATCTAATTGGAATCATTTTGAAAGTTTTCTTGCAGTGGAAACATCAGATGCCATGGAATGCATGTGTTCAAATATCTTACCATTTTGAATTTAGAATTATTTCCTGTTCACTTTTTTTCCCCCAGATACTAAACATTTTGAAAGGAGTAAATTAATATATGTCTCTCTTCCTCTCAGCTAGTATATTTTTGATTTCCATAGAAATCTTTCAGTTTCTCTCAAAAGGTAAGTGTTGTCACAGTGATTGGCACTCTTAAGAGTTAGTGATTTTGGCTACAGAAGAGTGATGCCTGGGGCAGGGGGTGGGGACCTGGATACAGGTTTAGAACATTTTCAATTTGGACTCTAATTGGTTTGAAGTAACTTCTTGGTTTGGGTTAGACAGATATTTGATTTGTCTGATGTTTTCTGAAGTCCAAGTAGGTGTGGCATGATAATTTGTTAATAGCTTTTACTACAGAATTGGAAAAGCCTAAGTTGAACTTCACTCTTTACAAATCACAAAGTGCCTCGCCTTTAGTGCTGAATGGAGGCAGTACTGACTCAAGAACTAAGCTACTCTCAGCTCACTTTCTTTGTAGTAGCAGTTTGACTGGAGGGAGGAAGAGAGGAAAGAGGGAAAGAAACAGATCGTTACTATTTGCAGTGAATGAGAATACTTGCTTTGCAGTTAGAGGCTTGGTTTGAATTCTGGAATTGCCACTTTTTAGCTATATGACCTTGGGCAAAGTGTTTAAAAATTTTTAGTCCACTTTTCCTCATCTGCCATATGTGGTTAATAACACCCACCTCATCAGGTAGTTGTGGGGTTTAAGTCAAACAACATGTATAAAGGGCCCAGATATGTGTACAGTATCCCTTGATAAATAGTACTGCAAATTATTCCTACTTTTGTTGTTTTTCTCCTTAAAGAAATCCAACTTCCAAATGTAGAACTTTCTGTTGCTTAAGGTAATGCTGAGTTGGTAATCAATAATTCTTTTGGATCACAATGTTTTCATTAGAAATGAGCATCTAGGGCCAGGCGTGGTGGCTCACACCTGTAATCCCAGCACTTTGGGAGGCCAAGGTGGGTGGATCACTTTGAGGTTGGGACTTCAAGATCAGCCTGGCCAATATGGTGAAAACCCATCTCTACTAAAAATACAAAAATTTGCTGGGTGTGGTGGCAGGCGCCTATAATCCCAGCTACTAGGGAGGCTGAGGCAGGAGAATCTCTTGAACCTGGGAGACAGAGGTTACAGTGAACCAAGATTGTGCCACTGTACTCCAGCCTGGGTGACAGAGTGAGACTTTGTCTCAAAAAACAGAAAAGGAGTACCTTGGTTTAGCACTTTACTGCTCCACTCAAGCTGTAGACATTTTAGGAACACATATGTTCAGGTATGGTTTGTGTTCTTGATTGTATGGGACATGAGATTATGGCTCGATAAATGAAATCAAAACTTCCTTGGATATGTTCTGTGGAACTCCAGAGTTTTCAGTAATGTTTTAATGGCATACGTCTCCAAAGTTGCCTTTATTAAATCCTACAATGGATAAATTTGTGGGCATTTTGTAGTGCTGTAGTGATTTTTGTCTCTAGACAAAATCTCTAACTTTGGTTTCTACCGTAGAGATAAACCAAATGACTTAGTGGCTAAAGTGATGGACTTCAGAATCACCTTAGACCTGGTCTAGCCAGACAATGCAGAACTGTTGTTCTAGTCCCTGGCACCCTCTTACTTGTTGTGTTAGTCTTATTCGCTGTAGACAAGTGACAACCTCTGTTTTCTAAAAGCTTCAGTTTTCTAATCAGTAGAAGGGGGATAATGGTAGTTCTTTTCTTGCAATGAAATGATAGAGCTTAGATGAGATAATACGTATAACGCATTCACCAAGTTCTTAGAACATAGTAGGTGCCTGATAATCCTGTTTCTCCTTCTACATCCCCTCTTCCCCCTCTCTCCTTCTTGTCCTTATTTTCTCCTTTTTTCTCCACTGAGTTTTTAGTAAAGGAGAAAACCAGAGAGGTGAGCTTCAGGAAAAATACCTTTATTTCTGGATTGGCTTTGATTGCTGTGATTTTAGGACACGGACTATAGTTGTAGATATTGCCCTGGCTGCGTATCAACAATGACTTCTTTTCCTTGATGTTTCTCCACAGGAAGGATCAGAATGTTCTCTCTCCAGTCAACTGCTGGAATCTCCTCTTAAACCAGGTGAAACGGGAAAGCAGGGACCACACCACCCTGAGTGACATCTACCTGAATAACATCATTCCTCGATTTGTCCAAGTCAGCGAGGACTCAGGAAGACTCTTTAAAAAGGTACAGAGGTATTTCTAGTCACAGAGGTTCTTGGGTGGAGCAATGACACAATTTTTGAAATTCTATTAGGTATTATGTTGATTACCTGGGTGACAAAATTATCTGTACACCAAACCCCTGTGACATGCAATTTACCCATGTAACAAACTTGCACATACACCCCTTGAACCTAAAATAAAAGTTAGAAAGGAAAAATAAAAGAAAGAATATCTTATTGGCCCACTTCATAGGCTTTCCACTAGTCATTCCCTACTACATACTTGTGGAGAAAAAAATATTTGAATTGGCATTCCTTTCTTCCTTTCTGAGCTGAATTAATAGTAGCCTTGGGAAAGGAACCATTTGCAAGGTACAAACCCAGGACTGGTACCATAATTCATAAGCTGCATCTATTAACAAAAACTGTGTTTTGGGAAGTTTCCTTAAAGTGATTTGTGAAGCTTTTGAGCTTAAGCGGCCAACAGTGTCATTTTATGTTTTCCTATTCTAGTTCATTTAGCAAACTTATATACGTTTATGTTTTTAGTTTAGTTTTCTTCCCAGGGTCTCATCTTGGCCAAGGTAAGCTCATAAGTGTGGTTATTCTTATCGTGATGTGTCTTTGTCTTTGGGTCTCTGAATGCTTTCGGAACTCAATTGTTATCATACTTCCTTGGGTATAGGTTGAACAATTTGACTAAGGAAAACTCAAAATAATCATGATAATCTTAAGGAGCCAATTCACCTTACCTGTCAATGATGGACCTAGCCTCTTGAAAACTCAGGAAGCTCTTTTCTAAGCTGTCTCAGCTTGAGCTCATAGTGGAATCATTTATTCATGAGGTTTGGTTACAAACAGCGGTGAAGGCCCCAACCATTGTATATGATATGCCATGTCTACCATTCAAGCGTTGACATCCCCGGAAGACTTTTCAGAAGGCAAATAATCTTCCTATAAGTTATAGGTAGAAAAAGGTGATAGAGGGCTATTTAGAATTCATCAGTTTCCAGGTGACAAAATCCATTATTAAAATTCGAAAGTGTGAGAGAAAAGACTGGTAAACAGGATTGTAGTCAATGCAGTCAAAACTCTTTTTTTTTTTGAGACAGAGTCTCGCTCTGTCGCCCGGGCTGGAGTGCAGTGGCCGGATCTCAGCTCACTGCAAGCTCCGCCTCCCGGGTTCACGCCATTCTCCTGCCTCAGCCTCCTGAGTAGCTGGGACTACAGGCGCCCGCCACCTCGCCCGGCTAGTTTTTTGTATTTTTTAGTAGAGACGGGGTTTCACAGTGTTAGCCAGGATGGTCTCGATCTCCTGACCTCGTGATCCGCCCGTCTCGGCCTCCCAAAGTGCTGGGATTACAGGCTTGAGCCACCGCGCCTGGCCAGTCAAAGCTCTTGATCAGCTTTCCAATTCTCAGTTAGGAAGTTTTCCAGATTTCACTAGATCTGGAATTAATACCCCATTTTTTTTCTGTAATTACCAGCCTGATCAAATAACTGATTTGGAATCTTCCATCTACCTAATTGCATCCGTGAAGGTGCTTTCCCTGTGTCTTAGAGACAGAATATTGAGGGTACAATCATCTGTCGAAGAAAAGAAGGCAGAGAAAGATAACTCCTCCCAGAGCTCACTGGCTACTTTTAGTAGCCTGGCTGTGCTGTGGTTGGGGCCACACTTCATTTCGGGGTGAGGGTACTTCTCACCATCTCCTCCATGGTTTCCAGCATCAGCTTCAGCTTGGTTGTCATTAATTTGAATTATTCTGCAATACTTCATGATGCGTGTGTGTGACTAAAATTAAAACTTATTTAGGTGAAATTTTGACAGCTTGTCTCTATGACCTTGACAGCCACTTTTAGACTATCTCAAGAAGGAAAGGGCTTGACTGATAGTTTCCTCCTCCGTTTTCTTTGTTCATCTGAGAAAACAACTTTTATAAGATCTGTTCACCTAGCTAGACTTCACCCAGTCTCTCAGCTCTCTTTTCTCCCAACCTTAGAAGGTTAGAGAAAAACCAAGCTGAGAGAATTTAATAGCCTCTCCAGATCTCAGAGATGCTTATACCGAAGGCAGCCAGATATCAAAGCCACAAGTGTTCCTGACTCTTCAAGTGCCCCATGTATATTTCACCAAAGGACTAGGTACATGGCACGTATACAAGGTGTGGGGCGTATGACCTCCATGAAAAAAATTTGTTTGTGAATGATATTCTTAGCCATGCGCTCAGGGTTGACTTCCTTAAGCTGTGTATTACTATGCTAGAGTGCGAGGAAGAACTTATTTCTCACATGACTGTTTATATATTACATTTCACCGAAGAAAAGGATGCCTATCATAATTTAATAGCTATATGCATTTTCACAAACTGAATTCACACCTGTGTAACCAGCACCCAGATCAAGAAATAGAACATTTCTGTACCCTGGAAGCCCCCTCATATTCCCTTCGAGTCATCTCCCCACCCTAAATTCTCAAGGATAACAACTGTCTTGACTTTTAACAGCAGAGATTAGCTTTGCTTGGTTTCATACTTTATATAAACAGAATTGCACAGTATGTACTCTTTTTTTGTCTGGTTTCTCTCAATATTATGTTTGTGAGATTTATTCATACTGTTGTGTATAGTTACAGATCATAGGAATTTCTCTTGATCTTTGTAACTTTGGATCAATTAAATTGTAGTCGATTAGAGACATGCCAATGATTACTATCCCACAGCATTAATAATTTCTTTTCTCCTTCCCTTGGGGGGGGTTCCCATGTAGGCAGAAAACTCTTAAGTTAGGAGCTGGTTGGCAGATCATAAAAATAGGTTCAGCCAAGCACCGTGGCTCATGCCTATAATCCCAACAACTCAGGAGGTCAAGGTGGGAAAAATGCTTGAGGCCAGAAGTTCAAAAACAACCTGGGCAACATAACAAGACCTTGTCTCTAAAAAAATTTAAAAAGTTAGCTGGGCATGGTGGCCTGTGCCTGTAGCCACAGCTACTTGGGATGCTGAGGTGGGAGTATTGCATGAGCCTAGGTGTTTGAGGATGCAGTCAGCCGTTATCATGCCACTGCACTCCAGCCTGGGCAACAGAGTGAGACCCTGATAGTTTGAGGATGCAGTGAGCTGTAATCATGCCACTGCACTCCAGCCTGGGCAACAGAGTGAGACCCTGATAGTTTGAGGATGCAGTGAGCTGTCATCATCCCACTGCACTCCAGCCTGGGCAACAGAGAGAGATCCTGACTCTTAAAAAAAAAAAAAAAAAAATTGATTCATTCTATTTTGGCTGGGTAAAGAGCCTCTCTGCTTTCTAGTAATGGGCAAAGAAACATTCTTCATACCCCACCCCAGATTTTTAACCTCTTTTGTTTAGAGTGTTATTGCACATGAAGAATTAGAATCCTACTGGTTAAGATAGTATCAGATAAGAGTCCTAAGGAATGTCCTCAGCCATTCTATAGTTACATGAATCTTCCCCGGGATTTGCTTTGTGCTATCAGAGGAGACGCCTTTTCCAAGTGACCCTTTCTCTTGGGCCTAGCTCTGCTATTAACTGTGAGACCTTGGACAATGACTTCTTTTTGTGCCTCAGTTCCCTAAACTTTAAAAAAAGAGTGTGGTCTATATGATCTCCATGGTGCCTTCCAAATCCGGGATACCACAGTTCTGTGACGATAAGGGGATCTTACACTGGGGGCTTCCTTCCAGTTGTTAGGTTACCTTTGTTAAATTGTGATAGGTAAATTGTAATCCCACAGGTAAGGACAAACAAAAGTGGATATGGGTGTGGAGAGGGCTAGCTTCAGCAAATGAAGACCAAATTTCTTGAAGAATGAAGCATTACTTCAGGTGCTGATATCTACAATGTCAGCAACCAAGAAATACCAAATTGGGATCCAAATATATAAAATAGATATATTTTACTGGTAAATTTGGTTCCAGTGGCAAAAGGAGCCATTTCTCTGGGGACTTAGGCTTAGAAAAGATACCTTAATTTCTGGTATGGCTGTACACACCTGTGCTTTATGTGAATTTGAGTCTGTTTGTCACTAGCCAAAGTCAACATTTTTAAAAATCTTGTTTTAATGTATAAACTTAAGGATTCACTGAAAATATTATGATGATAGAAGTCATTATATTTTGAACCTGTATGTGCCAGGTATTGTGTTAAGCACTTTATACGTATTATCTCCTTTAATCCTTACCATAATTTTATAAGGTAGTTACTATTGTTACCATCGATGTTTTATGAAGGAAGAAACTATGGCTTAAAGAGATTAAGCAGGCCAGGCACAGTGGCTCAAGCCTGTAATCCCAGCCCTTTGGGAGGTCGAGGTGGGAGGATCGCTTGAAGCAAGGAGTTCGAGACCAGCCTGGGCAACATAGCAAGACTGTCTCTACCCACCTCCCCCCCCCACAAAAAAAATTAGCTAGCCATGATGGTACACACCTGTAAGCCTAGCTAGCTAGGAGGCTGAGGCAGGGAGGATTGCTTGACCCCAGAGGTTTGAGGCTGCAGTGATCTATAATCATGCCACTGTACTCTAGCCTGAGTAACAGAGCGAGACCCTCTTTACAAAACAAACAAACAAAAAAAAAAAAAAACAAAAAATAGCAGAGGGCTGGGCGCGGTAGCTCCACGCCTGTAATCCTAGCGCTTTGGGAGGCCAAGGTGTGCAGTTCACCTGAGGTCAGGAGTTCAAGACCAGCTTGGCCAACATGGTGAAACCTCGTCTCTACAAAAATACAAAAACTAGCCGGGCAAGATGGCCAGTGCCTGTAATCCCAGCTACTCGAGAGGCTGAGGCAGGAGAATCACTTGAACCTGGGAAGCGGAGGTTGCAGTGAGCAGAGATCATGCCATTGCACTTCAGCCTAGGCAACAGAGCGAGACTTCATCTCAAAAAAAAAAAAAAAAAAAAAAAAAAAAAAAAAAAAAAAAAAAAAAAAGAAGAGAGAGAGAGATTAAGAAAAATGAAATGAAGCTACTGTTTAACTCCAGTCACCTGGCTCTAGAATCCAACATTTTCATCTACATACTGTATTAGGATTCTCTAAGTATGTTGTGCAGAGAAGAGAAAATCCTGGATTTTCTCTTTTTCACTGAATTCAGATATTTCACTTATAGAATTAACCTAATTTTTTCTTTTGCACATAAACCTTCAAAGGGTATGGAGATGTTGAACATCAACATTGGATTGTTTTTCCTACCTGGGGTTGGGGCAGGCAGCTAGAAGTTGGGAATGAAATAGGGCAGCATGTTTACACTCCCCAGGGGCAAAATATCTCTGCCCCCTGTAAGAGGGAAACAAGGACTCATTAAATGTGAGAGCTGGCCCAAAATTTGACTCACAGCTAATTTAGGGATGTCAGGGTGGCTGCACAATTGGCCCCTCTATGGTATTGAACCCCCTTAAGGGATGCTCCTTGCTAGCCCTCTGGTTTGTGGTAAGGTCTGCTGGGACATATTTTACATTTTGCATGAAGCCATGTTGGAGATTCTTTTAGCTAAATATAACATCTGGAGAAAGTAGCCTCCTGTCCACAGCTTAAAAACAGACTGACTTTGTCTAGGACTCCAGGGAAAATTGAGCCCGTTTGGTGCTCCTGACATCTCCTTTCATGTAATGAAAGCTCAGTCTGTCTAACCTCTGTTGGAACCAGCGTTTGGGCAAACATTATTGCTGCCACCTTCATTTGTTTAATGCAGTGGCTTCAAAAACTATGCCCAAAAACTGCCAAGTTTGGCTCCCATCTGCCTGTGGTCTCCGTGAGGGGCATGTTCTAAAGAAGCCCACCAAGAACAGATATAATTTTTCCCACTTGCTCAGTTTAAACTGAAATAAACTTGGGGGTGCTTTTTCCTACAGCAGAGAGGATAATCCTGTTTTCTCTTTTTACTTAGCTGGAACACACTAAAAGTACCTCTGACTTTGCTTTCTCAAATCACTGTTTCTAGCCCTTCACAGCTGCTCACACTTAAGCTTGGAAGCTGGTCAGTTCAGACAGTGCTAAGACTCAGTTGCATCCTTGTTTTTACAGCACTGCAGTGAACTGTACTCCTGTTTTACTGTTAGGACTCTTAAGTTTCTATGGCAAAAACTTAGGTTAAATTGAAAAAGCCAAGTCAGATTCCCTGTAGACCAGTAGCTTTCAACTTTGCCTGAGCATGAAAGTTACTTGGGGAGTTTTAAAAAAATCTTTGTGACCTTGAATAAACAGAGGTTTCTTAGGATATAAAAAGCATGAACTATAAAATTTTATAAAGGATAAATCAGACTTCCTCAAATCTTGGACTTTTGTTCTTGGAAAGACTTTATTTACAAAATGAAAGACAAGACGCAGACTATGAGAAAATACTTGTATATCTGACAAGGACTTATATCAGAATATAGAATAAAGAACTCTGAGAACTCAGTAATAAGACAGACTGCCCAAATTTTTTAAAATGGAAAAAGGTTTTAATGAACATTTCACTAATAAAAATATATAAATGGCTAATCAGCACATGAAAATATGCTGAATATCATCAGTCATGATGGAAACGCAAGTTAAAACTGTAAGAAGATATACCATAGGTTCACTAGGATGGTTAAAATTAAAACATCTGGCAAGACCAAGTGTTAAGGAAGTTGGCCAGAACCCTCATATTTTGCTGGTGAGAGTGTGAAAATGGTACAACCACTTCGGAAAATAGTGGCAGTTTCTTATGACATTAAATATGTACTTGTCATATGACCCAGTAATTCCAGGTATTTATAGGCATCTACCCAAGAGAAATAAAAGCATATGTGTAAACAAAGACTTGCACCTGAATATTGATAAAGTTTTGGAATAGGCTGAGTAATGCCCCCCTCAAAAAAAAAAAAAAAAAAAAAAAAGAGGTGCATATTCTAACCTCTGGAACCTGTGAATGCTACCGTATGCATGTAATACTTTGCAGATATGACTAATTTGAGGATCTTGTGATGGGGATATTTATTATGCTTGATTAGCCAGGTGGGCCCTAAATGCAATCACAAGTATCCTCATAAGAAGGAGATTACAGATAAAAGAGAGGAAGGTCATGTGATAGAAGCAGAGGGAAGCAGAGTCATAGAGAGAGGATGCTATGCCACTGACTTTGAATATGGAGGAAATGGCCATGAGCCAATGAATACAGCTCTAGATGCTAGAAAAGGCAAGGAAGCGGATTCTTCCTGAGAGCCTCCGGAGCAGAAGCAGCCCTGCTGACACACTGGTTTCAGCCCAGTGAAGTTGGTTTTGGAGTTCTGACCTCCAGAACTCTAAGAGAACAAATGTATGTTGTTTTAAGCCATCGTGATTGCAGTAATTTGTTACAGCTGCCTTAGGTACTTTATTCATAATAGCCCAAACTGGAAACAACCCAAATGTCCATCAACAGATGAATGGAAAAACATATTGTAGTGTATCCATATATTAATACTACTCAGCAATAAGAAGGGAAATGCTGATACAATGTAAATGAGGTCAAAAAACATTATGTTGATAAAAAGAAGCCAAGCACAATGAGTACATTCTGTATGATTCCATTTCTATAAAATTTTAGAAAAGACAAATCTGATCTATAGTGATAGAGAATAGATCATTGATTGATTGCCTTGGGGGCAGGATGGGGATGAAGGATTGACTGCTGAGGGACACCAGGGAATTTGTAGGGTTTTTATAGCCTACATTATATAACATTTTAAATGATGCTTTATAACATTTTTATAATGTTACATAATCTTGATCATGGTGGTACATTAGACAGAATTTATCATATTGTACAGTTAAAATGTGTACATTTTATTATGTAAATTATGCCTCAATAAAGTTGATCTAATTTAAAAAACACCCATGCCAAGACCCTACCCCAGCACAATTGAGTCAGAGTCTGTGGAATAGGGCCTGGGTGATTGTTGCCTACAGCCAGGACTGAGAATCCCTGCTGCAGTGTTTTCCATCTTGGGGAAACTGCAGAGCACGGAGAATATCTGATGCCCTAAGATCCTGTCTATCTGTATGTGAGCCGTGTTTGCCTCTGCAACAGACAGTGTTAAAGCATCTAGGCTAGTTTCTCTAGGCAACCCATTGTGGTTTCCTCCTTTATTCTTGGAGGGTGATGAAGGGTGAAGTTAGCTTCAGATAAATAAATCTGGTGACAAAGGGTGAATCTGGCTTCCTTCACACTGCAGGAAGTGGGGAATGCATGAAGAGTGCTGAGGAAGGAATGTAAGAGGCTCAGTTAATACTTTTCTCCAGGGCCCTGGAGATGTTAAACATGTCCTTTTGCCATTAGTGAATCAGTCACAAGAGAATTGCCACAACAGTCAGATTTCTTTTGGCACCGAGGAAATGAATCTGGTAGTTAAAAAGGATAAAGGTGATTTAAAACTAAAAGCAGTGCATGTTACCTATCTCTTTGGTATCCCTTTGGACTGGGATAGGATTTCCTATGGTGTGTTTTGAGTCCAGCTGTTTGGCATGTGTGAGGAGAGTGAATAATGATACTGTGAGAAGGCATGTTGGGTGGTGTGATGGTCATAAATAAGAAGAGAAGAAGTGACCCACAATGTTGTTATAGTTGAATGTCCCTGGTAGGTGCTGTTGATTGAATGAATGGAGAAAAAGAATGGTTTTCCAAAGGTTGTGTCCCTGTGCTCTGCCCCCTTAAGAAAGGGTTTAACTCTTTGGGAGAAGGAGTAGATGAGTGATTTAACCCTCCTTCCCTTCCCCGTCCACCATATCCCTCCTGCTCCTCTGAACTCAGTATCTGTTATTGGACTGAATTTCCTCCACATTATAGCATGGTCACTAACAGTGTTTGCACAGTGCTTTACAGACAGCTGTTCCAGTTGCCCAATTTATCTTGTTGGTAGCAAAAATCTGTTCTAATTAATTGAGATTTATTCTCTCATATCTGATGAAAAGATCCTCTTTGGGGAAAAGAATAGGATGTGAAACTGAGCTTATTTGAGTAGGGAATGGAAGGCTGCCAGCTACTTCAAAGGTATCTCTGCTGATAAGGGGCATCAGGTTTACTGCCAAAGCCAACACCAAGGGGAGCTTTGCAGCTAGTGCTGTTGGGGGTGTTTTAGCTTTGGTTTCTATGACACTGGGTCAGCAGCATCTATGTGCTCTCCCTTGAGGCTGCTCTCTGGGTGGTCCAGGCTTTTATTTGGACTTAGGAAGGTGCAGCTCAAAGGGATTGCATGCATCAAAGATGTCTGTAGTCTTTTGCTTAGGTTAGTTTGTGTGTTTGCCTTTTTGGTGTTTTAGTTCTTAGGTATCTGCCTTTTCTAAAAGAGCTCAAGGTGCTATATTTAGAACTTTCAAAGGTATAATAGTACTTCAATTTGTATAAATCAAAGGATTATTAAGGGAATCTAAAGAATAGAATGGAATATGGGAAATGGAATATGGGAAAGAGAGGTACAGTAGACAAAAAATAAAAGTGTCCATATGCAACCTTGTATTGGAATACTACCCTAAATTAGGAGATTATACGGTCAGTGAGTATTTTAGTGAATACTGTATACACAGCATTATGCTGCTAGGTGCTTAAACTAGCTTGAAAATCAAATTGAGGAATAAGATTTGCCTCCCAAGGAAGCTTTGGGTTTTTGGTTTATTTAGGTCTTTCAAAACTTTCTGTGGGATGATGATGACAAAATAATAATAGTAACCTTTTGTAAAATTCACACTGTGAATACCTCCCACTGTAGTAGGCCCTAGATGTGTATTTTCTCTGCACCTTTCATCTATTTTTGCAAAGTTTTTTTCCTAAACTATTTATGAAAGTTAAAATACTTAGAGAAAATGCACATATTATAAAGTGTACAGCTCAATGAATTTTTACAAACCGAACACAACTATGTAATCAGCACCCAGATGAAGAATGTTACTAGTATCCCATGAACCCTCCTTCTCTCCACTTCAAGTCATTACTCTCTGAAGGGTAACCATTATCATGACTTCTAACACAATATAAGTATTTGCCCATTTTAAAAAATTTGTTTATGTAAATGGAATCAGATAATTTTTTTCAACAATTTAAATATGTAATTCTTTTGTCTTCTGGCCTCCATTATTTCTGATGAGAAATCAGCTGTGGTTCTTAGGTTCTTATTATTGCTTACTTGTGTGTAATATATCATCTTTTTGTTTGTTTGTTTTAAAGAGATGGAGTCTGTGTTCCCCAGCCTGGAGTCCTGTGGCATGATTACAGCTCACTGTAGACTGGAACTTCTGTGCTCACGCAATCCCAGTCCTTCCATCTTGGCCTCCCAAAGTGGTGGGATTATAGGCTTGAGCCACTGTGCCCAGCCCTTCTTTATTTGGCTGCTTCCAATATTTATTCATTTTCTTTGGTTTTTAGTACTTTAACTACCATAAAAGTGTAAGCGTGGTTTTCATTGTATTCATTTGGCTTGGATAAATATAATATTCAGACAATCCCTGATCTGTCAAATATCTAATTTGTAGAAATTATAGGAAAAATATCAGATTTTTGCTCAACTTGAGAAAAAATTTTGGCAAATAATTTTTTGTGTCCCATCTCTCCTTCCTGTTTTGCTTTGATATCAATTGCATGTATGTTAGACTGCTTGATTCAGTCCCACAGCTTGTTGATGTTCTGTCCATTTTTTTTCAAATTTCTGTTTTCTGTATACCTTGGTTTAGATGATTTCTAAAGTTTGCCTATTTGGCTGAGCGTGGTGGCTCACAACTGTAATCCCAGCACTTTGGGAGGCCAAGGCGGGTGGATCACTTGAGGTTAGGAGTTCGAGACCAGCCTGGCCAACATGGTGAAACCCCTTCTCTACTGAAAATACAAAAATTAGCTGGGCGTGATGGTACGTGCCTGTAATCCCAGCTACTCAGGAGGCTGAGGTAGGAGAATCACTTGAACCCGGAAGGTGGAGTTTGCAGTGAGCTGAGATTGTGCCATTGCACTCCAGCCTGGATGACAGAGCGAGACTCCATCTCAAAACAAACAAACAAACAAACAAAATACCAGTTCTTTCTTTTTTTCATCTAAGATGCTATAAATGCCATCCAATGCATTTTTTTATTTCAGATGTGTGTATATATGTGTGTGTGTGTGTATATATATATATATATATATATATATATTTTTTTTTTTTTTTTTCTTTGAGATGAAGACTCACTTTGTCACCCAGGTTGGAGTGCAGTGGTGTGATCATTGCTCATTGTACTCTCAAACCCTTGGGCTCAAGCGATCCTCCCACCTCAGCTTCTCATGTGTCTGAGACTACAGGTGTGTACCATCATGCTTGGCTAATTTTTTTAGAGTCTCGCCGTGGTGCCCATGCTAGACTTTAACTCCAGGGCTCAAGTGATCCTTCCCCTTCAGCCTCCCAATTATTGTATGGATATTTTTAAAACATAGTTGGTACTTACTTAAAACTTCTTGTCTGCTATTTTTAACATTGACATTATCTCTAGGTCTGTTTATTGATTTTTCCTTTTGACCATGAATCTTTACATGCCTATTAATCTTTTATTGTATATTGGACATCGTAGATAATATATCATAGAAACTGTAGGTGTACTTATCATCCTCTGAAGAGTGTGAAGTTTCATTCTAGGAGGCTATTAAATTACTGGTTGATCACCTTGAACTTATGGGGGCTTGGCTTTATACTTTGTTACAGTGGGTACATTTTGGTTTTGCCCTTCATCTTAGAATATACTATATACTTAAGGCATGGCCTGTCTGGTGTTTCCATGGGAAGCCCAAGATGTTTATCAAGCCCGTCTAACTTGGCAGGCTTTGAATGCCAAATTCTATCTTCCCTACAGTGGACAGCGCCTAAGACGACCAACTATCCTGTTTGCCTTGGGCTGAGGGGTTTCCTAGGACATGAGACTTTTAGTTTTATCTGGTAAACTGTTGATGGCATTTGGGTAGTTTTCAGTTTCAGGCTATTATGCGTGTTATAAATAATGCTGCTATGAACATTATATTGGGAAGTTATTCTTTCCAATGTATGGTTGAACCTGGTCACAAGCCAGGCTTTAAGAATAGTGAATTCAAAACGTTTTCTCTCTCTTTGTCTCTCTTTCTCTTTCTCTCCCTCCTCTGTCTGCCTCTCTCCCTCCCCCTCTTCTTTCTCCCGTTCTGCCTTCCCTTTCTTCTCCTCTTTCCTTTTCATCTTTCCTTCTCTGTCTCCTTGTTTCCTCCCTCCCTTCCTTTTCTCTATTCTTTTGAATAATCTTTTAAATTTTATAGTAGATGTATGTTATAGAAAATTTTAAAATACAGAAAGTAAAAATATGATTAAAAAAACAGATTTATTGTACATACTATTTTGTAATCTACTGCTTTAATCAAGACCTTCTTTATATTTCAACCAACTTTTCTCTCATCTCATACCCAGCCCATGTAAAGATTTCATTAATTACCCAAAAAATCTCTTTGACAACTAGTTTGTTCAAGCCAGTATCTAATACACACTAGTTTTATGTCCCTTAAGTCTCGCTCTGTCACCCGGGCTGGAGTGCAGTGGCCGGATCTCAGCTCACTGCAAGCTCCGCCTCCCGGGTTTACGCCATTCTCCTGCCTCAGCCTCCCGAGTAGCTGGGACTACAGGCGCCCGCCACCTCGCCCGGCTAGTTTTTTGTATTTTTTAGTAGAGACGGGGTTTCACAGTGTTAGCCAGGATGGTCTCGATCTCCTGACCTCGTGATCCGCCCGTCTCGGCCTCCCAAAGTGCTGGGATTACAGGCCTGAGCCACCGCGCCCGGCCACAATACTAGATTTTTGTATTGGCGAGACCAAGCCAAATGTCCTGCAAAATCTCCCATCTTCTAGATTTGTCTGGTTGTTTACTTGTGTTGTTAAGCTTCTGCCTGTATCCCATATTTCCTGTAAATTGGATTTTGGTTCTAAAGGTCCAAGTGGATTCAAGTGACTTAGAATTCATAATAAGTAATGTTAGTACTTCATGTAGCATCAGAGCAGGAAGTACATAACATCTAGTTAATCCACTGATAGTGATGCTAATATTGGCACCCTCTAGAATAGGGTGGTGATAGTCTGACCCTTCCATTTTCTAGTTACATTTTTTTTTATCACATAATAGAAACCTGATTGTAAGGTGTTATTCATGGTGTCAGCCTACAAATATTGGGTGCCAGTTCAGTCATTCATCTGATAATTTTAATATCAGTTGATAATTTTAGACAAGTTACTTTTTGTCATCTCTGTACCTCCCTTACTTGACTGTAAGATGCCTCTCTGAAGCTGGGCGCAGTGGCTTATGCCTGTAATCCCAGCACTTTGGGAGGCGGAGGCAGGTAGATCACCTGAGGTCAGGAGTTTGAGACCAGCCTGACCAACATGGTGAAACCCCATCTCTACTAATAATACAGAAATTAGCCGGGCGTCGTGGTGTATTCCTGTAATCTCAGCTACTCAGGAGGCTGAGGCAGGAGAATCGCTTGAGCCTGGGAGGTGGAGGTTGCAGTGAGCCAAGATTGTGCTGTTGCACTCCAGCCTGGGTGACAGAGTGAAACTCCAACTCAAAAAAAAAAAAAAAAAAAAAAAAAAAAAGATGCCTCTCTGAGAAAAGGAGAGGATTTGAGAAAAGGAGAGGATTGTTAGTATAGCTCATCCAGGCGCCATGCAAATAGTAGTTTGTAAAAACGTATTAGTCTTGGGAGAAACCATGCACATGAACAGTGTGCAAGCTGACTAGGTATCAGTTTGTTATTAAGAATCACAGCAATAATTTTTTTTAAAAAAAGCATAATTCTAAATGAGTACTAACCATGCCTAGGGACGTGCTAGGTGTTTTACATGTATTAACCTATTTAATTTCATCACAACACTTTGAGATGAGTACTGGTTTTATCATCCACATTTGTAGATAAGAGCATGGGCAGGGGGTTTAAGCAGTTTACTCAAGATTATACAGCTGGTTGATGGGAGAAATGGGATTCAAGCCTAGGCAGTTGGCTTCCCCTGATCTCTTCACATCATCATGCTCTGCTGCCTTGCATGTAGGAAGGTGGCAGTCATATTGGTAAGCTAAAGAACCAGTGTTTGTGCAAGGAATTAATGGCTTATGCATTCTGCAGTCATACGTTGCTGTGCTTCTGTCAGGTCACTCTGTCTGCCATTGTGCTATTCGGATTCTGCCTCTTGCCCAGCTTGTCCAGAGAGGGTAGGCACCTTTGATTTTAGCCGCCCTTGTTGCAGGACAGGCTTCTATTGATTCTCCTATTTACCTTTGTCAAAACTTTTTCTTTGAATTCCTCCCTGCTTGTCTGAGCATGATTTTTATTTAGAGTGAGGACAAAATTTAAATTTTCCTTCTTTTGACATAGCATCTTCAGTTTTTTTCATTTTCATCTTCTTTCCTTGTAATACTGGACTTTCTCTGGTCTCTTAGTTTTTCTGCTGGATCCTACCTTTCTTTGATTTTAAGCCCAGCCCTTGGGGTTTTTTGTTTTGCTTTTCTTTTTTTCCTTTTTCTCTGTTCTCTACAAATCATTTGGGTCTACATCCAGCTTTTCCCAGCATTTACTCAACATGAAACTTCCAGTTATAGATTAATTTGAATTCTTTGCACTAATTATTTAAAAGACCATAGGAACCTAGGAGCCTCCCTTTTCATGGTCTCAAGAGCTCCCAGAATCATCCTCTTGGTAAGCTAAGCAGTTATTAGTAAGACCCAGGGACAGGACTGAGAAGTAACATCTTCTATTTTTATTTTAGTTTTCCTTTAATTTGGAAGCAAACAAACAACCCTTCAGCTTAGATTTTTCTCAATTGTTAAAGTGATACTGAGCTTCAGTTAAGGCTATGAAAGAAAAGAAAAAAATTTTTAAAAGTAGTAACATGTTTTTTCAAGATATTGTGGGGAAAAACATAATAAAAAGAAAATAGTAATTACTTGGAATCACGATTAACATTTTGATGTATTTCCTTCCAATCTTTTTTGTACCTTTTTTTAAAAAATGAGAGTTACCTTGTATATTAAGCTTTGTAATTTTTTTCATTTAACATTTGGAGTAAGCATTTTTATCATGTCATCGCATCTTCTTTTAAATATTGCTTATATGGCCGGGCGCGGTAGCTCAGGCCTGTAATCCCAGCACTTTGGGAGGCCGAGACGGGCGGATCACGAGGTCAGGAGATGGAGACCATCCTGGCTAACACGGTGAAACCCCGCCTCTACTAAAAAATACAAAAAAACTAGCCGGGCGTGGTGGCGGGCGCCTGTAGTCCCAGCTACTCGGGAGGCTGAGGCAGGGGAATGGCGTAAACCCGGGAGGCGGAGCTTGCAGTGAGCTGAGATCCGGCCACTGCACTCCAGCCTGGGCGACACTCAATCTACAAAAAAAAAAAAAATGTGGCTTATATGATCGTAAAGCAGTCTGTATTCTGGCTGCCCCATAGCTTCTTCATATATTCCTTACGATTCTTTGGCTATGTTGTCTTTTTTTTTGAGACGGAGTCTCACTTTCTCAGGCTGGAGTGCAGTGGCACGATCTTGGCTCACTGCAACCTCCGCCTCCCAAGTTCAAGTGATTCTTGTGCCTCAGCCTCCCGAGTAGCTGGGATTACAGTCATAGGCTACCAGGTCCAGCTAAGTTTTTTGTATTTTTTTAGTAGAAATGGGGTTTCACTGTGTTGTCCAGACTGGTCTTTGGCTCCTGAACCCAAGTGATCTGCCTGCCTCGGCCTCCCAAGTGCTGGGATTTCAGGCATGAGCCACCACGACCAGCTGGCTGTTACACTGACTCGCCCCTGGACTATGTTCTTGTACATCTAGAAACAATTAAAAATCTCATTGTTGTCTTTTTGCAAATCACTTGTTTTTAGGATGACTAGGTAGCCAGTGCTTTCATTTGGAAATACCCTACTTCCATTTAATATAAGGCAAGGAGAGAGGGTTTTTCCCTCTTCTGCTTTCCCTTTTTCTTCCTCTTCTGTCTTGCTTATTGTCTTTGAGCTTAGCTGAGAATCTGGGCCTCAGCGCTGTGCCTGAGCCTGGGCCCTGGCTGGCTCAGTGGAGTTCTTTCACCATGCTGAGTTTCAGTTTCCTCATCTTTACAATCATGAAATTACTCATACCCTCACTGTTCCTTCTCAGAATGCTATAGGCATCAGTCAAACCTGGGAACAAAGTGCTCTGCAAAGTTATGTTATGGTCAGATGGTGTCTGGTTGTGTTCATGTAGAAGAGCGTGTGTCTTGTGCCTTCTCCCAGCTAGGGTGGTCTTTGCAATCTCTAAGCTAATCTTTTTTAGCAGTGTGTTATCATATAGGATAGAAAGGAAATACAGAAAACAAACTGGGCGATCCAGTCTCCAACTGTAATCATCTCTTCTCCAAAGCCAAGATAATCCAAGCCTTCTGCCCACATAAGCACTGCATCCCTTCCTGCCTTGCCTCTTCCCATGACCTTGTTTTCCTTTTGATTTTCATTTTGAGGGTGGAGAGTAGAGAAAGCATTATCTTTTTGCTGTTCTCAGAGTCAGTGGTCTTTCTGGACCTTTGAGTTCTCAGGCAAGGAAAACCACATAATCTACCTGACCTTTCAGGGACTAAAGAAAAAAAAAAAAAAAGTATTGCTTTACTCAAATTCAGGAGCACAAGTAACCACTACCAACCCATTCAGTTCAATTTAATAATATTATTTGATTGTCTGTAATTGCTCAGTATTCAAGTTGGCAGTATAAAAGGCCTGCAGAGCAAGCTTAAAACATGGTTCAAGATCTCAGATTTCTTACATCTCAGCTGGAATGACAGGCCATAGACTCCCAAAGCAGGTTACAATTTAGACAGCAATGTAATGAGTGGTACAGACAATTTGTTGTCTATAGGATCTTGGAAAAAGAACAGATTCATGAAAAGTGAGTCAGGAGAGTTTCATAGAGGGGAAGGAATTGGGCCGATGTTTTTTTAATTACCTGCTGCCAGGATTCTCAATTAGCCATCCGTTTCTTATCTTACAAAAAATATCTTTTGAAGATTTCCATATTATCTGATTCCAAGTTCCTTTCCTGCCTCTTTGTCCCCATTAGAGATGTCACTCATGAGGATAGTCAGACAGCAGAGACCTCTTTTTGACCAGCAATGGGAGAAATGTGTGGAAATAGCCTGAAGCCTGAGTGTAGAAGGCTTTGAATGCCAGTCTAAGGAGTTCAAATTACAGGTCAAAGAGAGCCATTGACAATTTTAGGCAGGGCAATGAAATCTTGAAAATCATGATTTCCAGTGGCATTGGTAGCAGTACTCAGTGTGGTTCAGCTTGGAAGAAACTATATAGGAGCCTGCTACAATAATTCAGAGGGGTAATAGAAACTAGTTCTTGGATAATGGCAGTGGGAAGTAAAAGAATTAGATTTACCAGAAGACAGAGGAAAGACATTATAGACAGAACTGAGTGGCCTGACATGAAGTGGCCTGACATGAGGTGGGAGGAGGTCATTCAACTGAGTCATTCAGCAGTTAGTCATTCAACAGATATTTACAGTGTGCCTCGCATGTTCCAGGTACTGTGCTAGGCACTGGAATACAGCAGATAACAAAAGGTTCTTGCCTTCATGGAGCTTCTAATAGTTGAAACAGATAACACATAAAAAAGTGAATATATAATATATCAGATGATGATAAAATAAAACAGGGTAAAGAGGATGGGGTACAAGGCATATTGCTCTTATATAGGGTGGTCAGAGATGGCTTCACTGATAAACTGGCATTGGAACTGATTCTTGGAGGAAATGAGGGATTTTGCTGTTTAGCTCTTTGAGGAAGGTATTTCAGGCAGAGATAATAGTGCACGAGTAAGGCCATGAGATGGGAATGTGCTTATCTGGTTAGAGAAACAGTAAGGAGACCTTGTACAGAGTAGGCAAGAGGAAGAGTGGTGGGAGATGTGGTTGGGGCAGGGAGCAGGTCTCATCAGGAAGGGCCTTGGAGACTACTGGAGGACTGGAGAGGCATGATACAGTCTGACTTCTGTTTCAGTAGGATTATTCTGGCTTCTAAGTGAAGAGAGGGCTTTAGGAGGAGCGGGGTGGAAGCAGTAAGGGAAGACCAATTAAGGGAGCTTCTATAACTAATTAGGACAGGAGATGATAGTGGATTGAAACAGGGTAGAGCTGTGGAGATGGTGAAAAGTGGTCAAATTCTGGGATATATTTTGAAGATGGAGCCAGTAGGATTTGCTGCTTGACTGATATGGTGTATGAAAAAAATAGCAGTCAAAGATGACCCTAAGCATTCTGGCCTGAACGATTCGAAGTTGAAATTGCCATTTATTGAGGGAAGTGTATGGAAGAGCCACTGATTCTAGTCAAGCCCTGTAATTCATGAAGAAGCTGAGAGCCAATGAGAAGTAACTTGCCTTAGTTTACCCAGTTAGGTAGTAGTTGAGATGTGACTGAAACTACCAGGTCTTCTAAATTCTACTCACTGTTCTGTCCAGTACGTACCATATTTTCTGACTTCAGCTTCAGACATGGTAAAGGGAAGGTTTAGTGAGGGCAAGAGCTAGAAGAAGACTTGAAAACCACATAAAAATGACAGTTGAGGCGATGAAAGAATATTCAGAGTAAAGGGTAGTTGACGCCTAGAAAGAAGACTTTGAAGAGCTAGCAAAGAAGAGAGAATAACAAATTAAAATGGGCAAAAGGAAAATGAGAGTAATATGGCTCAAAGGACTTGAGAGAAGAAGACTCAATGATGAGTTCTATGAAGGGGTCAGGAAGAATGGGAACTGAACAAATGTTATTAGATTTGGATTTGAGAATCTTGGGAAACTGTGGTGCCTACAACATAACCTCCTCTAAAATTTTAAGCACTTTTCTTGCCGTTTCAGCTAATAATGAGAAGGATTATAACAATGTAAGCCTGAGACAGAGAATTAAAAACAAAGTTACTTCCAACTCCTGCATTACCTTCTTGTGAATCCTACACAAGAATTTGACCTTCCCAGACTCCCATCTGCCCATCTGTAAACTGAACAAGAAGTATACTTCTTGCTCACTTTGCCTTCTGAAGATCTTGTGAGGATAACAATGACAAAGGATAGGAAACTGCTTTGAAAGAGAAATATTACATAAATCAAGATATCCTTTTCTAGTTGACTTTAAATTTTTAATTTAAGAAAAATTATTGAAAGAGTCACAAAAAACTTTACATTAGCGATACATTAAATGCAGGACATGATGACTGATAAAATAGATGTTCTTCTTTGAAACAATGGAAAATACTTCAGTATCATTTTGATTAAATCTTACTTAATAAGTGTTCGTTAGACTCATATCAAATCCTGTCTTGGCTTTGTTATTTAATTTAATTTAATTTTATAGTCATTGTTACCCAACCACAAAAGAATTACCCCTGTCCTTAAGGCCACACAGATTTTTCAAACATTGATAGATCAGCATTGGTCCTTATGAAACACAGGATGAGGTTTTCCCTGCTGAGTGTCAGACAGTCTTTCTGTCTTAAGCTGCAGGCTGAAGCCCCAGTGGAATCTTAATTCCATGCTTCCAGTCCCCTTCATATGAAGAGTGGGGAATAATAGGAAAGGAAATTAATTGTACCTGCTGGCATTATTAAAGTTATCCCCTCTTGGGCCAGGAAGATTTAAAAGGGTGTTGTAACCAGAGCAGATGATTTCTGACACACTGGATGGGCTTCCTCCCCAAGCTAGATGTAAGGAAGTTATCTGAGCTTGTTGCCTCTGGCCTGATACCACATAGCTCGGGGCTATGTAGTATCTGCCTCATCCTCCCACCAGCCTGGAGGAAAGCCAGGATCCTGCTCTCTGAATCAGAGATCTCTTAGGTGGGAAATCAGGCCTTCTCACTTAAGACTAGTGTATTCTGGCTGCACATTCCCCACAAGATGTAGTCAGGTTAGGTTAGACCTTAGAGTCATGCCTTGTTCAGGTTCAACCTGAGTGAAATAAGGAATTGAGGTGCTGCTCCCTGGTAATTCAGCTCGTTTTAGCAAGTGTTTATTAAATGCTTTCCCCAAGCACCACACCAGGCCCAGACAATTCTGCCTGTACACATCCTGTGGTATTTGTTGGTTGGAGGAAAGAGGCTCTTTTTGTAGTTCATGAATTAAAAAAAAAAAAAAAAAAATTCCTGATCTGGGAGTGAGAATCTTATCCTACCTTTCACACTGACTCACAGCCTAACTTTGACTGTGAATGCCGCCTAACTTTGTAACCTGTCTAGAACTTAGTTTTCTTATCTGTAAGATAATGGTTTGGACTAATCTTTCTAAGATTCATCTCTGAAATTCTGTAATTAAGTAAGGGAATTTCTATGAAAGTGCTTGGCAAACCATTGGGCTATTATGGTCGTTCTAAGTGGAAACAGTATGTCTGCTCAATACACAGTGAATTGAGTTCTGACTCTCTGGGGGCAGATTGAGTTATGACTCTGGGCCATGTGTTGAGAATATGAAGATGACTGACATGGCCCCTGATGTTGAGTACAGTGTCTAGTGGGAGAAATAGACATGCACATAAGCTATCATGATACAGTGTAATAATGGGTTCTTGGGTGGAGGGAAATATGAGGTGAGGTTTGCCTTACGATGTCCTTTGAGTCTCAGGAAGAATGGGAGTGTAGGAGAGGGGAGTGTAGGGGATTTCTGGGAGATGAAACCGTTTATGCAGAAAGCAAGGGAGTATAACAGGTGAAAAGCATTCTGGAACTACAGGTGGTGTGGGTGAGAATGGCTGCACATAGGTCCCTTGTAGGGAGTGGCAAGAAATGAGGCTGAGGAGGTAGGCAGGGCCTTGCCTGCCACACAAAAGGGCTTATACCCTGAAGCCAGTGAAGCAGAAGCCCCTGTAATATTGTTACTGTTTTAACTTCTTGTTTTGAGATAATTTCAGACTTAAAGAAAGATTGCAAAGTAATCCAGAAATTCCTCTGTACCCTTAACCCAAATTCCCCAAATGTTAAAATCCCATCTTTCCAATATTTGGGGTCAAGATTTCTTAAAAATCTTGTATAATCACAGTACAATGATCAAAATCAGGAAATTAACACAGAGGTAATACTATAATCTCTCAATCTTACTGAAATTTCACTTGGTGCCTTGCTAATGTCCAATTCAAATTTCTGGTTCAGGGTTCAGTTTAGGATCACACATGATGTTGAGGTGAACTGTCATCTTAGTCTCCTGTAATCTCTGACAGTTCCTCTGTCTTGCTTTGTCTTTCATGGTTTTAAAGAGTTCTGGTCAGTTATTTTGTAGAATGTTACTCAATTTTTGTTTGTTTGGTTTCCTCATGATTGGATTCAGTTTAAGCGATTTTGGCAAGAGCACCGTAGAAGAGATATCATATTTTTCTTAGTGCATTATATCAGGAGGCACTTGCCGATGGTAATAATTTTGATTACTCGGAGAGGATGGGTGTCTCCTGATTTCCTTACTGTAAAGTTACTACCTTCCCCTTTGCACTGTAATAAGTGTCTTGTGAAGATACTATGTAAATATCCTATTTCTTCTCATCCTTTGCTCACTAATTTTTAGAATGCTTGTTAACTGAAACAACTCTACTAGCGGATTTCCAAGAGAGTGCCATGGACAGATTTGCCTTTTAGAAAGATTACTCTGAAATGTTTGCATGTTAGAGAGATGTGAGAACAGGGAAAAAGTTACTACAGTCGTTCATTTAAGAGAGGGGCCCTGATCTAAGGCAGTGAGAAGAGGAGTAGAGAAGATGGGAGAGCCATTTAGGCTATATTTGAAATCAATAAGCAGGGTTTATATTTTGTACTATAGATTTAAATGCTGGAAAAATTTTGAAATGGGGGGAAATATCACAGTTTTTATAGATTAACAGATATCTATATAACCTCTGGGTTGCTCCTTTTTTTTTTTTTTTTTTTTTTTTTTTTGGGAGATGGAGTTTTGCTCTTGTCGCCCAGGCTGAGTGCAATGGCGTGATCTCAGCTCACTGTAACTTCCGCCTCCCAGGTTCAAGGGATTCTCTTGCCTCAGCCTCCCAAGTAGCTGGGATTATAGTGTGTGCTACTATGCCTGGCTAATTTTTGTATATTTAGTAGAGACAGGGTTTCACTATGTTGGCCAGGCTAGTCTCGAACTCCTTACCTCAGGTGATCCACCCACCTTGGCTTCCCTAACTGCTGAGTTTACAGGTGTAAGCCACTGCACCCAGCCCTGGGTTGCTCTTCTAAGAATAGCTGACTTTATTAAACATATTGTAGGTTTCATTAAATGATGTTTCACAAGGTGTTGCTTCTCCTGGACCAAATTCCTGTTGTTCAACCAAGAGCTATTTCTAGTCTCCAGTGTGGATGTGCTCATCATTTGGTTATAGGATGTGAACAAATGAGATGGTGTTCTGTGTAGCCCAGATGCTGCTTCCGTTAGCCCTTTCCCCAAACTTCTGCCACTTTCTGGCTTAGCAGTATCCCCTTCTTGGGTTCAGAATGCCTGCTCTTTGCCCCAGTACAAAACCTAGAGCTGTAGGCTATGTTCTTACAATTTGACAGTATCCGGGAAGCATTTCTTAATTGGCTTTTCCAGAGAAAGAGAGAAAATAAGTAAGCCAGCAAAAAGATAGAGGGGAAAAGGGAAGTGGCTCAGTTCTTACTTTAAGAAACAACGTGGAGGGCCGGGCGCAGTGGCTCAAGCCTGTAATCCTAGCACTTTGGGAGGCCGAGACGGGCGGATCACGAGGTCAGGAGATCGAGACCATCCTGGCTAACACGGTGAAACCCCGTCTCTACTAAAAAATACAAAAAAACTAGCCGGGCGAGGTGGTGGGCGCCTGTAGTCCCAGCTACTCGGGAGGCTGAGGCAGGAGAATGGCGTGAACCCAAAAGGTGGAGCTTGCAGTGAGCTGAGATCCGGCCACTGCCCTCCAGTTTGGGTGACAGAGCGAGACTCCGTCTCAAAAATAAATAAATAAATAAATAAATAAATAAATAAATAAATTTTAAAAAAAAAAGAAACAACGTGGAGGATATGTTTGTTGATTTGAGGGTGGTGAATTTTTGCAGTATAGCTCTGTAAGGGAACTGGAAAAAGCCTTTCAGTTTTTTATGACTGGGAGTTTAATTTGGTTTATAAAATTACTTAAAGATAACTTTGAAATTGGTCTGAGAACTTAGGGTTGGCCCTGACCCCAGGTCAATGGTCTACTTGACCTAGGCAAGAGGAGAAAGAGTTAAGGATAGGGAGTTGAGCTTTTTGCTCCAAAATCTATAGAGGGTACACACCTCTTATATTCTGGAGTCTTACTGGGTTTCTGAAAATGCCCTCGTGGGTCATGAAACAATAGCCCTTTGAATATATTTCTGCCACTGCTGATGTGAGCCGATTAAAATGGCAGGCAGATGATGGAAGGAATGGTTACATGTCCCAGGCGGGAGGTCATGACAGTTGGATCTGTGGTTGACAGAGGAATTTCAACACACATTCAAATCAGCTCCTAAGATAGATTGTCTGAGTTCCCTGGGCCTGCCTCATGCCCTCCTCAAATGCATTTGACTCCTTCTGGCCCATAATACTCACGCTTCAAATGTTTGGCTTGGCATCCACAAATCAGGGCGGGGTGGGGGTACTGATGAGCAGTGATGCCCTCTTTGGGAGCTACCACAGCATAGGAAATGAACATTAGACCAGGAATCAGGTAACCTGGGTGGGGACCCAGGGTTCTAGATGGTTTATTTCTCTATTTTTCTTATTGGTTAAAATCCCTACCACAGTTTTGACATTCTCTTCTGGATGCTGACTGTGGTCTAGAGAAACAGCTAAGGAAGGCAAATCTGAATTAAAATCTGGTTCTTGGGAAAGAACTGAAGTTTTCAGATTTTGCAAAATTATGGAGAGTGCAGACTAGGAGAAAAAGGACAGGCATATTTGTGACAAGGAGCTCTGTTTTCTAGTTCTGCATTCTAGAAACAGTACTGATGAGTCCAAAAATATAGAGATAAAATTGTGTCTTTTTTCTTGCTTTAAAAAAAAAAAATGCTTCTAAATGTGTACATACTTGCCTAAGAAAATATTTCTCAACTCCTCCAGAATATTTAGGGTTAACTAAAAACTATAAAAACATACCGCAGACCTAGTACACTCTTTATGCCTAGGGTTTACCCAGAAGGTCTGCATGCTCTGGCTTGGAGACCCTGACCCCATCTCCTCAACTTGCTGGTTTCAACTCTACATATTTGGCTGCAAAGCCCTAAGGCCAGGAGGAATGCGGAACTGACGAGTCCACCCCATCTACAAGCTAGAAGGACATCTTGATTAAATTAGTGTCAAGGGGGGTGGAGAGAAAGGCACAGTGACACAAAGGGTGTTTTGAGGAGCCCTGTAGCGCCTGTGGAGAATGAATGTTCTCGTTAAATATGGCCGTGACCTGCAGCTCCACACATGCCAGAGACACAGCTCAATTGTCCCCAGGATTTGGGGGGTGGGGACGATCATGGGGAGAGGACACCCTGGCATGGAAAGGCAGGAATGCAGGAAGGCCTGTTGTTGCTTTCTTTCTGCTATAACTATAGCAAGCAATTCTTTGATCATGGTCCTTGTGTTTGGAAGGGATCAAGAAGTGTTTTCCTTTCCCCTGAGTGTTTGAACCTTTGCTCTGCTCCTTGCTTCTCTGGGTATTAAGGGGACTCCTGAAAGCACCCATTGTCTTCAGCCTCTTTCCACACCCTTCCTTGGGGCTCCCCAAGAAGACTGTTGCCTGAACTCTGTAGGGCAAGAATGAGTAGCAGTGCCCCCAAGACAGTGCCTACCCTTGTCATTTATCCACCATCCTCATCTCATTTATCCTTAAGTCCCAAGACCAAAGCAAAGAACACATGGGCTGTTGAAGGCTTCCACAGGACTGCCCGGGTCAGTGGGAAAGCAGTAATGCTTTCTAACTGGGTAACCCCTTGGCTGAGTTCCATCTGCACTGTGGCCAGGATGCTTGGTGAGACATGCTTTTGCCATTTGCCCTTTGAACTGCCAACAATCCCAATGTAGCAAATGGATTTAAAAGCTGATTAAGTTTTAGATTTCTTTCCTTTAACCAGAATATTCTAGCAGCTCAGTTTTATAGCTCTGCTTATATGATTCTCTTTTTAACAGATGGAATCACAACCTTTTCAGCAGTATATATCTGAGGAATTTAAAAACTGATATATCAAGAATATTATTTTGTATTATATCTTTCTTGCAGTGAAAATTTATGACCTTTCTTCCCCCCATCTTTGCTCAATAATTATTAGTTGCTTACTATATGCAAGGTATTGTATAAGATTAAGAGAATACAGATAGGACAAAATAGCATTGAAGGAGTTTATGAGTTCAGTTCCAACTTCACCAATTAGTAGTTGTTCTCATGAACAAATTGTTTGACCTCTCTAAGCTTTAGCATCTGTAAGTACTAAGTGCTTTTTGTGCAGAGAGATGTAGAGAGATGAAATTTGAACTGGGGTTTTAGTGAATGAAAATGATTTTAGTAATTAAAGATGAAAAAGTACAGAGTTTGTGAGCACAGAGGGGGAGCTGGAGTCAAAGGATATTCCATATGGAAGAACAGGCTTCAGGATGAAGGAGAGCACAGGAATGTGTGAGGACTCTTCAGAGGGTGGTGAGTAAAAATAGTTTGGCTAAATCAAAGTGTTAATGAGGAGAGCAGCTGAAACAAAGCCGAAAAGAGCCTCGAATGCCAGACTAAGGAGTTTAAACTTCATTCTGAGAGTGCTAGGGAATGATGGAAGATCTCCTCATAGGAAAATGATAAAATATTGCTGCTGTTTCCAAAAGACTGGGCCTCTAATTCCAGGACAGGGTAATAAGAGCCTGAGATGTTATAGCAGTGACAGGAGGAATGAAAAGGAGACAGATGCCAGACATATCATGAAGGAGAAATGAACAGCGTATGGCCACTTATTGGAAAGAGAATTTGAAGTCAGTGATTACTTCTTTAAATTTTTTTCTGCTGAGGTGGCTGGTGAAGCTGACATTTTCACATATGCTCAGGAACTAGATGCCCAGATCTTTCTCAGACCCCAGATGGCCCCATACAGAGCTTTTATATGTGCCAATTTTTAGAATTTCTTGTAGACTTCCTCCATTTGGTGTTCACCAGAGGATCTCAGAGATTAGTATCTGGATTCTTAATCACTCAGCTAATTTCAGAGATGCCCTTTATTTGATGTAGATTTAGCCTCCTTTTTCTGTTTGATGGAGTGTGGTTTTTGAAAAGTCCCTAAGGAAGTAATGTGAAACCATATTTAAAACCTCAGGCTTGCTTCTCTCTTGTTTTACCAGAATGCTTTGGTTACCATGTCCTGGGAAATGAACAACTTAAAACATAAGTGTGGCAAGCCTTCACTATCACCAGTATCTGTTCATTGTATCAAACAAAGCATATCCATTCTTACTAGGTTTCCAGAATTGCACTGGGCCTGGTGATGGCTACAAATAAACATAAGATAATCTGTTTTCAAAATTTAAACTTAGAGTTGTGCTTCTAGAAATGGCATCTTTTCTAGAAGAAAATTCAGACCGATCCTTTTGCTTCATGGGAGCTGCTTTCCTTGAAGAGGCTTCTGCCATTTTGGAAAATACTAGTGTCAAAAAGCTGAGCAGTGTGTTTAATAGACTTCTAGGGCTAGCAGGACAAATATGGGAATTTAAGGCCCAGGAGGGGTAGCCTTGGTAAAATTCCCCAGGCTTTGAGACACCAAAGGGATACAATTAAGAAGTAAGGATAAGCCAGAAATAGACTAAGGCAGTTTCACGGAGACTGAAGCCTAGCTTCAAATTGTCTTAACCTCAAATTGGATTAAGGTGATTTAGGATAGCCAGTGGCTAGAAACAAATTTAAATCCTCTCTACAGGAAGATACTATGGAAAGACACTATCATACTAGACCTAATACATCACTCATCATTTTTCATTATGATGTTTGGCACTCAGTTATAAATAATTAGGCCTATGAGGAAATAAGAACTGTGACCAAAAGCTAAGAGAAAAAGCTAGACCCACAGGAGATACTAGTAATGGTGTTAACAGATGCAAACTTTAAATTAACTGTGTTTAATATGTTTATGAAATTAAATTATAAGAACAAACCTGGAAATAATAAAAAAAAGAATTAACTCAAAATGGATCAAAGACATAAATGCAAGAGCCAGAACTATAAAACTCTTAGAAAATATAGGTATAAGTCTTCGTGACCTTGGATTAGGCAGTGATTTCTTAGATATGACACCAATGCACAAGCAACAAAAGAAAAAATAAATAAATTGAACTTCATCGAAGTCAAAAACTTCTGTGCTTCAGAGGACACTCTCAAGAAAATGAAAAGACAGCTATAGAATGAGAAAAGGCATTTTCAAATCATATATCTCATCAGGGTCTAATTTTCAGAATATATAAAGAATTCTTATAACTCAGCAACAAAAAGATGGCCAGTCCAGTTTAAAAATGGACAAAAGACTTCAATAGGCATTTCTCCACAGAAGATATACAAATGGCCAACAAGCACATTTTTGACACTGTTATTTATTGGGGTACTGCAAATCAAAACCACAGTGAAATACCACTTCACACTCACTAGGATAGCTATAATTTTAAAAAGAAAGAAATGAAAGAAGAGTTTCGGAGAGGGTGTGGAGGAATCAGAACCCTCATACTTTGCTGGTGAGATTGTGAAATGGTGCAGATGCTGTGGAAAACTGAAAATTCCTTAGAAACTTAAGCATAGAGTTACCCTTTGACCCAGCAATTCCACATCTAGGTTTATACCCAAGAGAATTGAAAACATACACTCACACAAGAACTTGTACACAAATGTTCATAACAGCATTATTCAAAATAACCAAAAAGTAGAAGCAGCCCAAATGTTAATGAAGTGATTTATGAAACAAACTTACACAAAGTATGGCATACCTATATAATTTAAACAAAATGTGTCATGTCCATACAATGGAGTAGTACTTAGTCATAAAGAAGAAGGAAGTGCTGATACATGCTACAATATGGATGAACCCTGAAAACATTGAAGTGAAAGAAGCTAAACATAAAAGGCCACATATTATATGATTCCATTTGTAGTAAATTTCCAGAGTATGCAACTCTCTAGAGACAGAAAGTAGATTAGTGGTTGCTAGGAGCTGGGGGAAGGAGAGATGGGGAGTGGCTACTAACAGGTTTGAGTTTTCTTTTGGCATGATGAAATGTTCGGAACTTAGATGGTGGTGGTGGTTGCACAACCTTGCAAAAATACTAACAGCCACTGAATTGTGTACCTTGAAGTGATGAATTGTACAGTGTGTGAATTACATCTCAATAATTTAAAAAATAAACAACTTTTGGTACAAAAAATGCAGTAACCGAAAGAGCTCAATGTGTAGATCAAGTAGCAGATTAGACAGTGCTGAATAAATAATGAACTGAAAGGTCAGAAAACAATACTGAAGCTCAGAAAGATAAACGGATGGAAAATACAGAAAAGAACATAAGAGACTTATGGGATAGGGTGAGTAGGCCTAACATGCTTCTACTTGAAGTCTCAGAAGAAGAGAACAAAGAGAATGGGATAGAAGCAGTATTTGAAGAGATAATGGCTGTGAATTTCCCCAAACTAGAAAAGACTTCAAGCCACAAACTGAAGCATTATGATCCCCAAATAGGAGAAATACAAACAAAATACAAACAGCTAGAGGTAAAAAAGATTTATTATCTTCAGTGGAGCAACAGCATGGTTGACAGCTGACTTCTGAACAAAAACAATAGAAGGCAGAGGACAGTGGAATGAAAGTGTAGAAAGGAATACCCTTCAAAAATGAAGGTGAGCTAAAGATGTTTTCAGACAAGAAAAATATGAGAAAATATATAGCCAGCAGACTTGCACTAAAAGAAATACTAAATGGCAGTGTTTAGGCAGGAGGAAAATGATCCCAAATAGAATCTTCGAAATGCAGTAAAGAAGAATGAGGAGCAACAAAAACTATATGTAAGAATATAGATCAGCCGGGTGTGGTGGCTCACACCTGTAATCCCAGCACTTGGGAGGCCGAGATGGGCAGATCGTGAGATCAGGAGATCGAGACCATCTTGGCTAACATGGTGAAACCCCGTCTCTACTAAAAATACAAAAACATTAGCCAGGCATAGTGGCAGGCACCTGTAGTCCCAGCTACTTGGGAGGCTGAGGCAGGAGAATGGCGTGAACCTGGGAGGTGGAGCTTGCAGTGAGCCCAGATCGCGCCACTGCACTTCAACCTGGGTGACAGAGTGAGACTCCATCTCAAAAAAAATAAAAAAACAAAAGAAAAGAAAAGAAAAAATATATATAAATCAAAATGAATAATCACTGTTAAAAACAACACTAATAATCATCTGTGTGGTTTTTCTTTTTTAGATGTGTGGGTGGGAGGGATGGAGTCTTGCTCTGTTGCCCAGCCTGGACTGCAGTGGCACAATTATAGCTCACTACAGCCTTGAACTCCTGGGCTCAAATGATCCTCCCACCTCAGCCTCCCAAGTATAACAGCTGGGATAAGAGGTATGTGCCACCATGCCTGGCTTATTATTATTATTATTTTATTTTATTTTATTTTTTTGTAGAGAGAGGGTCTATCTGTTGCCCAGGCTGATCTTGAACTCCTGGCTTCAAGTGATCCTCCTGCCTTCCAAAGTGCTGGGGTTACAAGCAAGAGCCACCACACCAGGCCAACCCTGTGGGGTTTTAAATATGTATAAAATAAATATAAATGGCAACAATGAAATCAACAATAGAATCTGTGTCTGGGTGGGTGTAGGGAAATGGGTTTAAAGATATTTTCAAAAAGTGGTAAAAGTAGTAATTTGTATTAGATGTTGGCAATTCAAGGATACATGTAATTTTTGGTAACCACTCAAAGAATAGTATCTCTGCCAATCTAAGAGAGGGACAAATTCAATTAATAAAAAAATAACTCAAGGAAAGAAAAATTCTGGTGAGGGCAAAACTATAGAGATACAGAACAGATCAATGGCTTCCAGTGGTTAAGGGTAGAGGAGAGTTTGACTACAAAGGTGCAGGATACAAGAGGTTTTTGGTGGGTGATGGAACTGTTCTGTGTCTTAATTGTGGTGATGGTTAGACAACTCTGTGCATTTGCCAAAGCACATAGAACTGTATGCCAACAAGAGTGAATTTTCTGAATGGAAGAAAAAAAGAAGGTAGAAAAGGAGAGGAAAGGGGAACATAGAAGGAACATAGAAGAGGCAGGACAAATAGAAAGCAATTAGCAAGTTGGTGGGTTTAAACCATAATATAAGGTGTAAATTGACTCATGCAAATTAAAGACAGATTTTTAGAAAGTAAAACTGGAGTGTATGTTGCTTGTAAGAGAACAGATACACTTTAAATATAAGGATAAAGAAAGATTTAAAGCAAAGTGATAGGAAAAGATAGCTACAATAAAATCAGACCAGGTAGATTCTTTCTTTCTTTCTTTCCTTCTTTCTTTCTCTCTCTCTTTCTTTCTCTCTCTCTCTCTCTCTCTCTCTCTCTCTTTCTTTCTTTCTTTCTTTCTTTTTCTTTCTTTCTCTCTCTCTTTCCTTTCTTTCTTTCTTTTCTTTCTTTCCTTCTGTCTGTCTCCCTCTCTCTCCCCCTCTCCTTCTCTCTCCCTGTCTCTCCCTCTCTCTCCCTCTCCTTCTTTCCCTCTCCCTTCTTTCTCTCTTTCTTTCTTTCCTTTTTTTTTTTTTACGAGTCTTCCTCTGTCACCCAGGCTGGAGGGCAGTGGTGCCATCTCAGCTCGCTGCAACCTCTGCCTACCGGGTTCAAGCGATTCTCCTGCCTCAGCCTCCCAGATAGCTGGAATTACAGGTGTGCACCACCATGCCCAACTAATTTTTGTATTTTTAGTAGAAACTGCGTTTCACCATGTCAGCCCAGCTGGTCTCAAACTCCTGGCCTCAAGTGATCTGCCCACCTGGGCCTCAAAAGGTGCTGGGATTACAGGCCTGAGCCACTGTGCCCAGGTGGTCCAGGTAGATTTTAATGCCAAAAGTATTTTTAGTTATAAATAGAGACATTCCCAGGCTGGGCGTGGTGGCTCACTCCTGTAATCCCAGCACTTTCAGAGGCCAAGGTGGGCAGATCACTTGAGGTTAGGAGTTCGAGATCATCCCAGCCAAAATGGTGAAACCCCATCTCTACTAAAATACAAAAAATTATCCGGGTGTGGTGGTGCACACCTGTAGTCCCAGCTACTTGGGAGGCTGAGGCAGGGGAATCACTTGAACCCGGGAGGCGGAGGTTGCAGTGAGCCTAGATGGCACTACTGCACTCCAGCCTAGTGATAGAGCGAGACTCCATCTCAAGAAAACAAAAGAGAGAGAGACATTTCCTAATAAAGACTAAGGTTCCAGAAGGAAATATATACTTAATAACATAGCCTTAAAATATGTAAATCAAATGGGACAGAATTAAAATGGGAACTAGATAAATCATCAACCCCAATGAGAGATTTAACACACCTGTCTCAGTGAATGATTAAACAACTAGACCAAAAAAGTCAGTAAAAATACAGAAAAGTTGAAAAACAACAAACTTGACCTAAATGACATATATGGATACTGTGCCTGACAACTGCGGGTAGATACACATTCTTTTCAAGTGTACATGGAACATTTATAAAGTTAAACCTGAAATGGGGAGGAAAAATCAAAGAGCTTAGGGGAGAAATTAGAGCTGGAGACTGGAAACCTCCAGTTCCAAAGTCTGTACCTTCTTTTTCTCACAATTCATTGATTTTTCAGTGGGAGTGGGGTACTGGCCAAGAGGGAAGGTATCCTCCCCCAAGAATATTGATTTTTCTTTTTTCAACTGTATGTAGGCCATGACTAATGGGAATGGCTACCCATGTGTTTACTGTAGACAAGGACAAGAGGCTGCAAACCACCACCGTAGCTGATCCAGGCTCAGATCTTCATCCCAGTCCCTAGGCAATGCATTCTAATTGCTGTCTGTAAAGGGCTTTACTCAGTCTCCCAAAGTTGGCTTTGTGCTCCTCTTAGGTCCAACCCTGGCACCTGAGGTGTCAAGAAAAGGCTATCTTCATAACCCTCCGGAGCTTCTTCCTCTTTTGATTCTAAAGGCTACTCCCAAGTATTCTAAAACTACACACATGAATTGGCTTTGCTGCTGGGTTCCTCTTTCTTAAAAGTATTTAATCAGCGATTTTCCCAGTGCCCCAGGCATTTCCTGTATGAGTGCTGCTGACTGTTTTACTTCCTACCAGGCTGCCCTCCTTGTCTTGGCATTCACACTGCCAACTTTCAGATGAGCTCTATTAACTCCTGTTCTTCCAGCCTCCTCCTGGCCGAGCCATCTGGGAGCCATACAGGCATTCTTCCCATCCCCCAGCTCCTAGATTTCCTTATTGTA